>NW_026889774.1:17002500-17335000 GCF_033153115.1 Saccostrea echinata
AAAGCATTCTTTGGTCCCTTGTATGAGTTACTGGCCCTGAAAGTTTATGCTGCTTACATTTAATGAACTTTTTTTTAAAACGGTGTATCCTAGAGACATGGGACCAACTGCATCGGCATATTTGACTTTGAACTTGAAATATAGGTCAAGGTCAAAGTCATTTAAAAACATAAGAATTTTTCTTATATATGTGTAAAATGTAGCAATTCACCAAATGACCTTGAACTTTGACCTTGACCTTTGACCTTGACATCGGGTCAAATGAAAGTAAGGACATGCATCCAGCTCCAGTATCAGGTAAAAACATAGAAAGTAAAGATTTCCTTTTTGTTTTGTTTTGGTTTTTTTTGTAAATTACCTTGACCTTTGATCTTGACCTTTGACCATGACCCAAAGGTCACAATCAGGCTTAAGGATGTGAAAGTAGTTACAATTCTTAGTTTAAAAGAGGCATAAAATAAATAATTCATCCCCCCCCCTTCTAAAAAAAATCACATCAACAACAACGTAGAATATTTCTGTAAAATTCAAACCAGACCTTGGATCGACACCATATTTGGTACATATGTAGTATAGACCTCAGAGAAACTTTCTTGGGAGTTTTACGGTGAGTGTTTTAAGTTTATAAAAGTCATGAAGTTTCACGGCAAAAACTACAAGTTCTGTTGTGTTTGAAATTAAAGTGCAGGTGAACGAAGAAATGATCTAAACCTTTTATCGGCTATTTCTTCAGATGTCGTTAGTAGCATTCGATTTTCCTGATATGATACGACATTTTAATACCAAGCATTCTCTCTTTCTTTTACATTTGGAATTTATTTGATTTTTATTTAGAATTAATCAATTTCCAGAAATAGCGATTTTCGGTATATTAAAAACAATTCTCGCTTTCATTGTCGTGTTTCCCTTCTAAAAATGCATGTTGGGAGTTTAATTTGTGCTACACATATTTAATTTAACCCAAAGGAATGCTTATTTAAATGTTTCATATTTATTTCAGGATATTCAGTCAGAAATGTTAAAATCCGAACCCGATCTTTTAAGCTTACAACAAAGCTATTTTCAAAAAATTCAGCATGCTCACAATATCGATGAATCGGGCTACAGTCCATTAATACATTTTCATTAGGGAACAGTGTTCACGTTTTCTCATGCACACCCGTCCCTTGTTATTTTATATACTGCTTGCAAGTTCAGGAACTATTTCCTTTTACGGAACTTCTTTCTTCCCCTACCGATTATAAAAATACGTTTGTATTTATTCTATAGTCTTAAACAATTAACATACTCAATTTTATCGGAATGTGTAGCGCAGTGGTTAGAGCACTTGCCTTTCAAACCAAGGGTTTTGAGTTCGATCCCAGCTGGAGGAGGATTTTTTTTTTTTTTTTTGGTGTGGATTTTTTTCTTTTCTTTTGGCATTTTTCTTTTTTTCAGCCTTAATGACACGAAAACACTTAAAAAGGTGGAAAGGCCTCTAATTGTTCTCTGAACAATTAGTTTACTTGTTATTATTAAGGTCTTTCGATATATATGATAAGATATGAATATGAAACTTGCTGAGGTGATAGAGCATCAAATGTAGATATGTTGATCGACCATTATTTTCCGTCGTTCGTACTTCCGGTCGCAAACGGAAGTGAATTAAAAAAAGTTAAATTTGTAACTTTTTTGTTTTTCAATATTTTTCTCTGGGATTTACAGGGTTAATAGAGAGTCTTCTAAGAGTTCTAAGTATGTTTTTATCATTTTGATTGATGCATTTGTTGCAAAGATATGTAATACAAAGATAGATTACATGATCAGTACGTACTGGTCCCTGCTGACAAAGCAGGTAACAACATTGTCTTTGTTTGTAAGACTCATTATATTAAATGTATTTTAGAGGAACTTGGATTTAATTCTACAAGTGGTAATCCAACTTATACTCATAGTTCCCTTCCTAAGGAAGAACTTCAAAATCATATGTCAGTTTTGAATATTTTTAATATTCCAAACAACCAAAATGAAATCGAATTACCACATTTATATTGGATTCCGAAACTTCATAAAAATCCTTACAAACAAAGATACATAGCGGGTTCCAGTATATGTTCAACCAAGCCTCTATCTTTACTCCTCACTAAGATATTAACAGTGATGAAGGAGAAACTTCAAGAGTACTGTGCAACAATATATTCGAGAAGTGGTGTAAATCAGATGTGGATACTTAAAAATTCCAAGGAACTTTTGGAAAATTTGAAATCACAAGATTTTACCAAAATCAACAGCTTTAAAACTTACAACTTTTCAACTTTATACACAACCATTCCCCACGATGAATTAAAGTCCAGGCTTTTTGATATCATTGAAAGCTGCTTTTTCAATAAAAATGGAACTCGTAAATATACTTACCTTGTCATTGGTCATTTGCAAAATTATTTTGTTAAAAAACATTCTGATTGTACACACAAGTACTCTGAAGTTGACATTAAAAAGATGCTTGAATTTCTGATTGACAATATCTATGTGGTTTTTGGAGACCAGGTCTTCCAACAATCTATTGGAATTCCCATGGGTACCAATTGCGCCCGTTATTAGCAGACCTTTTTTTGTATTCATATGAAGCAGAATTTGTCCAAAATCTTGTGCGTGAAAAGAAGAAAACACTTGCTGTGGTCTTCAACTCGACATTTAGATATATCGACGACGTATTGTCAATTAACAATGGCTATTTCCATTCTTATGTCGATACGATATATCCTGGTGAACTTGAGATAAAAGATACCACAGAGTCTGACACATCTGTTTCATATTTGTATATTTTACTTGAAAAGGATGTTAATGGTAATCTAACAACCAAGCTTTATGATAAATGTGATGACTTTAACTTTTCAATCGTCAACTTCTCTTACTTATGCAGCAATATACCTTCATCACCTGCATACGGGGTATATATCTCTCAATTGATTCGATATGCAAGAGCATGCTCTACGTATGTATAATTTCTAAAACGAGGTAAATTATTGACAAATAAGTTGATGAAACAAGAATATCAGCTGTCTCGTTTTAAAGTCATAATTTCGTTAGTTCTATGGTCGATACAATGGCCTTGTCAGCAAATACAATTTATCATTGAGTCAAATGCTGACTGACGTTTTTCATACTAATTGTTAGGCCATTATTTACACACTGAATTGTTGACGGATTTTTCCGTTATTTCCCGATCATGACAAGGAGCACACGGTGGGTGTGACCGGTCGGCAGGGGATGCTCACTCCTCCATGGCACCTGATCCCACCGCTGATGTTTGGAGGTCCGTGTTTGCTCTGCTCCTATTTTGTATTGTTTATTGGACTTTTGAGCTTGAATACTGTTCGTTATCTCCATATCTTTCATATGACCGATCCAAACTTTCTCGTATTGTTGCGAGTTCGAATCCTGCTGAGGCGGGAGATTGTTTCTCTCTTTTTTCAGTTGTAAATGATATTTTTCTCTGTGAAGACATGTATGATAGCTTTTCCTTATTTTTGTAAAGCTTTTTTAACAGAGATTCTACAGAAATCCTTTAATAATCATGATCTATGTTGAAAGACTGTGTTACATAAACGCGAACAAAAAATACCTTCAATAAAGTATTAAATGAAGTGAGGTAGCACAGCGATCTGGAGAAAAGTTCGGTCAGAAGACCACTTGTTGCCCTAGCAACAAGAAACGCATCTAGTTATTATTATTATTTTTTTTCTTACTGATTTTGTGCAGGCGATTTCTCGAGAACGCCTCAATAGATTTTCATGAAACTTTCAGCAATGATGGCAAATTATCTGAACTTAGGGCGTTTTTTTTTATTTTGCCGTCGTCACTTCCGGTCGCGAGATACGGCCAATTTTCTTTTTTTAAAATTGCATTTTGTCCGAAAGTGTTCTCAAAAACGCTTTGAGATTGAGTCTTGAAACTTTCAGGGATGATAGATTGTGACAAGTAGATTTGAATTTTTTGATTAGTGTATGTTGCCGTGACGTCCGTTGTCCACCGGAAGTAGTTTAAAAAAATGCAAATTTTTATTTTTTTTCTTTTTCAAATGTTTACAATAGAGATAATAGCGACAAATAGACTGTTTCAAGTCATACTATTTCCACCGGAAGTTATTTCTTCCAAACCGGAAGTAGACGAGAAAATGCTCATTTTTCCTCGAAACTTTGAGGGATGACTCCTCCACATTCAGTGAGGAGTTAAAAGTCATTTTGAGTACTTCCGGTCATTCCGGAAGTGAATATAAAAGACCGGAAGTTGTTTGAAATTGATAGATTTTACTCTTTCATGTGTTCTTAAGCATATTTTGAAGAATTGATATGAATATTTTTTTTCATTTGAAGTTGTTCTACTTTCTTGAAATCAAAATTTCCCAAATCTAACGGAAGACCTACTCGTTGCTCGCAACAAGGTCTCATCTAGTTAAGTCTTCCGTTCACAACGGAAGACTTATAGTGATTGTATTGTTTCTTTTTATTATTATTATTATTAAGTCTTCCGTTCACAACGGAAGACTTATAGTGATTGTATTGTTTCTTTTTAAGTCTTCCGTTCACAACGGAAGACTTATAGTGATTGTATTGTTTCTTTTTATTATTATTATTATTATTCCTCCCAAATTTTGTGAGCTCGATTACTCAGAGATGGTTGGATAGATTTTCACAATTTTTCACATAATAGTAGGCTGATATATGAAGTTTATATAAAATTCCGTTTTTTGAAAAATTCACTTCCGGTCCGAAGTTACGGCCGAATTTCCAATTTTTAAATGGACTTTTGTCCGGAATTTTTCTTGGAAACGGTTTGAGGTAAAGATGTGAAATTTACAGGGGTATTAGATCATGACATTCTCTTTGTTTCGAAGTTGTTTTCGTGTGTTTCCGGTACTTCCTGTCCGAACCGGAAGTGAACTTGTGTTTGGTCAATTTTCAACTTTTTTGTTTTTTAATATTTTTTCAAGATATTATTATGTATAACAGAGGTTATTCTACAAATACTAAATATATAATTTGTTTTGAAATCAGATTCCACATTTTGCAGATTTTCGGTACCCTCATTTTCCCTATTTACCTAGTGTGTAGACAATGGGCAAAGAAAGATAACTCTGACTTGTAAGTGAGAATAGAACTTTCGAGATAAAGGCGGAAATAGTATCGATGACGTTAGAGACATATACACTCTCCATATCAAAATATTTAGACGTTCTATATTCACTCTTCAAAATTTAAGAAGACGTTGGTTACCGCTTCCAGTGCATGTATAGTTTAAAGTTGCCAATGTAGTGTAAGTCTGTATTGACAGTTAATTGATTTACACATGAATATATCTAAAAAAAATTAATATATATGCTAGGTACCTAACTCAAGTAAATATATTATAAGCACTGAATATACATTTATAGTGATGGACAGGCATGCAATTTTATCCATCTCGTATAGTAAGTTCAGAATACGATAGTTATAAGCCTTCTATAATGTAGACGATTTATTATTCTCTATGATTTGAATGCGAAATTATCCCGATTTGTTTTCGATATTAAAAAATATTACATACACTCAAAAAGGAATTGAGCGATAGAAAATTGTAATACAGTACTGTTTTAAAGCCTTTATAAATAAATTGATATCTGCCACTTAAAAGAAAGAAAATCAATCTATAGATTAGATTTGGTTATTACATATATATTTGATAAAAGGTTAAATTATTTATGACACATGATCTATACTCTATATACCCAAGGAATTATAAAAGATGTGAAAAGGCGATTCTTGGATTCTTGTGAAATACTCAAAGAGTTAAAGAGTGTGTGAAATAATGGTACGCTATATGTTTCTTTTGAAAAAAAAAAAAAACATGATAAAAAAATTGTACAAGTCTGTTGATATGTGGGATAAGTATATCTGAATGAACACAATTTTATGCAATGATATATAATCATGTACATGTAACTGACGTCCGTACTTTTCCTTGTAATTCATAAAATTATCTAATTCCTTTGAAGCCCCCCCCCCCCCCCCCGTCTTGAATTTGAATTATATATTCGTTTTAGATTTAAATCTGGAACATGTGAATAACATTACCATTTACATGTATACAGAATTTCATATTTTATAATTATGAAATGTTCAATTTACATGTCTGAGAGAGAGAGAGAGAGAGAGAGAGAGAGGAGAGATTCCCTCTTAATCCCGATCCAGACCAAAAATTAGTTCTTTATCGGTCACACCCATTCTTTATTAGATGTTTTCTGATTTCATAGTCAGTCATGGTCACATCCTGTAAATTTTTCAGCTTAAAAAGTATCACACGAAGTGCACGTGTGTTGACCTGTCAATCAAAATCACTTGACGCTGCATGCACTGCAATTAAGTAGCCTGAGTTCGAAATGATCTTGAAGTATGATCTTTAAGTAAATCTGCTGCAATAAACTTGTGAAAAAAATAGAATAAAATAAAAAATAAAATATCTCGGTATTATGAACTTCGACTGTGGGACGTGGAGACCGGTCCTTTGGATGAGATCGTATAAATCGAGGTCCCTTGTCGTAGAAGATGCTGGCATAAAAAAGATTCCCCACTGCTCAATTGCGATAAATGCCAAAGTATAGGACAAAAATTTACAGTCTCCACCGGCGAGTGGTGGCGTCTCCATGTGAGTGAAAAATTCTGGAGAGGGACGTTAAACAACATACGTATAATCAATCAATCAATCAATCAATCAATCAATCGATTGCTGAAGAATTACTATAATTGAATAATTTGTCTTATAGGTATGTTGTCAAATCTTGATATTATAACTTTACAAAACTCAGTGACTTTACGTTTAATGTGATACTAAATTAATTCATTATATTTTTTATAACACCATCACAATTATGCCAAAACATACACACAGTGAAGTTTATGATAGTACGGTGTTCGTTCGTCTGTTTGTTTGTCTTAGAAATGATTGCAAACATTTTTTTTTTAAATTGCTAATGATATACGTATATCTCTTATAGGTGCCATATGTATTATACAAGATTGATAATGAAAATCAAAGTACCTTAAGTACTGAAAGGACTTTTTTCCAGTTATTTTTTTCTTTCACAGTAAATATGATATGTATGTTTTTTACACAGAAAAAAGCAAATTCTTACAGATTTAGAAGAACGGAAGACTTTTTTGTTGCCATGGCAACAAGAGTCTAGTTATTATTATTATTATTATTATTATTCCTCCCAAATTTTGTGAGCGCGATTACTCAGAGATGGTTGGATAGATTTTCACAATTTTTCACATGATAGTAGGCTGATATATGAAGTTTATATAAAATTCCGTTTTTTGAAAAATTCACTTCCGGTCCGAAGTTACGGCCGAATTTCCAATTTTTAAATGGACTTTTGTCCGGAATTTTTCTCGAAAACGGTTTGAGGTAAAGATGTGAAATTTACAGGAGTATTAGATCATGACATTCTCTTTGTTTCGAAGTTGTTTTCGTGTGTTTCCGGTACTTCCTGTCCGAACCGGAATTGAATTTGTGTTTGGTCAATTTTCAACTTTTTTGTTTTTTAATATTTTTTCAAGATATTATTATGTATAACAGAGGTTATTCTACAAATACTAAATATATAATTTGTTTTAAAATTGGATTGCGCATTTTCTAGATTTTAGGTACCGTCATTTTCCCCATTTACCTAGTGTGTATACAATGGGCAAAGAAAGATAACTCTGACTTGTAAGTGAGAATAGAACTTTCGAGATAAAGGCGGAAATAGTATCGATGACGTCAGAGACATATACACGCTCCATATCAAAAATATTTAGACGTTCCATATGCACTCTTCTAAATGTAAGAGTACGTTGGTTACCGCTTCCAGTGCATGTATAGTTTAAAGTTGCAAATGTAGTGTAAGCCTGTATTGACAGTTAATTGATTTACACATGAATATATCTAAAAAAAAATAATATATATGCTAGGTACCTAATTCAAGTAAATATATTATAAGCACTGAATATACATTTATAGTGATGGACAGGCATGCAATTTTATCTATCTCGTATAGTAAGTTCAGAATACGATAGTTATAAACTTTCTATAATGTAGACGATTTATTATTCTCTATGATTTGAATGCGAAATTATCCCGATTTCCGAGTTTTATTTTCGATATTAAAAAAATATTACATACATTCAAAAAGGAATTGAGCGATAGAAAATTGTAATACAGTACTGTTTTAAAGCCTTTATAAATAAATTGATATCTGCCACTTAAAAGAAAGAAAATCAATCTATAGATTAGATTTGGTTATTACATGTATATTTGATAAAAGGTTAAATTATTTATGACACATGATCTATACTCGATATACCCAAGGAATTATAAAAGATGTGAAAAGACGATTCTTGGATTCTTGTGAAATACTCAAAGAGTTAAAAAAAAATATGTGAAAACGCGATTCTGTGTGAAATAATGGTACGCTATATGTTTCTTTTGAAAAAAAAACCATGATAAAAAAAATTGCACAGGTCTCTTGATATGTGGGATAAGTATACCTGAATGAACACAGTTTTATGCAATGATATATAATTATGTACATGCAACTGACGTCCGTACTTTTCCTTATAATTCATAAAACATAAAACTATCTACTTCCTTTGAAGCCTCCTCCCCTCCCCCCCCCCCCCTTCTTGATTAATATTTGGAGACGTTCGTGCAGCTAGGCATTTGAATTATATATTCGTTTTAGATTTAAATCTGGAACATGTGAATATAATTACCATTTACATGTATACAGAATTTCATATTCTATAATGGTAGATTTGTCATTATGAAATGTTCAATTTACGTCTGAGAGAGAGAAAGAGAGAGAGAGGGGGGGGAGGGAGAGATTCCCTCTTAATCCCGTTCCTCCTATCCATTTACATAGACCAAAAATTAGTTCTATATCGGTCACACCCATTCTTTATTAAATGTTTTCTGATTTCATAGTCAGTCATGGTCACATCCTGTATATTTTTCAGCTTAAAAAGTATCACACGAAGTGCACGTGTGTTGACCTGTCAATCAAAATCACTTGACGCTGTATGCAATGCAATTAAGTAGCCTGAGTTTGAAATGATCTTGAAGAACGATCTTTAAGTAAATCTGATGCAACAAACTTGTAAAAAAAATAGAATAAAATAAAAAATAAAATATCTCGGTATTATGAACTTCGATTGTGGGACCTGGAGACCGGTCCTTTGGATGAGATCGTATAAATCGAGGTCCCTTGTCGCAGAAGGTGCTGGCATAAAAAAGATTCCCCACTGCTCAATTGCGATAAGTGCCAAAGTATAGGACAAAAATTTGCAGTCTCCACCGGCGAGTGGTGGCGTCTCCATGTGAGTGAAAAATTCAAAAATTCTGGAGAGGGACGTTAAACAACATACGTATAATCAATCAATCAATCAATCGATTGCTGAAGAATTGCTGTAAATGAATAATCTGTCTTATAGGTATGCTGTCAAATCTTGATATTATAACTTTACAAAATTCAGTGACTTTACGTTTAATGTGATACTAACTTAATTCATTATATTTTTTTATAACACCATCACAATTATGTTAAAATATACACACAATGAAGTTTATGATAGTACGGTGTTTGTTCGTCTGTTTGTTTGTCTTAGAAATGATTGCATACAATTTTTTTTTTAAATTGCTAATGATATACGTTTATCTCTTATAGGTGCCAAATGTATTATACAAGATTGATAATGAAAATCAAAGTACCTTAAGTACTGAAAGGACTTTTTTCCAGTTATTTTTTTCTTTCACAGTAAATATGATATGTATGTTTTTTACACAGAAAAAAAGCAAATTCTTACAGATTTAGAAGAACGGAAGACTTTTTTGTTGCCATGGCAACAAGAGTCTAGTTAAGGTCTTCCGTCTTCACGGAAGACCTTATAGTGATTCTACTGTTTCTTATTATTATTATTATTATTATTATTATTATTCTTTTTTTTGACAAAATTTTGTGCACGCGATTTCTCGAAAAGTATTCAGTCGTTTTCAATGAAACTTTCAGGAAAAATTAGTCATTGTATGAACTTTGTTCATCACAAGGAAAATTTGGAAAATTCCATTTTGGTTCCAAGTTACGGGCAATTTCCTGATTTTAAAATGAAGTTTTGTCGCCCCTTTTTCTCAAGAATGGCTAAAGATATGAACTGGAGACTTATTGGAGAGCATAGAACGTGACTTCTAAATTTGCAGAATCGCCTTTTCGTTCGTCGTCGGCACTTCCGGTCGTTTACGGAAGTGATCAAAGAAATCGTAAAATTTCAACTTTCTTTTTTTTAAATCAATACTTACATCACATTATTGCATCTCTTTTGTAGTTTCGAAATATGTTGGTCCCACCGGAAACAAAAACGTCAACTTCCGGTTATAAGAGAAAAACTACATAATTTGAGTATTTTTCTTTCCCATTAATATCCTTTGTAGATAAAGTATTTGAAATGAATTTTAAATATGTTATTAAGACTGCAAATATCTAGAGTAACCTCAAATATCTTTGTAAAATTCACTTCCGGTCGCGTGTTTTAATGTCCTCAAAATGAGAAGTTGTCTGAGCAAGATCTCGGAAACGGTGAGAGATTAAGACACCAAAGTTATATGAGCAACAGACCTTAAGATGTAAGTAAAACCACTTGGGTTCAGAGCGTCAGCCGTCACTTCCGGTCGTCACAGGAAGTGATCAAAGAAATTGAAAATTTAAACAATTCTTGTTTTAATTAAAAATTGCATCACTTTATTGCATCTTTTTCTCAGATTCGAAAGATGTTGGTCCCACCGGAAATAAAAACGACAACTTCCGGTTATAAGAGAAAAACTACATAATTTGAGTATTTTTCTTTCCCATTAATATCTTCTGTAGATAAAGTATTTGAAATGAATTATAAATATGTTATTCAGACTAAAAATGTCTAGAGTAATGTCAAATATCTTTGTAAAATTCACTTCCGATCGCGTGTTTTCCTGTCCTCAAAATGAGAAGTTGTGTGAGCAAGATCTCAGAAACGGTAAGAGATTAAGACACCAAACTTTTATGAACAACAGACCTTAAGATGTAGGCAAAACCATTTGGGTTAAGAGCGTCAGTCGTCACTTCTGGTCGTAACAGGAAGTGATCAAAGAAAACGAAAATTTCAACTTTTCTTTTTTTAATTATAAATTCCATCACTTTATTGCATCTTTTTCGTAGATTCGAAAGATGTTCGTCCCACCGGAAACAAATACGACAACTTCCGGTTAGAAGAGAAAAACTAAATAATTTGAGTTTTTTAATTTCCAGTAAATATTCTATATAGATAAAGTATTTGAAATGAATTTTAAATGTGCTATTCAGAGTGCAAATGTCTAGAGTAATCTTAATTATTTTTTCAAAAATTCACTTCCGGTCGCGTGTTTTCCTGTCCTCAAAATGAGAAGTTGTCTGAGCGAGATCTCAAAAACAGGTAAAAGATTAAAACACCAAAATTTTAAGAGTAATGGACGTTGAGGGGTAGGTGAAACCATTTGGGTTAAACGCGTCAGTCGTCACTTCCGCTTGTCACAGGAAGTGATCAAAGATAACAAAAATTTTAACTTTTCTTTTTAAAATTAAAACTTACATGACTTTATTGCATCTCTTTTGCTGTTTTGAAATATGTTAGATTCCACCGGAAACAAAAACGTCAACTTCCGGTTTTAGGAGATAAACTACGTTATTCTTATATTTAACTTTCTCATAAATATCCCGTATCAATGAAGTACCTGAAATGATTTCATGCATGTTGTAGATACTGCAAATGTCTAGCGACCAGTCAGAGATTTTTATAAAATTCACTTCCGGTTGTGTGTTTACCTGTTCTCAGAATTAGAATTTAGTCCCACAATATTGTTCGGCAACAGTAAACGACTGAGGACTAAAACTTTCAGGACTGATATTCAGTCATCAGTTTATTTAAATCGTGAGAAAATCTTGCATCACCGTTACTTCCGGTCGTGAAAGGAAGTGATGTAAGAAAGTGAATGGTTAATGGTTAGCACGTTGGATTTTCATGCTAACGATTAGGGTTAAATCTCCAGAGTGTCTGAATTTCTTTTATCACTTTTTCAGCTTGACTTTTCTTTTTTATTTTCAGAATCACACGGAAGACCTCTCATTGCTCGCAATGAGTTTCTAGTTATTATTATTTTTCTTCCTGGGTACTTTTTTGTCCGTGAGTGATCTCCGAAACTATACATCCGATTGAGTTGAAACCTTTTTAGGGTTAATAGGAATGTTATGTAGATTTGCGGAACGAAGGTCATTTTGCGCGCACATGCATGCACGTGCGTGCGCGTGCAATGAGTAAAATGACCAATATACTTGATATAGCCATAACTTTCACATCTTTTGATGAAATACTTTGATACTCAGAATATAAGGATATATTAATAGTGTTGACAAGATGACATGGTCAGAATGCATATGCACACACGTGTGCGCATGCGCAATGATTGAAATAACCTATACAAATGATATAGACTTAACTTGTATATTTTTTGATGAATTGCTTTGAAACTCAGAATATAAATATATATTAGAAGTGTACACAAGATGACATGATCAGCGCACACATGCATGCACTTGTATGCACGTGCGTGCGCGTGCAATGAGTAGAATGACCAATATACTTGATATAGCCAAAACTTTCATATCTTTTGATGAAATACTTTGATACTCAGAATATAAGGATATATTAATAATGTAGACAAGACGACATTGTCAGTATGCATATGCATGCACGTGCGTGCGCTTGCAATGCGTAAAATAACAGATATACTTCATATAGCCAATTTTTTTTTATCTTTTGATGAAATTTGAATATAAAGATGTATTAAAAGTGTAGACAAGTTGACATGGTCATTTTGTACATGCATGCCCGTGTGCGCGCGTGTAATGCGTAAAAAAAAACCTATATCTTGATTGCCTTCTTTAATGAAGCTTACAGGGAATAAGACACCAAAAGGAAGTTGGGGAGCGTTTGGGGAACATCTGTAACGGTCCCCATTACAATTAATACTAGTTTTATTTATTCTCATCTTAACTTTTCTAAGGAAAACTTAAATAGTTATATGTAATTTCCCCATTCTTCTTTTTCTTTTTTTAATTTAACTGCATTATTTTACTGTTCTCAGGGACATAAATAACATATACTTAATTACTTATGCCTCTACTGTTCTCAATTATCATTTCAATTATTTTTTGAGAAGACATAAAAACATTTTAAATGGTTATGTTTTCTTTTTCGTTTCTATGTGATGGTATATAAATTTAATTCATTGAAAGATTATCATACTTAAAATATACTAAGTATAAGTATGTACTAATTAAGCTTTTGGAGAAAGGGTGTAAGTGCTATAATATTAAAATAATTCATCTGTGCATTGAAACATGTAAACTTTCCAGCATTTTTACAGATAATAAAAAGTCGTTAATTTGAGATTTTTTTATATCTAAAATGAATCATCTGACTACAGTTTTCTCTTATTGTGAGAAATTCTCAATTATTTTTTATCAAATGGTTGATAAACAACGTATTGTTTACAGTAAAATATCGAACGAAAGTACTGAAAAATTGGAAAAACTTTTGGCGCGTCACTGTACGTTGTCAATGTAAACAATGAGGACGTCTATATTTAGAGTTCGATGTACAACCTAGAGACGTTAGGTTTTTGCCTTAAAATTATCATAAAATACTTTTATATAAATTTAACAACCCAATAACATCTCAGTTATATCTTTTAACAACACATCATCTGAAATTTAGACATTTCATGTGTACATTTGCCTGTGTTTTGGTTGCCTGGAATGAAAACGAAAGTAAGGGTGGTCGCGGATACGAATTTTTAACAACTGAGATATTAAAATAATGCATTTTATCATTTAGATTTCTACAAAATAAACATGTATTCGATTGTTATTTATTTTCTACGAATATAATCAAAATACCAAGCTAATATTCCATACCCCTCATGTCAAGATCCGTATAGCAGACGACCGATAATATCAGAATTTGTAAAAATTCAATGTGGCCACAGCCCACGGCCAGAACGAAACCTGTATAAATCAATCCCTTTTATGCTATAGTATTTCTGGTTAAAATATCTTCGTGGCCGATGCTTGTGGCCACATCGAATTCTCCCAAAAACCGGGTGAAAAGTGAAGAAAATTGCTTGTTTTCCGGATACGGCATAGGTTTGGATATTACATAGCAGCAGAAGAAGCTTGGATCCGCCCAAACGTTTACATATACAAGGACTAAGGATCATAAGCTTTATAAATATACATTGTTAGTGAGGATACACAAACTTTATTTTTTAAGCATTTTGCAGGGCCTGTTGACATTAGCTAACGTACCTAGCCCTTTATCTACTGTACATAAGTGGTTTTCTTGCTTTATACATGATGTGTAATAGACTAAACATTTTTAGGAGTATAATAATAGCCTTGAAAAATTTTTAAAAATGTTGAAAATATTACTAATACTCAGTACAGAATAATGCATCCATCAAGAACAACATAAAAATACGTACAAGAACTATGCACATGTGATACATCGCTACTAATCATTACAAATTCTCGTCGCATTCTTTAATAATAGCCTTGAATATTTGTAAAAAAAACTATTACTTAATACCTCAGTACAGAATAATGCATGGACATCAAGAGCAACATAAAAGATATGTACAAGAACTATGCACATGTGATACATTCAACTAATTATTTACAAATTTCTCGTCACATACTCTCATCATGAACAACTACTTGAGATCCCTATATAATGACAGTAACATAAACATATCTTCATTGAATACATCATACACATTTTCATCATTGAAAACACATAGCTTTTTGTGCACGTGATAACGTTACTTCGTCGGTACGAATATATCTGCTATAACAGTCTGAGCTCCATCTACCGAGTGATTTTATCATATGGTCATCAACTTTGCCAGTGGCAGCAGATGTAGCTGCCCCGATCCTAAATGAATGTCCATTAAAGTTGCTGTCATCATATCCTAACACTTTAAGAAGCTGTTTGAGTTTGTTGATAAAATAATTTTGCGTCAATGGGTTTCCACTTTCATCAGCAAATAAAGCTGCAGTTCTGTTACCCTTGATCCTTGATTTCCTTAACTTTAAGTAGTCTATCATAGATTTAACTGGACACACCAATTTGTCAGTTTTGAAAATCCTGATGTTAATTCCTTTTCGAAATGGATCAGTTTTGGAGGTCTTCAAGACCAGAGTGAATGCACTCATAGTATCGTCCATAAGTATGTCTTCAACATTCAAAATATCCTCTTCTTTATTATTCTGCATGGTAAATTCCCCACATCTAAGATACGCGAGAAGGCAGCCATGAGCATTGCATCGATGAATTTGTCAAACATTCCACACAGTAGTAATTTATGCATCTGTAATAAAATGTCATAAGTTATCGGGCATCTTTTTTTCTTTTTGACTGCTCTGTTTCTGAATGCCTCTTAACACAGCCTGTAGTTTTTGGCAACTGTCATTTGAAGTGCACAAAGGATTGAACACATTGATTTAACGTAATGAAATCTTACTGCTGCTAGATACAGTTTTATTGTACTGTGGCTTAGATTTAGAGCTTTACAACAGTGTGTTACAAAAAATATCAAAATCTGTTCTGACACAGGAGGTGGACAGTAATCATCTGCTGCAATTCCAATAGATGACAAGAAATGACAGAATGTATTAAATCCTACTTTGTAAGCGCTTTTGGTGTTTTTACTTAAAGATGATTCACAAAGTTCCTCTGCCTGTTTTGCTAATAAAGGATAAGCTCCTGGAGAGATGGAATTTCTACTGGGTGTGCTGATGCCAGTGGAGCTGCCTGCCTGAATTTGGTTATCTGAAAACAAGATAGAGTCTGCTAATACGTTTCTTTTTCCAGGTACATGATCACATAGAATAATGAAATTATCACAGGCTGATTTCCATGTTAATTTTCTTAGTAATTTCATAATCATTGGTGATTTAGATCCACGTTTCTTGATAATTTGTACTGTAGCTAAACTGTCACACCAGAATTTGATTCTTTTGCCTGACCATTCATGACCCCATATAACTGTAGCTACAACAATTGGGTATAATTCTAATAATGCCATAGAGAGTGGGTCATTTCCTAAATCACTGATTTCACTTGGCCATCTTCCTTGAAACCACTTCCCACTGTAGAAACCACCAAGTCCATGGTTTGATGAGGCATCTGTATATAATGCAATGTCAGTAGCACATGTCACATTTTCCTCCAGGAAAAAAGATTTTCCATTCCATTGTCTAAGAAATGTCTCCCACATGGCAAAATCTTGTCTGCATTCTGCAGTCAAATTCACATGATGGTGCAGTTCTGACACGGTGTAAGCTAATGTAAGTAAATATGATGTAAATGATCTTCCTGCTGGTATTACTTGTGCAGCAAAGTTGAAATGACCTAAAACACATAGAAGTTCATGTTTAGTGCATGAACGTTTTGCTTTGAGATTGTTTATGAGGGAGAAAATGCGTTCAACTTTCTCCAATGGAATACGGGCTTCCATTTATGCAGAATCCAATATTATACCTAAGTATTCAATCTCGGTACATGGACCCACTGTTTTCTTTGCTGAAATTGGTATAATACCAAACTTTCTGAAGACCATAGTGATGACAGCCATGCTTCGAAATCCTCCGTCCCCTGGAGGATCAATTGTCAAAAAATCATCCAGCAGGTGTAACACATGATGAATATCATAATTGTTCTCCAAAATCCAACACACAGCTTGCGAAAGCAAGTCAAAAATTTTTGGACTGCTCCTGCATCCAAACACTAATCTGCTGTAGAAATAGTATTGATTTCTCCACTTAATGCCATAAAATGGTTGAACTTTCTGAGCGATGGGGATCAGTTTGAATGCATCCACGATATCTGTCTTGCATAAAAGTGAATAATTTCCTAGTGTTTTAAGAATATTTATTGCATCGTCTATGCGTACATATTGTAACGAATATTCTTCTTTGTCTATAAGACTGTTGATGCTCACTTCTGTAGCTGAGTTGTGTGGAGATGATAAGTAGACTATCAGTCTAAATTTTTTAGAATACTTCCCCTGTGCCACACCAATGGGGCAAACACGGTAAATGTCAAATGGAGATTCTTCATATGGACCACTCAAATATCCCCTTTCAAGTTCATGTTTGATTAATTCATCCACTATTTCGGGTTGACTTCTTGCAGAAAGTAAATTTCTACATTCTAAAGAACATTGAGGTAACGCAGATATTCCAGTATCAAAACGATTCTTCAAACCATCTAATAAAGTATGTACAAAGTTCACATCTGGGTGGTTAGCTAGTTCTTGCTGGAGAATGTCAATATTTATAGGAGTCTTAGTATCAACTGTGTAATTCTTACACTCATGTAGTCATGGCTTGTTGGCTTTCTGTTTCACTTTCGATTTATTACAGTTTGCAAGTGCATGGTTACTCAGTTTGCAATCCGAGCATATATGGAGAAGGTTACACGAATTTCGGTGACATCCGAGTCTTATATTTCTTACCATGCAAGTTATTTTTTATAACAAGAACAGTCTATCTGTCAGAAATGGCTGTATCTCGGCAACAGGATGGGTGGATAAGGATATCCCTTCCCACAATTAGTATGGTGACCCATCCTCTGTCTCCGGAGCGTCGTTTATCCAATGTGGATAAAGTAAGGGCGCCTTCTTTTTATCATATCTCATGTGTTTAAAGTCTAAAGTAAACGATATTTTCGGGGTTTAATAATTATATTTTTGTAAAGATTTTGAACTATTTTTCTTATTGTAACTTGCCGATGTTTCATAACAAATTGCTCAACTAAGGACACATCTTTTTCCCGGCTTGCTTTGGCTGGGCAACAGAACAAACATCTTTTATAACCATCTCCCTGTCTTTACTTAACCAATCAATTGCACAGGATGTTTTTATACTTCGCAAATGCTATGATAAACTCATTCAGGGTCAAATTTCTGGATAGCCTATAATCATGGTGATTTTTAAAATGATATAGCGTCCTTCATTCTCATTGTATTTATGTTCCTTCACTTCATCTTTTTAAGTTGCTTATTTCATTGGCCATATGAAGCATCGATTGTTTCATGCTTTCTACAGCGCTTGCAAGGGCCTCCATACTGCGGCTTTCAGATGTCAACATCCGCCCAGCCTTGTTTTGCGATAACGACTTCCGCCCAGCCTCGCTTTCGGTATGTGTTTCCGAAGATGCCGGAAGTTCGACAACAGATTCGCCATTTTGGCTGTGGTTGATAATGCCTGTTCCTCCTTCAATTGGGTTCTCGTTTCCTTGCGATCTGTCCTTGTTTCTTGAGCAATAGTGGCACAATAATATTGGCCAATTTGAGTTTATTAACCAATTTGACGGATGACCAATTGTCTGGCTCATTCAGGTCCCATCTAGTCGTATTTTCACTACGCGTACGCACTCCCTGAGCTTGAGAGGTGGCTTTTCTTTTTTACCGGACAAGCGAACAAGCATTAATGTTGAGCCCTGGTAGAGATATGACAAGAAGTATATCTTTTGACTAATAAACATGTACATGTATATTGTGTTTTTTAATTCATTTGTTTGTTTGTTGTTAAATGCCCCTCTCGGGAATTTTTCACTCATATGGAGACACCACCACTTAAAAATAATGAAGACATACAAGTCGTATTTGAGGTTAACATTCATTTTAGGAGTTTTCAACAATTAAGACGTAAAGAGATAACTCCTTCCCCTCGCCCCTTCCCATTCCCAGACCTCTGTTTGTTCATGTATGCAAACTAATACTTTGTTTTGACATAAAAAAATGTGAATATATACAAATAGTTTCATGGTCCATATCTTTGAATGATTTTTGTCCCCCACTTTCACTGAAAGTGGGGGATATTAATTTGGCTCTGTCTGTCCGTCCGTCTGTATTTCTGTCTGTAACACTTTCGTTTCCGCGCGATATCTCGAGAACCCTTTGAGCTTTCGCAATGAAATTTTGCATAGCAACTCCCTATCGCCTAAAGAAGAAGTGTATTGATTTTGAGGTCAAAAGGTCGAAGGTCAAGGTCATCACTTCATAAATTCTGTCTGTTTTAACACTTTCGTTTCTGCGTGATATCTCGCGAATTCTTTGAGCTTTTGTAATGAAATTTTACATGACAACTCCCTGTGGCCTAAGGAAGACCTCTACAGATTTTGAGGTCAAAAGGTCAAAGTTCAAGGTCATAAATTCATAAATTCCGTCTGTGTATAGCACTTTTGTTTCCGGGCCATATCTCAAGAAGCTTTTGAGCTTTTGCAATGAAATTTTATACCATAACTCCCTATAGCCTCTCTCGCCCCTCTCGAAGTGTCCCACCCCTAGACAGAAAATGATAAATGTCCTACGGACCCGGTTTAACGATAGAATGCATTTCATGTATTGTCAATGTAGCAGAAGAAAATATGGGAGATAACTCTAACTCAGTTCATTTACTATGAAAAATCCCGAGAGTTCCGAATGTCAACATGGTGTGTAAATTTGAAACTAGTAAAAAACGTTGGTGAAAAAGTGTTGAATTCTTCCATAATATGGATTAAATTTTTAGATGAAAGGTATTTACAGTCTCAAAAAGGTTTGTTATGATTAATTTGACTGTTATTTTCAATGTAACTTTATTAATTTTCTCCAAAATCGTTTCGGAGCGATTCTGCAATTTTCTGCTACATTAAGGGTGTATGGGGGGCATTCTACCTGTGGTGAGGGTCATCCCGAGACAAAGTTAGATTATTCTAACTACGCACCCCATTTTTTATTTTATTTATTTATTGTATTAAAAGTCGCTTGGCACTATTTTTAGCACAGGGGCATGTGGACTGTTATTACGTATAATACAGGTTGTCGGCGGACTTTATATTTAATTACATATATTAGAACTGTTTAGTAAAGGCTAAATTAGACACCATGTATTGATTAAAATTTTGACAATATCGAACGTGAAAATAAACATTATATGTGACTTAATGTTTGCATTTAATGTGGAGTATATTCAAGTGCCTCTGTGGTCTAGTGGTCTGATGCTCGCTTAGCAAGCGAGAGGCCTGGGTTCAATCTCCGGACGATTCTCTTTTTTTTTTAAATGTTTTTTTTTTCTTTTTTTTGGATTTACTAATTGATACTATTCAACGTGTGAAATGAAAAAGTTATGATGTCTGGCGTTTACAAACTCATAAAATCATTTTTACAGTGTGATAAATATTCTGTATATATTAAAAAGAATCCTCTATGTACATGATGTACACATATTAAAGAATAAGCAATCAAATCTTTATATCCATATTGCCTTTTTTTAAATTTGCTTCAATATACATGTATACATTTAATAATTCTACAAATACAGGGGGGCAGTTTGACCCCCCCCCCCCCCCCCGAACTGCACAATCCATGCTCTTCTTTTTTCCCTAAGCGGGGGACACAAATTCTCTGAATTAGCTTGTCATTCCTAATTCTAGGAGGGTGCATGGGTTGACCCAAATTCATGAATGAAATGTCAAACAATCTTATCATTGATGCACTTTTATTTAATTTGATGCAGTCATATTGTGAACATTTCCAGTTCATAAAGAGAGTGGGGATGACCTTCAGGGGTTCATAACCTTAAACCATTAGATGTACATAACATAATAACACAAGAAACAAAATTATGTATAGTCAAATGGAAAGGTTTTTTACTATTTTGGAGTCACATGATCATTTGTCATTTCAGGGACAGGGAGTGGCTAGGAAGATTGGAGCCCCCCCCTCCCCCTGGAATTTGCAGAGTTATTTAAATAGGACTATATACTGATTTACAGAAGCAAATAAAAATGACTTTGGACACCCTCCACCCTTTAAAAACATTGACCCCACCATCATTGTTTTTATTTTGTTTCTTTGTTTGTTTTTTTTTTTTGCTTCAGGAAATTCTTGGCTGGAAATTTTTTTGACTGAGGTGTGGCCCCCCCCCCCCGAAAAATTCCTGTATTTGTGCCTGTAACTGAATGTAATGTCGACAACGGGGAACAGAATGTGAAATTCGTCTATTGTGGCATCTGATGATCTTTGATCCTTTTTAAACTATACCTTAACCATTTACATTTGCATTATTTTACCCCAATCTATACTTAAACTTGTACATACCGACTGTCATAGGTCCTGTCAACTTCATGAAATATAATCCAATTAAAACACAAAATGAATTAATTTCTACTGATATACATGTAATGATGTGTACATCACACTGCACCATGTGCAATCTAAAAATGATAATGGTAAAACTAGTACTAGCACTAGTAGGGTGACGCAAGCCCAATGTGATGTAGAAATTTTCAAAAAAGTGTTCACATAGATGTACAGTACAAGAACAAAATTTAACTTATCATAACAAACGATGTTTTAACATTACTTTGCCATCTAGGCCTATTTCCAAAAACAGGCAAATTGTGTGTGTGTGTTGGTGGGGGGGAGGGGGGTGACAAAATTGATTGGATATGGCTTTTCAAGGAGGTTTTTGTCTAATCAAATACTACAAATCAAAAGCCTGAAAGGCTTCAATGACGTCGAACAAGAAAAACAATTTCAAAAGATAATTTTGAATTTGAAGATAGCGATAAGTCAAGCGAGTGACTCAGGAGACATAATAAAAAAATAGTTTTAAACAAAATATCACAATTACAGTCTGGGGCCTTATGTCATGGTCCGAATGGAGCAAGGTTCGAATTGACCAGACACCGTCGAACATGTTCATGCCAAATATTCTTTTCAGTCAATTATGAACTATGAAGGATTTCATGAATTTATATAATATTTTTTCTAATTGCCAATGTCAAAGCGTTGTATTAGTGATTGCATCTAAACTACAACCAAGACTCTGTTCTGTTACAATTACGATCGAGTTACGATCGGGCGTGGTATACGGTATACTGGAAAATGGAGGAAATGGAGAAATACAGTAATACTGGTCAATGTCATCGGTTTTTAGGATAGAGTTGGTTAGAAGATTGTATAAGTAAAGCTAAGATTTAGAAATTCAATCTTTTTAGTCTTGTAGTATTCGTGTTTATGTAATTTTGTAATTATTTTACCTCCTGTTGTGTTGTTTATGTTACACGGTTATCGTTCCGAATTGTTATTCATGTCATTCAATGCACCCTTTGTGTAGAAATTCATCCGCAACAACCATCACGTTTTTCTTATGTGAGAATAAAACAGAATATTGTTGTTTTGCAATAGAATTAATTGCAGATATAATTGATGCAATTTTATTTTCAAGGTATTATTCATTTTGAGCGTTTTCAAAGAAATTGGTTTATAGCTATTGCTATTTTCTATTGCGGATGCATTGACTGACACATTCGGTCGCG
The DNA here is from genome assembly GCF_033153115.1 of Saccostrea echinata. Lineage (NCBI taxonomy): Eukaryota > Metazoa > Mollusca > Bivalvia > Ostreida > Ostreidae > Saccostrea > Saccostrea echinata. The sequence continues at coordinate 17,024,988 of NW_026889774.1, forward strand.
TACATATCCGGTTGCGATTTCAACTGGGCGCTTGCTAGATGACGTTCGAGCTCTAAGAGCTCGACGTCATAAAAAGTTTGCACATTCTGATAAATTCCTCAAAAACGCTTTGTACTGAAATAATATTATTTGTTGTTGAGAAAATAAATTTAAAAAGTTCCAATTGTGGGCCAAAAAATTATATCCCCCCTTTTATCAAAACCTAATTTACATCGTTAATTAAATTCTGTTATTTCAGACTGGTAATGAATTAAGTAAAGGAAATACCTATAAGAGGCTCATAGGTCACATGGTCACCTTAGCATTTTTTTTATGCACGATTTGACGAATACATGTACTGTGTAAATTATAGAATTATTTTGACTTTTTCCTTGGTAAGCCCAATATGAAGGAGTGTGCATTTAGAGGCAAACACCTTAGTGCGGATACATGTATTACTGTCTCATGACAGCATCTAGTTGGGTATGTGACCCGCCTGGTGAAAGGCCTATCATCAGCTATGTACAAACCTTTTTCACTATACTCTAAATTACGCACTGAAAAAAATAATTATATTTGTAATTCATAATCTTTTACAACATTCAGTGCTTTAGCCTTTGGACCTTGACCTTGGAGTTTGACCTACTTTTGAAAAACTTTAACCTTGGCCATAATTTTTGAATGGTTGGAGCTAGGGCTTTCATACTTCACATATGTAATCCTTGTGACAAGACCTTTTTTTGGATACCAACTACTTTGACCTTTGGACCTTGACCTAGGAGTTTGACCTACTTTTGAAAAACTTTAACCTTGGCCATAACTTTTGAATGGTTGGAGCTAGGGCTTTCATACTTCACATATGTATCCTTGTGACATAACCTTCCTTTGGATACCAACCACTTTGACCCTTTGACCTTGACATAGTAGTTTGACCTACTTTTGAAAAACTTTAACCTTGGTCATAACTTTTGAATGGCTGGTGCTAAGGCTTTCATACTTCACATATGTAATCCTTGTGACAAGACCTTCCTTTGGATACCAACCACTTTGACCTTGACCTTGACGTTTTACTTACTTTAGAAAAACTTTAATCTTCGCCATAACTTTTGAACAGTTGCAGCTAGGGCTTTCAAATTTCACAGGTACATTCCTCAAGACAAGACCTTCCTTTAGGTACCAACATTTTTTATCTTTTGGCCTGGATTTTGACTTGCATTTGAGAAACTTTAACCTTCACCATAAGCTGCCATACGGAGCATCAGTGTTTCACAAACACATCTTGTTTAATTATGGATTGATTTCTTTTTTATTTCGAAGAGTTACATATCAAGTAACATAATGAATCATTGAATGATTTATTAGGTCACCTTAGTTTACTCAGGTGACCTATTGCTATCCGTTTTCCTCCGTCGGCGTGCGTCGTGCGACGTGTGTTAAGATTTGAACATTTTCAGCTTCTTCTCTGAAACCACTCAACCAATTTCAACCAATTTTGGCATATAGCATTGGTGAAGGGGAACAAAATTTGTGAATTCCATGGTCCCTTCCCCCCTGGTGCCTGAGGGGTGGGGCGAAATAACTAAAAATTAATGCAATCTTTAAAAATCTTCTTCTTTACTCCTGGACATCAAGCAGTCAAACTGTTGGCATGATTGTAATCAGCATTTAGTCCTCTACCAAAATTTGAAATATATGGCCCCAGGGTGAGGGGTTCTGGTGCTAGGGCTTGGCTCTAATGATTATATAGTGAAAATGCATTTTTTCTTTAAAAATCTTATTCTCTGCTCCTGGGTATTTAGAACTAAGTACATAGTTATGATGATGATGGGGGGCTATTTTAAAATTGTGAATTTCATGGCCCCTGGTTCAGGGGTTCTGGTGTTAGGGTGGGGCTCTAATGATAATATAGTGAAAATGCATTAATTCTTTGAAAATCTTCTCCTCTGGTCCTGGGTATTAAGCCAATGAACTAAATACATAGTTATGATGAGGAGGGGGACCTCTTCTAAAATTGTGAATTTCATGGCCCCTAGGTTAGGGGTTCTGATGTTGGGTGGGGCTCTAATGGTAATATAGTGAAATGCATTAATTCTTTGAAAATCTTCTCCTTTGCTCCTGGGTATTAAGCCGATGTATGAAGTAGATAAGTTATAATAAAGAAGGGTGCCTCTTCTAAAATTATGAATTTCATGGCCCTTGTGTCAGGGGTTTTAATGTTAGGGTGGGGCTCTATTGATCATATAGTGAAAATGCATAAATTCTTTAAAAATCTTCTTCTCTCCCACTGTATATAAAGAAGATAAAATAGGTATGGTTATAATGATCAAGGGTGCCTCTTCCAAAATTGTGAAATTTGTGGCCCCAGTGTGAAGGGTTCTGTGAGGGAGGGGGGGGGGGCTCTATTGATTATATAGTAAAATTGAAGTGCAAAATAGGTATTTAGCAGATAAATGAAGTATATAGTTATGAAGAGCAAGGGCAACTCTTTCAAAATTATGTATATCTTGGTCCCTGGGTCAGCGGTTCTGGTGTTAGAGCGGGGCTCTATTAAATATATAATGAAATGGCAATAATTCTTTTTGAAAATCTTCTTTGCTTCTGGGTATATTGCAGATAAACTAGGTGCATGGGTATGATGATTAAGGATGCCTCTTCCAAAATTGTGAAATTTGTGGCCCCAGGGGTTCATGTTGGGGTCGGGGGTTCTGTTAAATGTATAGTGTAATGCATATTTTTGTTGAAATCTTCTCTGCCAGGGGGTATTTAACAGAAAAACTAATTGCATTGTTATGACAAGCAGAGAAATCTTTACAAAAAAGTTAAAATTCATAATCCAGGGGTCAGGGATTTTGGTGTTAGGGTGAGGCTCTTTTGAATATATAGTAGAAATGCATTCTTTCTTTGAAATCTTGGTTGTCCATTGTTATTAAGGAAATATACTAAGTACATGGTTACATGATGAGCAAGAGTGCCTCTTCCAAAATTGTGAATATCTTGGCCCCTGGATCAGGGGCATTGGTATATTGAATCTATAGGAAAAATTAATTATGTCCTTGAAAATCTTCTCTGCTTCTGGGCATGTAGGAGGCAAATAGAGTACAGTTAAAACTGCCATAGCGACCCACTGTATTAAGTGACTTACTGTCACGTGTGATCGTAAGAATTCCTCCCAACGCTTTTCCCTATATATTATACCTGTATTAAACAACCACCTGTCTAACGCGACCAGCGACCGTGATTTTCCTGACCATTTTTTGTAATTTCAGGTAATTTTACCTGGATTTAAAGACTATATAATTTCCAATTCCTACTTTCGATTTTGGTCGAGCATGCTACGTTTTTTGGTTCAAAACATCTACAGACACACGTTTATTTCATTTAATAATTATATAGTGCGAGTTTTAGGAATAAAAAAACATTTCAAAATAAATATTTTTACTTACGTTTTGATATTTATTGAATAAACATTAAAATCTAATACATAAGCATTCACGTTTTTTCTCCCCAATGATCGAGTGTCATTTTGAAAATAGACGTTTGAGGTCGATCCCAATATCATTTGGTGCTATAAGGGCCAAATGGATATTCAGCTATAAAACCTGCCTGTTTAACTTTTAATTAACAAGTAACTAAATCCTAGATATTTATTTAAGTGAATTGTGTCACCAACGGGGTAAGTAAACACACGCTAGCTAGCACCCATACCAGGTGATAATTGAAGTGATTGAAGTAGGTGACAAACAGACACGGTAGTTCTGTAATGAAAAAAAAATTAATTAGGTTAAATAAATTTTTAGTCATAAATATAATTTAATTTGTTACCAAGTGCATAACAAAAATCATGATACAGTTTTAATTCTTAATAATTTGCAAAACATACGAAGCTATATATAAAGGCTATCACGTAAAAAAAAAAAAAAATTATTAGAAAAAATCTTTGCAGTTTTTTTTATACTGTATAAAAACATTTAATATTTTCAGATGTTCAAAATATTTCCCAATAATCAAATTACTCTTGTGCAGATCAAGCAAATTTTATTACTGAACAGGACAATTGTACCTATAATATAAAAGCATTTAGAGTTGAGCAGTACCTATAAAATACATTCCACATACATGTGTAATATTTTCAGCATTGTATATTTGAACACTGCTGAAAATAATCAATCTGTATTAAGAGACCACCTGTCATATGTGACCTTTTTTCCTTTCTCCGTTGGAAGGTCTCTTAATACAGGTTTGACTGTATATAAAGTTGTAATAAGCAGGGATGTTTTTACCAAATTTTGAAATTCTGTACCCTTTGGTCAATTTATTTATTTCTACTGAAAGAAGTTATTCCCCTTTGCTATTCACCTGTAATAGTTAATCACTGTAAATATTGTAACTTAAAAGGTCAATTGAATAACAGAATTATACAAGAAATTTTATAATATTTAATACAAAAGTACTTTTATAGTTTTTAATGGTCAGGTAAACTTTTAAATAATAGATAGATGAAAATGGGACAAAATTACCCTATCTTTGTACAATAAATAATCTTTAATCTTTAAGATCAAGAGAGGCCAATGTGAGGGGGAGGGGGATGAATTGTGTTAACTAATAATGCTCTAGAACTGTTGTTTTGTTTAGTCTGCATGAGGATAGTAACAAATGCGAAAAGTACAGGCAATAAATAGATCAACTTTAAAATTTGTTGAGTACTAAATTAATATTTTGCTGATCCCTGATCATGCTATTTCTCTTGCTTTTAGGCAACAAAGCATTATTTATCAGCTTATTTTGTTTTAATCTATGGATCATTACATTATACTCAGGTGACTGTTAAGGCCCTTGGGCCTCTTGTTCATTTTTCGATTCAGTAAATAAATAATTTCATTTGATAAAATTAGGTTCTGTTTATAATATGCAAAGGTAATATGTACACTGTATCAAACAAGAACTTTGTGTAGGAATGGGGAGAGGGGTTAAATTATGGAGATCTTACTTCTGTACACGGCTAAATATAACAGGCACTTGTTTCAGTATGTATACCGGGGGGAAAAAATATTAAAGAAACAAATGCCCGTTCTAAGAAAAAAGGATATCCGTATCTCCAGTGGGACCAGATACATGTAATTCATTAAATGCACTTTATTCAGAATGGTAAATATATCGTTTCATTACAGAATTAAACTTTGATTTATCATTAAATTTTAATAAGATAGAGAAGCCGGGGATAGGTATTGTAATTCTTTAGTTCTCTTTTGAGGCATTGTGTTTATCAAATCAAAACAATATGCCCACCACCTTGTAAATCTTTGATTTCAAACCTCGTCTAGACATAAAAAAATTTAATCAATAGTTGCGACTCTTAACAATACATTCAATATACATGTATACATGTCCAATGTCCTAAAAACTAAAAATTTTGCTCTAGAACTGGGTGATTAATAAAACAACTAAAATATAATTATTCAGGATTTATTTCTTTATATTTTTTTTATTCACAGACTGGCAAATTAATTCGCTGTTTACAGACAATCGGTTAAATTTAAGAAATAAAATCCATGTGTATTTATTTGTACCCATTAAATACTCATAAAGCCATTCATTTTCATGAATTAAAAATCAATCATTATTGTCGGGTGTCATCTTAGCCATGATTGACAAGAGATAATACATTTAGCAGAACAAGTTTTCAGTTCCCGGCATGCGGAGCCCATGATCGCTGTTGTAAATGACCTTGATCACAGTCATAAGAAGAGTGTTGGAAGTGTAAAGAAGATTCCAATATATTTTTAAGGGGTGCATCGGGTGAACCCAGAAAAAAAAAGCAATAATTTTCTTTAAAAAGAAAATAATCTACAAAAATTCGTTAACAAAAACTCAAAGAATGGGTGCCCTATTTTGGATCTTTTTGCGACTACTCTACCAAGCTGTGAATGAAGTGAATCCAAAATATATTACAAGCAATAGAAAGAGTTACGTATACATGGATATATTAGGTAGAACATTTGTACAAAAGCAATGCCCTGTTGCCATGAATCAAAATTGAAGCAACGATACATTAGTGTCGTCTTCCGGAATTTGGCATGTACCCGGAGTGTTTTTTAGGTCACGTAATCAATATTAATAGAAGGCGGGGCTATCGATCGGCGTCATTGTTGACATCTCTCTCTCTCTCCCCCCTCTCTCTCTCTAGAAATTCGAATATGTGTATGGCATATTACAGCGATGTCAATATGAAATTAAAAAGAAAAATGTGTGGACACGCAAAATTAAAACAACATTTAATTTGCTAAATTCTGAAAACGGCAACCAAACACGCTCAAAGATGTGATTTAGAACGAGGTGGTTGAAGAATACAATGTAACTGTTTTCACGAGTACACTCGCAGGTGGGCATCACGTGATGAATTGTAATATTTAACAGGTCAATCGAGGTCAAATCAAGGTTAACTCAGTCATAACAATGGAAACGAGAACTTTGTTTTGAACATATTTTTTGTTATATTAAGTATGAGCGCACGTTTGTCGGCTTCTCTCCTTTTAATATGATATTATTTTGTTCAATATACAACTACAGTTTTCTTAAGAACAGCCGACAAACATGCGCTGACTATGTATTCAGACGATGAAAAACGCGTGACCCTGATTATCTATTGATATTCAAGAAATCTTCAGGCACCATGCCTTGCATATTAATTAGTTTACCTCGAAAAGAGCGTTTTAAATTCACATCTGTACCATGAATTCACGGTTAAGATATCAGGGATTTATATGATGGAAAGAAATAATCATTTTATGAAACTTTAATTTACAGCATTTTTTCTGGCCAGTTAAGTCCACCCATTCTTTGTGTTTTCATTTGAACACCCCCCCCCCCCCAAATATTTAACCCTGTATTTTCCGATGCATGTGAATTATAATTCATTTATATGACAATTATTAATCAACAATTTATGCATAAAAAGACTATGAATGACTCATCGTATCAAAATTATTTGTATCACAATCTTTCATTCTTATGTTTGTTTATAAAGAAAAAAATTAATTGTGCTCCCCGGCCTAAAATTCCCATACTTCACATTTATAGCATGCACTGAATTCTGTATTTTTTTTTTCATGCCTAGCTGCCTTAACTATCTATTATTTTGTAATAATCACCCATTCTTCTAATCTCTATATATACCATAATTGTAAAATGGTGCAGAGATTCAAATGAATGAATGAAAGAACAAGACTGGATTCCTGATGAATTTTCTTTTTAAAAAATGGTCAGTATTGCTCCCTTTAAAAAAATGTACTGAATCAAATACCTTTAAATTGATGTGCATATAATTAATTACTTTGAACACATTTTCTGCCCATCTTTATTTAAATAAAAAAGAAAGAAAATCAAAGGAATAAGAAAATACATTACCGAGTAATTTTATTCTGTTGTTTCCTTTTTTTTCACTTAAGATATCAAGGGTCTGATGTATCCAAATAATTTTAGTTACAAACAACACAGAATGAGCCCTCCTCCAAGCATCCTTTAGGATGTAAAGGATGAGGGCCATTCTATGTAATGAGCCTGAGGCTCAAAAAGGGTATCATATAGCATTTTCCTTCGAGCCAGCAAAGCGAACCTCATTTTTAAAGAAGTTAAAAATACCTGTATGACGTATGTATTACCTGAGTACCTGTAGTATATAAGGCACAACTCCACGTACCAAACCATTTTTTAACGAAATGTTTGTGACAACTCACAGATAACTTGGGTGGGTATGTATTATGGGTTGGGTATATGATACCCTTTTTGAGCCTCAGGCTCCTTACATAGAATGGCCCTCATCCTTTACATCCTAAAGGATGCTTGGAGGAGGGCTCATTCTATTACATATCGCCTTTCGGCTCTGCAAAGGGTATCATATAGCATGTTTAAAGTGTTGATCACAAACATCAAGATCTCATTGCAATCAGTAAGATAAATATATTTTAGTAAAATCATTTATCGTTGTTGAATTCTTTAAAATCGATTTCATAATATTAAGCTCTCTAAATTATATTAAAGTCATACTCTTGTATCAATTTGACCAAATTCAATTTATAACCAACAATGTCAAATTCAACAGTGTTAAATTTCACGATTAACTCTGGTTGACTACCAGCAATGGTACTGAAATACTGTTGTATAAAACTGTTGTTTCAAATTCTCAGCCATCTCATTTTAATATACAAAAGACTTTGGAAATAAAGAGAGAATCATCTTTTCAAATTTAATAAAGACAAAGAAATCATCTTGCATATACAATACAATAATCAAAATCATCATTCGGGAAATATAAGCATTAAATCAACAAATTATTATATTCTTCATCTCACACCAAGGCTCATTATTCTGACAAAATTAAATTTGATATCTATTTAATATTGCAGTTGCAAATTGTCCATTCCTCGAATCATCCACATTAAGTTCTTTAAAATAAAACTTGAAAAACGTCTTTGAAGATGTCCAGTTTGCTGTTTCTAACAAGTCCTTCATAGATACTCCTGAGAGATAGGCGGCAGAAGCAGACGCACCACGATAAGAATGTGCTGTAAAGTTTTCAATGCCGGAGAGCTCCAAAACTGTCCTGAGCCATCTAGCTAAAGTACAGGTTGTCACGGGAAAAAAGGTTTTATACGAAACAAATAAATTTGAAGATTTTTTGTGGTCTTTTGTCCTCTTCAAGTACTCTTTCAATGTGGAATAAACACAAATGCTTTTGTCAGAATATTTAAACAATGTCACTTTATGTGCAGGACTACCTGGTTTACAAGTTTTTAGCAATTTTCTGATAATAAAAACAACCTTATCACTAAACATTTCCATATTTTGTAAATCTAAAGCCAATAAAGTTTGTGCTCTAGAAGCTGTAGTGAGTGCAATAAGTGCTATTAACTTAAGAGTCAACATATGTAAACTAACCTTACTTAGAGGCATTAAAGTGCGCAAAAATCTTAAAACTTTTGAAACATCCCAAGTAAGTCTTACTTTTGGTCTGGAGGGGTTAATATTAAAATAACCTTTCATTAGTTTTGGTATCAATAATGAGGTTTTTATCCATTGAATGCCGAAAAAAGGCAAAGTATTTACTAACATAGATTTCTGAGTATTTATTACAGAATAGGAAAGTTTTAACTTCATTAAAGATGTCAGATATGCTATAACATTTACTTCAGACGGTTTATAGGGATTAATATCCCGTTTATAACACCAAAATATCCATCTTTTCCAACAGCACTGATACTGTTTGTTTGTTGCTCCCCGTAAAGATGCTGTAATGATTTGCGCATCCAAGTTTGAAAGTCCTGAATTCTGGAGTGCTCGCCTGATACAATGCAAGCGATTAACTTCATTTTCCGAAGGGGATGTACCTCGCCTGTATGTGTCATTATCAATAAGTCCTTGTGCCGGGGTAGCCTGATTGGAATAGAAACAAGAGCAGACATTACTAGTGGAAACCATATTTGTGTTTTCCACAATGGAATTATGATAATGGCTTCTTTGACACAGTCATCAAAAATTTTATTCATAATTCTACCAATCAATTTGAAAGGTGGAAAAATATAAGGACGAAAAAAGGACCATGACATTGTGAAAGCATCAACGTGACAAGCTTCTGGATCAAAATTCCATGATACAAATACATTCAACTGTTTATTTAACCTTGAAGCAAATAAATCTATATCTGGTTTAAAAAACTGATCACAAATTCTTTCAAATATTTCTGATTTTAGCATCCATTCAGTTGAATCTGAAAATTTTCTAGATAATGAATCAGCATAAATATTTTCAATGCCTGGAATATATTGTGCAGAAATTATTAAATTTCTTTCAAAACACCAGTTCCACACTTCAACTGTTAATTTGTCAAGTTGCTTAGATTGCATACCACCCATTGCATTAATATATGAAACAACTGTTGTATTATCAGTTTTGAAACAGATGTGTTTTGTATAAAACTTCTTGAAAAAAGGTTTTAATGCAAAAAATATTGCAAGAAGTTCCAAAACATTAATATGGAATTTTGCTTCTTCACATGTCCATCTGCCTCCTGTCATTTTATCTTGAAATCTTGCACCCCATCCTTTTAATGATGCATCTGTTTCAACCCAAAAATCAACAGGATTGGGTTTAATTGGTTTACCATTCAGACCCCTAAGATTTATATACCACCAATCTATTTCGTTAAGACTAATGTCAGAACAAACCATATAAGAATCATAATTGTCATTATTCAATTTTAAGTTCTTATCTTTATCCCTTTCTAAATTTCTGTAATGCAAGGGACCTTGCATAATAGCATTACAAGCATGTATTAACAAACCAATCAAGGATGAAAATTTGCGAATTTTACAATATTTTGTTGATCTTATATCTTCACAGCAATTTAAAATTTTTTGTATCTTTTCCTCTGTTAAGTAAATTTTATATTCAACGGTATCAATTATAATTCCAAAGAAAACAATTCTTTGTGTTGGAATAGTAACTGATTTCTTGGTATTCACAGTAAACCCAAGATTATGTAACTCTGAAGTCACCAATTTGTTTGGTTTAAACAATGAGAATAATTTTGATTCATAATCAGGGAGTCATCAATGTAATAACAACATCTAATTCCATTCTCTCTGAATACAGCATATATGGGTTTAAGAACCTTTGTAAATATTCGTGGACATGATGATAATCCAAATGGTAGTACTACAAATCTATAAAATTTTCCTTTCCATTCGAATGTCAAAAACTTTCTGTAATCTGAATGTATACTTATGCTAAAATATGCAATGGAAGTCAAAAAATCATCTTTTTTGATTAATTCTACAGCATAAGACAAATTTTCTTGCTTAAAATGATGATACTCAATGTATTCATTAAGATTCCTCAGATTGATAATTGGTCGTAAACTTCCATCCTTTTTTGGTACTAGAAAAATATTAGAAAAATAAGCATCTCCTACATCAAAAACTTCCTCAATAGCACCTGTTTCTATAAGATTTCCTACTTCCTTAGAAACCAGATCTTCTTCTTCCTTATTAAATTTAATTTGTTTTGGCATTGATGTTTGTAAAGGAATCTCCATAAACTCAATTTTATATCCAGCATAAATTATATCTAAAATCCATTGATCATCTGTAAAATTTTTCCAGTATTCATAATTAAGTTTCCTTACCTTTACTTGTAGTACTTTTTTGTTGTGCTCATGTACTGTTTCTGACCTCGTCCCCTCTGAGAACTGTTCATGGTCATGAATCTTGACCTGCCTCTGCCTCTGTATGCATTGTTGTATCTTTGCATTGGGCTGGAGTAGTTCTGATTGCTGTAGTTTTTTGTAAACAGCAAGCTATTTTTAGATTTTGAATCCCAGAATGCGGATTTTATACCAATAGGGTGTTTATTTATGTCCCCCATTTCTTTCAATTTTGACATACAACTGTCACCAAAAAGTTGATCAGTAACTGGTATTTCAGCTGAAACAATTTTCTTATACCTTGGAGTTAGACATGATTTGATTTCATTTCTGCGTTTCATAGATAAATTGTAAAAACTGTTTCCTAGCATACTAATGGCATCACCAAGCATCTTTTTGCTTTTAACTGATTCTGTATCTTGTTTACTGATCAAAGATTCTGCCATCTGAACAAGAGGAATCAAACCTGTTGCAATAGATTTCTGAATTATCTGTAAGTTTAAATCAACTGCATGGGCATTTTTCCCCATAACATCCCAGATCTCTTTATTAACACGAGGAACTTTGAGATTGCAATTTTCTGGACGTGCATATTGTTTTTCTAACTCAGTCATGGCTTCTTTGTTGGACTTAACAGATATTGCTGCATTTATAGCTTTTGCCAACCCATCATTAACTTTAGGACCTGTTTTTTCTGCAGAATTTAATTGAGGAATATCCCACAAATCATTGTCCTCCTTAAGATCATTATCTATTGTTATTTGCAAACCTTTATTGTCAAAAACATCTTTGAAAGCATCGTTAGGATTGATACCTGAGATTGAAGGTGAGGGCTCTGGGTTGTCTAAATAACTCAGATCAAAATCAAACTCATTTGGCCCGTCATAACCATTGTAATCTACACTATTTTGATCATAATCTGCAACAGACACAAACTGTTTTACAGGTTTGCTACTTTTATTGTATAAATCTGCCTGTGTTACAGTGCAAGACGAAATTTGTTTGTTATTGCTGACATTGTGTCCCATAGACTCTGTAACATTATTATGACAAGAACTACGCGCCGTATTTTCGGCCATTTGACTTGTCAATAGAGAAATAGACTCAACTATTTTATCAATCCCCAACTGAGTTTTCAAATCATTGAAATTAATGTCATGAACTATTTGAGGGTTTGTATCTGTGCTTACCTGTTTCTTAGATTTCTTTGTTTTTGCACGTGTTTTATCTAATGAACCAGGGATCTGCGTTTTACGCTTCACCCCCCTAGTAGGTTTCTTGTCATCTGTATTACAGACTGTGACATTAGAAGCCGAACTTCTAGTGGCAACTTTGTTACCAAATAATTCTTCAATATCTGAAAATCTCTCAGTATCACTGTCTCTAAGAGACAACATGTCCTCGTTATCGGACGCCATTTCCTAAAACACGACAAAGAAAATTTCAACAACCCAACTTACCTTATGAAAACAGCAGTTTAAAACAAATATATATATAGCTGTTTTACAGCTTAAACCCCCCAAACAAACTTGAACAACGTTCTAAGTTAAACCAATCTTTAATAATCGAACACCACACCTGTGTTACAGGTGACTACGTGTCGCTCGCTCAAAGAAAAAGAATGGTTTGGCACGTGGAGTTGTGCCTTATATACTACAGGTACTCAGGTAATACATACGTCATACAGGTATTTTTTACTTCTTTAAAAATGAGGTTCGCTTCGCTGGCTCGAAGGAAAATGCTATATGATACCCTTTGCAGAGCCGAAAGGCGATATGTAATAGAATGACATGTTGATCCATCAATAGCCATATTTAAAATAAAATGACTTCTGAATGAATCCTACACATTTCTCGCACGATTCTTGCAAGAAAGTTGCATGTTTCTTACATGGTTCTTACACGAAAGTCGCACGTTTCTCATATGCTTCTCGAATGCTTGCTACACTGTTTGCATGAAACGCTTTGGAGCTTACACAAAACGCTGCACGGTTTACACGAAATGCTACACGGTTTGCACGAAAGGCTGCACGGTTTGCATGAAATGAAAAGTGCACGAAAGTCACATGCTTTTTTTGGGTAGTAGCATGTTTCAGGGTCTGTAGTTAATTCATTCAAGATTTATTATTTTGTTCGTTTGGACGAAGGCTTCAAAAAAAGTGACACACTGCGTGTAGAGGTACACATTAATGAATTTTCGGATTAATTAAAAAATCAGTGGACATTAAGTTATTTTAGTTATCTAAGGACAATGTTATGTATTTTCTATGTTTTTTATGTCTCGGATTTGTCTTTCTTGTGATTTACTCATTTACACAGGCCAGTGTTGTAACAGCTGTTCATAAACGCTGTTAATATATGATTATTCCTTGCATTCAACTTTTTATTCCATGCAATTCCAAATAGAGACGTATCCATGTAATCTTTCTCTGCACTTCAGTCAATTTGTCTACTATTATAGGCGGGAACGATAAATTATTTCACGCCAAAGGTCACGAGTAAATCTGTGCGCCTTTGTTTTTGTAATGTGTGTTCTATTAAATGGGTTTGATAGCTTCAACAAAATATAAAAATATGCTGTTATAGCCTGATATTTTAGCTTTAGAATGTACATTTATGGCATTATACATATCGTATATGGGCAAGTAACACTAAAGCATTTAATTTGCAATGTTTTCATACATAATTTATTTTCCTATTTACCTAAAAATTGGAGTATTCCATTTAGTTTACACATTGTATAAAAAGACTGGAACGTTTTGCAACAAGACCTACTCTGAAGTTCTCTAAATACCACGTGCACAAAATCTGTCTAAAATTGAGAGTAATTATTAGAGTTTGGATTTATCAATTTTAAAACAAATTATATATTTCCCATTTTTAAAAGAATGTCTATTAACCCTACTTATATCAAAGAAAAATATTGAAAAACAAAAAAGCTGAAAATTTGACTTTTTTTATTCGTTTCCGGTAGCGACCGGAAGTATTGACGACGCACAAATAGGGGATTCTGCATATATAAAAGTCATGTTCTGTACTCTCCAACAAGTCTCCAGTTCATTTCTTTAGATCCCGCACTGACAAAGTTTCATTTTGAAATCAGAAAATGTCCATAACTTGGAACTGAAAGCGAATTCTTCCAAACTTTTTTCAAGTGTAACAATGGCATTTTATAGTGCATCAAGATATTGCGTGCAGAAAATTTAACAAAAAAAAAATCTATTTTTAAAACTACTTCTGGTGGACATTTTTTAAAACAAATTTTATATTACATATTTCGATAAGTGTCTCTATTATCCCAACTAAAATCATAGAAAAATATTGAGAAACCAAAAAATTGAAAAAAAAAAATGATTTTTTAATTCGCTTCCTGTAGCGACCAGAAGTAACGACGATGCTAGAAAAGGGGATTCCGCATATCTAAAAGACATGCCCTATACTCTCTAACAACTTTCCAGTTCATATCTTTTACCATTTTTGAAAAAAAGGGGCAACAAAATTTCATTTTAGAATCAGAAAACTGTCCATAACTTGGAACTGGAAGCGAATTGTTCAAAAAATCTTCCAAATGTAGCAATGGCATTTAATAGCACACTATCCCTGAAAGTTTGACAAAACTATTGAATAGTTCTTGAGATATTGCGTGCACAAAATTTGTCTAAAAAATATTAATAATAACTAGAAACTCATTGCGAGCAATGAGAGGTCTTCCGTTCAATTTTGAAAATGAAAACGTAAATTCAAGCTAAAAAAGTCATTAAAAAAATCAGACACTCTGGAGATTTAACCCTTGTCGTCAGCGTGAAAATCCAGCGCGCTAACCATTACGCCATTTGGACTCCCGCTTCAAAGTGAAAATGACGAATATCTAGAGTTTGGATTTATCATCCGAAAACAAATTAAATATTTAGTATTTTGAAAATAGGCTCTCTTAACCCTACAAATATTACAGAAAAATATTGAAGTAGAAAAAATCAATTTTTTAAATTAGCTTCCGATAGCGACCAGAAGTAACGACGACGCATGAAAAGGTCCCTGCTCCAATCTAGAAATCATGTTCTATCATCTCTAACAAGTCTCCAGTTCATATCTTTAGCCATTCTTGAGAACACTCACGGACAAAATTTCATTTTAAAATCAGAAAAATGTCCATAACTCGGCACTGGAACAAAATTTACCATAAAAAGGAATTTTATATAAAACTTATATAAATATCTTTTATCCCTGAAAATTTCAAAGAAATTCATTGAATAGTTTTTGAGAATTCACATGCAAAAGATTTTGTCTTAAAAAAAAAGAGAATAATAAAAATTCTCTAGAGTTTGGATTTATCAATTTTAAAACAAATTATATATTTATCATTCTGAAAAGAGTCTCTATTAACCCTACTAATATCATAGAAAAATATTGAAAAACAGAAAAGTTGAAAAATTTGACTTTTTTTAATTCGCTGCCGGTAGCAACCGGAAGTACTGATGACGAAAAACAAGGTAGATTTGCATATCTAGAAGTCATGTTCTATAATCTCTAACAAGTCTCCAGTTCATATCTTTAGTTGTTCTTTAGATATCCTGCGGACAATATTTCATTTTGAAATCAGAAAAAGGTCCATAACTTGGAACCGGAAGCGAATTTTTCCAAAATTCTTTTAAATGTAACAATGCCATTAACTGGCGCGTTATCCCTGAAAGATTGATGAAAAACCACTGAATAGTTCTCGATATATTGCTTGGACAAAATTTGTCTAAAAAATAAGAATAACTAGAGCAGAGCTCGTTGCAAAGCAACGAGTAGGTCTTCCGACGGACGACGGACGTCGAAAGTATTATATTTAGAGTTTTTATCCGAAAAGTGATAAAATTTAGGCAAATTTCTATAAAATGGACCGAAAAAATCATTTTTTTTTTCAAAAACTTCGACTTTCAATTCGGGACTTTTCCGGCCGTAATGACGTCACTTCCGGTTGACGTCGAAAGTCTCAAAGCCATAAAAAAATCTTAAGACTCAATTACAAACCATTTTATATCATTTTTAATGATTTTAAAGGAAAAGCTTTATTTTTCTCGACTACTTCCGGTTTAAACCGGAAGTATTTTCAATGTATGGTTTTTGTTGTCGATTATACATTTCAAATTTATTTCTACATGCCTTAATGCAAAACTGTTCCATTTTTTAAAAAATCCGTAAATTAAATATCACTTCCAGTGTCGACCGGAAGTGACGGATGCAAAAACAAAAGTTGTTATACACATCTTAGAGAGATGTTCTATCACCTCTGAAAATATCATGATTCTATCTTAGTCATTTTTAAGAAGAAGCGTGGACAAAATGATAATTTAAAAAATGAAAATCGGACAAAAAATGCAACCGGAAGGGATTTTCCAAAGAAAGAAAAAAAGGTCTGGAGATATTATAATGATGCATCATCCCTGAAAAAATCTTTGAAATTGGTCGATTAGTTCCCGAGAAATCGCGTGCACTATGAAAAGGGAATAATAATAATAATAGGAAACAGAAGAAAAACAGTAAGGTCTTCCGAAGGAAGTCGGAAGACCTTAATTACTAGAAACTCATTGCAAGCAATGAGAGGTCTTCCGTCCGATTTTTAGAATAAAACGTAAATTCAAGCTGAAAAAATGAAAAAAAAATCAGACACTCTGGAGATTTAACACTGGTCGTCGGTGTGAAAATCCAACTCGCTAACCATTATGCCATTTCAACTCCCACTTCAAAGTGAAAATGATGAATCAAGAGTTTTGATTTATCAATTCGAAAACAAATTATACATTTATATCTCCGTAAACTCCAACCTGCCAATCGGCAATCCTCGACTGACTCCGCTACGCTCCATACAAACCTCGGAAGTGATTGGTGGAGAAATATGCATTAAATTGATTACATTTCTCCGCCGAAACTGCCTTGTAACTCATTTCATATTTTACTCTGCATAAAGTTCTTCAAACATTTCTTTCTCTTGTCTTATTCTTCCTTGTATATTGGTTTTGATCACAACATCATGTAAGTAGTCTTTGAAAGCAAAACATAGTGTTGGGTGTGCTTCAAAGTAACTCAGACTTCAAAGGTGTAACATTTGGAGGAATTTCAAATAAGATCACATGACTGTATCAGCAACATGGTAGAACACAATTGACGTCCGAGGTAAGTGTGCAGGAACGAACCATCCAAGGAGCTCGACTTGCTCGTCGGAGTTTACAAAGACAGACGCCATTTTGGACCCGCTTCAAATTTTAAAATGCGAATCTCTGGAGTTTGGATTTATCAATTTTTAAACAAATTATATATTAAGCCTTTTTGGAAATGTCTCTATTAACCCTACTGATATAAAAGAAAAATATTGAAAAACAAAATAGTTAGAAAATTTGACTTTTTAAATTCGCATCCAGTGACGACTGGAAGTACCAACGACGAACGAAAAGTCACGTCCCGGCTAGGATTTTTCACGATCTATAATCCCTGAAAGTTTCACATTGATAACCTTTACCGTTCTTGAGATTATCCGCGGACAAAATGTCTTTTTAAATTCAGAAAATGGTCCGTAACTTGGCACCGGAAGTGATTTTTCAAAAAATCTCTCGGATAAAATAACTTCAGATTACAACACATTGTTCCTGCAAATCTCATTAAAATCCATCCAGTAGTCTTCGAGAAATCACGTGCACAAAATTAGATGGTCAGAAAAATAATAACTAGAGCAAAGCTCGTTGCAAAGCAACGAGTAGGTCTTCCGTCCGATTTTCAGAAGCACTGCTTGTAAGATGGGTAAATGAAAATAAATCATTCGTTAAAAAGAAGGCCTCGAGACCAAAAATGATGTCGATCTGTACTTTTTATTTTTATGATTGAAATCTATGCTGATTTTTGTGAATAAAGCAATTTAAGTCTACTTCCGGTTTGACCGGAAGAAACCCCAATCGACAGAAAATTGGGTCGGAAGTCTTGGGTGAAGTAAACCATTTGATTTTATTTTAATATCTGCAGAATTAGGTCATTTATGGTTACTTCTGGTTTAACCGGATGTTGTCAAAAGTGACGATACTCGACAGGAAATACGTTCAGACGTCCTCTGTGACATGTATAATTCAATTCAATGCCGATATCTATAAATATAAGCAATTTTAGACTACTTCCTGTTTGGCCGGAAGTGACGTCATTGGACGGATTTTGACTATCTCACAAGCTGCTAGTTGTCATTTTGAACAACTTTGCTTCTTTGATGTATTACAAATTTCCAATACTTTTTGAGATATCGAGGGAAAACTTTCGGCCCCTCTAGATCCCTTATTTTAGGGGCCAGCCCCTTTTCCGAGATATCATTTGAAAGATCTTGTAATTCTGCATTTCTTTTGTTCTATATGTTTTAACAAAATATTTAAAGGTAAAAAGATATTGTAGAAAAAGTATTAGAAATTTAGAAATTCTCGATATTACTATTTTCGGGCCATAGCGAGCGCCGGCGCTTCGTACTCCCGGCGGTAATGATATACAAAATTCACTTCTCCATAGGTTGCTCTATCATCACTGAAAATTTCATAGTGGTTTTTTAGAACACTGCAGGACAAAGTGACCCTCTCAAAATCATAAAATCGCTGAAATCTCCGAACCGGAAGTGACGTCATCAAAATAAAAAAATATATGTCTAGATTTTTTGATGTTCTTACAGACCTGAAAGTTTCATGAAAATCCCTCAAACCGTTTCTGAGAATTCGCGTGCACAAAATCGGTAAGAAAAAAAAAACAATAATAATAAAAATAGTGGAAAAGAAACCTAAGAAGAACAAGAAGGTCTTCCGCTGAAGACGGAAGACCTTAACTAGACGAGCTTGTTGCAAAGCAACAAATAAGTCTTCCGTCTAAATTTGAGGGAGATGAGATTGAGATCGAGGGACTTCTACGGTCATATGTGCAAATATGAGCCATTTACCATTACTCTCGGTGTGACCGGAAGTGACGTCATTTTGACGACTTTTAATGGTCTCCTTAGCTGCTGCTTATCATTTTGAGCAACTTTCCTTCTACAAAGCTATACAAATTCTCAATACTTTTTGAAATATCAGGAAAACACTTTTGGCCCGTCTAGCTCCCTAATGTTAGGGGCCAGGCCCTTATTGTTGGTATCATTTGAAGGATTGTAACATTCTACACAACTTTTGTTCCGTATGTTTTAACAAAATATTTACAGGTAAAAAGATATTATGGAAAAAGTGTTAGAAAATTTAAAATTCCCGATAGGACTTTTTTCGGGCCATAGCGAGCGCCGACGTGCGGCACTTCCGGTAAAAATGAAATGCGTTATGCATATCTACAGACATAGGTCTACCATACCTGAAAGTTTCATGTTTCTAACTAAAGCTATATGAGAAAATCTGGAGACAACCCGACCCTTCGAAAACCATTAAATCGGCAATATCTCCAGACTGAAAGTCATCAAAACGGAAAAAAACGCATAAGGTTCAACTGATGTTACATAAGTCCTGAAAGTTTCATAGAAATCCATCGATCCGTTTTCGAGAAATCGCATGCACAAAATCGGTAAGAAAAAAAAACAATAATAATAAAAGTGAAAAAGAAACCCAAGAATAACAAGGTCTTCCGCTGAAGACGGAAGACCTTAATAATAAGAAACAGTAGAATCACTATAAGGTCTTCCGTGAAGACGGAAGACCTTAATAATAATAAGAAGAAACAGTAGCATCACTATAAGGTCTTCTGTGAGGACCTTAATAATAAAAAGAAGAAACAGTAGAATCACTAAAAGGTCTTCCGTAAAGACAAAAGACCTTAATAAGAAAAGTGAAAAATCAACAATAGAATAATAGAAGGATCTTCCGCAGAAGACGGAAGACCCTAATAATAAGAAAAGTGAAAAAAGAAACAAAAGAATAATAGAGGGGTCTTCCGCTGAAGACGGAAGACCTTAATAAGAAACTTGAAAAAAGAAACATAAGAATAATAGAAGGATCTTACGCTGAAGATGGAAGACCCAATACAATATATCACTGTAGGTCTTCTGTTGTGAAAGGAAGACCTAATAAGATGTTTGCTTCTTCTCTCCTGACTCAGGTTCAAAAATGGGTAGTTAAATAAGGAAGTTTTATTTTTTCAGAAATTTTTCAACATCAATGCTAAATTTTCTAAATTTATTGAAATTGAAGGTATCAATCAAATTATAGTTGATGATAGGATGGAAAATTCAGGAGAGAATAAAAACAATGTTTCCTGGAGGTTTAAAAAAGTTTTGAGGTGGGCCAGTTTTAGTCAGTGGGTTGGGAGTGGGCAAACAGACAATTTTTAATGATGACCCAAAGAGACTGTTTTTCATGCAGTAGATGTGCTGTAAAATTTAGAAAGCAGCAAGTGTTTAAAATAAATTTATCATATAGAATACTTATTTTTATATGTGCAGTAAATTTTTAGGTCACCTGAGTTACTCAGGTGACCTATTATGTCTCTTCTTCAAAGGGGAGACATATTGTTTTTGTTAGTTTTTATGGTCTTCTGACTTCCTTTGGAAGACCTTACTGTTTTCCTTCTGTTTCCTATTATTATTATTATTCCCTTTTCATAGTATTTATCTTGATTTATCAGAAATTAATCAACTGATTCCAAAGATTTTTTCAGGAATGATGCATCATTGTAATATCTCCAGACTGTTTCTTCATTTTTTGAAAAATAACTTCCGGTTTCATTTTTTATCCGATTTTCATTTTTTAAATTGTCATTTTGTCCATGCATTTTCTTAAAAACGACTCAAGATAGAATCATAATTTTTTCAGAGGTGATAGAACATCTCTTTGAGTTGTGCATTACGCCTTTTGTTTTTGCATCCGTTTTTCCGGTTGACACTGGAAGTGATATTTAATTTACAGTTTTTTTAAAAAATTGAACAGTTTTGATTAAAGGTATGTATGTAGAACTTAAGTTCAAATGTATAATCAAGAACAAAAACCATCTATTGAAAGTACTTCCCATTTGAACCAGAAGTAGTCAAAAAATGAAGCTTTTCCTCTAAAATCATTAGAAATAGTATAAAATGATATGTAATTATAGTATAGTAATTATATTATAGTATAAAATGATATGTAATGATATGTAATTAACCTCTGAAATGTAATTAAGTTTTTAAAGTTTTTTTATGGCCTTGTGACTATCGACTTCAGCCGAAAGTGACATCCAGATGGTCAGAAAAGTCTGAATTGTTTTTGAAAAAATGATTTTTTGGTCCATTTTGTAGAAATGTTGACCAAATTTGCAAGGATAATACATCTAAGGATGCACACTTACGGACTTGCTTCGAATGCTGGAACCAACATGTTTTCCAGATAATGGTCCAGGTTCAAGTTTTGGGTGCAGGTCTATTACTAAGAAACTATAAGGCCTATCTGAACCAAATTTGTGTGGATGATGCATCAAGGGATGAATACTCTCAAACTTGCTTCTGATGCTGGATTTGAATTACGTTTTCTGAATGAGTGACTAGTTTGAAGTTTATGGATAAGTCTATTCCCAAATAACTGCAAGCCCTATCAGATCAAAATTGCATAAATGTTGCATCTTGGGATGTACACGACAATATTATTAGTTAAATGTGGGACTTTGCCTTACTTAAAGACAACATTTGTTGAGGTGAGCTCTGTAATCTCTGATTACCTATGTTTTACATTGACCTACTTTTAAAGTCCAAGGTTTATCATGTACAGTGAAACTTCTCTAAATCGGCTTGCTGCCGGACTTGATAAAATAGCCGGACTAGAGGGGTGGCCAGTTTACCAAATTTAGCATACTGAAGAATTGCAGATTTACAGTAATTGCAGAATTAGAGTATTAATACACCATATATACTCGCCTATAGGTCGGTCCGCCTATAAGTCGGTTGTATTTTTTTAGGTTATTTTGGAGGGATTTGCTGTTGACCCACCTATAAGTCGGTACAACTTTTTGCCAGAATCGGTTGACAATCTCAAATATGTTTGAACCTGGTTTCAATTAATATTTATAAAAAAAAGTCTTTGCCATAACCTGAAAACCCTTTACATTAAGATTTCAAAACCTGGAACATGGAAAGACAACATTAAGTCAAGAGACACTGCACCAAAATATTTGACCTTAACCAATTCCTTTTTTCAAGGTCAAATTAAGAAAATCATTCCCGAACAGTAACTTTAGAAACTTTTGACATGAAGAATTGAAACACTGATCAATAAAATTAAGTAGATGTTTACCGCATTATGCAATATGGAGAGAACCAAGAAGAATGTAGACTTGCCATTGATATTACCCACTTCATAATCTTGCACTCATCAATGTTTCTCAAGGGGAGATGTGTTTTTGTGTAACAAAAACGATACCTACTAGTTATGTTCACCAAACAAAGTTTGGGAACATATTGTTTTTACTCTGTTTCTTCTTCTTCTCATTATTATTTTTCTTCCTGGGTACTTTTTTGTCTGAGAGTGATCTCTAAAACTACTCATCAAAATGAGGTGAAACCTTTTTAGGTCACCTGAGTTCACTCAGGTGACCAATTGCTATCTGTTTTCATCCGTCGTCGTATGTCATGTGTTAACATTTGAACATTTTCAGCTTCTTCTCTGAAACCGCTCAACCAATTTTGGCATATAGCATCTATGAGTGAAGGGGAACAAAAATTGTGAATTTCATGGTCCCTACCCCACTGGGACCTGAGGGGTGGGGCCAAGAGTACTAAATTTAATGCAATCTTTAAAAATCTTCTTCTTTACTCCAGGACATCAAGCAGTCAAACTGTTGGCAGGATTGTAATAAGCATTGAGCCCCCCACCATATTTTGAAATTTATGGCCCCAGGGTCAGGGGTTCTGGTGCTAGTGTGGGGCTCTAATAATTATGTAGTGAAAATGCATGATTTCTTAAAAAATCTTCTCCTCTGCTCCTGGATATTAAGCAAACAAACAATATGCATAGTTATGATGAGGAAGAGTGCCTCTTCCAAAACTGTGAATTTCATGGCCCCTTGGGTCAGGGGTTCTGGTGTTAGTGCAGGGCTCTAATGATTATTTAGTAAAAGTGCATTAATTCTTTAAAAATATCCTCTGCTCCAGGGTATTAAGCCATAACTATGTACATACATGTAGATATGATGAGGAAGAATGCCTATTCCAAAATTTTGAATTTCATGTCTCAAGGGTCAGGGGTCCTGGTGTTAGGGCAGGGCTCTAATGATTCTATGGTGAAAATGCATTAATTCTCTAAAATTCTTCTCCTCTGCTACTGGATATTAAGCCATAACTAAGTACATAGTTATGATGAGGAAGTGTGCCTCTTCCAAAATTGTGAATTTCATAGCCCCTGGGTCAGGGGTTCTTGGTGTTAGTGAGGGGCTCTAATGATTATTTATTGAAAATGCATTAATTCTTTAAAAATCTCCTTTGCTTCTGGGTATTAAGCCATAACTAAGTACATGGTTATGATGAAGAGGAGTGCCTATTCCAAAATTGTGAATTTCATAGCCCCTGGGTCTAATTCTGTAAAAATCTTCTCCTCTTCTTCTGGATATTAAGCCATAACTAAGTACATAGTTGTTAGGTTGCCTGAGTTTACTCAGGAGATCTATTGATAGCCGTTTTGTCCGTTGGCATGCGATGTGCATTAACATTTGAACATTTTCAGCTTTTTCTCTGAAACCGCTCAACCAATTTTGGCACATGGCATCTATTTGTGAAGGGAGACAAAAGAGCTAAAGTAGGGCTGTCACGGTTCCAAAATTTTTTGGGTCGGGTCGGTTCTGTAAATTTTCGGTTCGGTTTCGGGTTTTTCGGGTCGGGTATTTACATCTATTTTAAACCTTAATTTCATGAATTTAACTTGAAAGATCTTTATTTGTTACATTAAATTTACATTGAAAACAAATCTTTACCATGCGAACGTCTAGACATCGGTGACTTGGCCTACTATTAGCCACAACCTGACCATTCCTGCTCGTTTTGATAATTACATGTATGTAATACTCCCGTGACAAGTGTTTTGTCATGGAATGAAGTAGATTTCAGTTGTGATGTTTATTTTTCACTGTTATCGTCATCATTGAGGTATAATATGTATGCTTTTTTGGATCTCGTAACCAGCCTCTATAACCAGGCAGAGCGCATGCTCGCAAAAAAATTTCCATCGAGATCGGAAAACGGGAGGAGGAAATTCGGAATAAATAATGGAAACTAGTAATGCAGACTGATACTATAGTCAGATGCAGAAATTTATGCATAATTCGATAACTTTTATTTATAAAGCAGAAGAATAAATGAATCAACTTTACAGTTAGTTTTTATTTTATTTATTTATTTATTTATTTATTTATTTATTTATTTATTTATTTATTTATTTATTTATTTATTTATTTAATTCATTTAATTTATTTATTTATTTATTTATCTTCCTAATAATTATATAAGTAACTGATTAATTAATTAAAAAATGTATTTATGTATTTTTTTTTAATTTATTACATTCTTTCCTTCATTTATTAATTATTCCATCCATTAATTAATTATTTATTAATTAATTCATTGATTTATTAATTTGTATGGTTGTTAGTTTATTTATCTATTCATTATTTATTATTCTTATAATTAAATAATTAAGTAATTGATTAATTCATTAGGAAGTTCATTTATTTGTTTGTTTATTTATTACATTCATTCCTTCGTTTGTTTCTTATTCTATTAATTAATTAATTAGTTTATTTATTTATTTATTCATTCATTCATTCATTCATTCATGGATGCATTTATTTATTGATTTATTTATGCATTTATCATATATTACTTTTATAAATTAATTGTGTTTACAGGGTTTGTATACTTATTACCAGGGTCTGTTTATATATTGCCATAGTTTGTATTATGTATCACCAGGGTCGGTATTATCTATCACCAGGGTCTGTATACCCATCATCAGGGTCTGTTAATCATCACCAGGGTCTGTATACCCATCACCAGGGTCTGTATACCTATAACCAGGGTCTGTATTGTCTATCACCAGGGTCTATATACCCATCACCAGGGTCTGTATACCTATCACCAGGGTATGTATACCTATCACCAGGGTCTATATACCTATCACCAGGGTCTGTATTGTCTATCACCAGGGTTTATATACCCATCACCAGGGTCTGTATACCTATCACCAGGGTATGTATACCTATCACCAGGGTATGTATACCTATCACCAGGGTCTGAATTATCTATCACCAGGGTGTATATACCCATCACCAGGGTCTGTATACCCATCACCAGGGTCTGTATACCCATCACCAGGGTCTTTATAATCTATCACCAGGGTCTATATACCCATCACCAGGGTCTGTATACCTATCACCAGGGTCTGTATACGCATCACCAGGGTCTGTATACCTATCACCAGGGTATGTATACCTATCACCAGGGTCTGTATACCCATCACCAGGGTCTATATACCCATCACCAGGGTCTGTATACCTATCACCAGGGTCTGTATTATCTATCACTGGGTCTATATACCCATCACCAGGGTATGTATACCTATCACCAGGGCCTGTATACCTATCACCAGGGTCTGTATACCCATCACCAGGGTCTGAATACCCATCACCAGGGTCTGAATTATCTATCACCAGGGTATATATAATCATCACCAGGGTCTGTATACCCATCACCAGGGTCTATATACTCATCACCAGGGTCTGTATACCTATCACCAGGGTCTGTATTTTCTATCACCAGGGTCTGAATTATCTATCACCAGGGTATATATACCCATCACCAGGGTCTGTAAACCCATCACCAGGGTCTGTATACCCATAACCAGGGTCTGTATACCCATCACCAGGGTCTGTATAATCTATCACCAGGGTCTATATACCCATCACCAGGGTCTGTATACCTATCACCAGGGTCTGTATACGCATCACCAGTGTCTGTATACCTATCACCAGGGTCTGTATTGTCTATCACCAGGGTCTATATACCCATCACCAGGGTATGTATACCTATCACCAGGGTATGTATACCTATCACCAGGGTCTGTATACCCATCACCAGGGTCTGTATACCTATCACCAGGGTCTGTATTGTCTATCACCAGGGTCTATATACCCATCACCAGGGTATGTATACCTATCACCAGGGCCTGTATACCTATCACCAGGGTCTGTATACCTATCACCAGGGTCTGTATTGTCTATCACCAGGGTCTATATACCCATCACCAGGGTCTGTATTATCTATCACCAGGGTCTATATACCCATCACCACAGTTTCTCTTTCCCTCTCGCAGGGTCTAAATGCCATCTTTTTAGTAGGGTGTCCTTCAATCTAGTTTGCATTATGAAAATGGAATCCAATTTAATTACTTTTTAGGGTGTCTCTTTGCATGTTTCTAGTCATAAACGTAACATCTTGTGGAGAAGATGCCTTAACTCTAATGTGATATTGATCTTATTTACTTTTTATTTTGTATTGAAGCCTGTCAAGGAGGAAGCAAAGGATATAGAAATTTATAACAATGGACAAAGATTTAAATTTGTGTGGAAATATCTTTACATTGTAAATGTCAATGTATCCTGATTCCTCTATTGCATAAATCGAGAGAAATCTTAAAATTCCGTTATGTTGTTTACTTGTTCCACAGAAAATGTGAACATATACATATCTACATAATTAATCAATAAAGTGTGAAATGGAAAAAAAAAATATCATAAAAGAAGAGCAACCAACACAAAGTTCAAATTTCTTCTATGTTCATGACAGTAGAACAGTAGGATAATAGTGCCAAAATATATGTGTTCTACAAACCCTAGCTGTCATGTTGTCAAGAAGGAAACCCAGTGTATTTCACTACAGGGAAATGATATGTAATGTCTTTAATCGTTTTTTTTTTTTTTTTTTTTTTTTGGTTGGGATGCAATCATCTATGGCATATTGTGACTGTCGTGGTAGCTCATCATATTTAAAATTATTATATATTTTTAAAGTGGGATGTTCTGTTTAAAAGCTTAGGACCAAGGATTGAGTTATGACTTGAAAGTCAAACTTCAAGGTCAAGTTGATGAGGTTAAAAATCAGAGTATATTTGGAAGGTCTTGTTACAGCTATGTACATATACATGAAAATATAAAAGTCCTGTCTCATCAGGTGCAAAGCTCTGGCCAGGATTAAAAGTTTTGTAAAGAAGGTCAAATGTCAAGGTCAAAGATCATACTTTCCAGTGACTTGTTATAGTTTTGTCACGGGCATTGCACATGTGAATTATGAAAACATATATCTCATTCCATACTAAGCTTAGGTCAGGGTTATTTTTTTATAAGTATATCAAATTTCACAAGGTCATAAGATAAAAAAAAATAATAGATTAGAAAGATTCTGTAATTCGTAATTCATATGTGGAATATGAGAGTTTGATCTTTTCAAATCTTTTATACATTTTCTATTAGATGAATATTTCTTGAAATTGATAAACTAAACAAAAAATTATGACGAATGTTCAAGTTTTTGTGATGAACAAACACATAGACTGTCCCGGCGAATTTGCTTTAGCAATGGAGAATAATTGAATAAAATTCCATGAAATATAAAATGATAATTATGATAAAACGTTTTTTTTTTAAGTAATGATATGTACATGTATATCTTTCCAAATTAATTTTATTAACAATACATATATTCAGAGTAAGACGTGTAGATAGTGTGTATTAACCCCCCCCCCCCCTTTATTTTTGTAAACTTTAAAAAATATCATGCTGGCAATTTTTTTAATGCTTGCTAAAATAAAAACTGATATATGAATAATTTACGGTCTAAATTTATTTCATATAAAACACACTGCCCACAGGTTAGGTGCCTGTAAACATCTGTTTGCAACAGAGGCAATTAATGTTACTTTTTTGTATATATGAGGTAAAAAAAAAATTTGTTATATATACCTCCTGCATTTACAAGTGAGGTTTGAAATATTAAAATTTTATTTTAAGAAAATGTTCCGAATATTCGACTATCGTTCGAATAATGTTATCGAATAGTCGACTAGTTAAGGAAAATAAATATATTGACACACCTAAAAAAATACACAGTAACAAGATTTCGAATATGAACTTTTCGCATATAAGTCACAAGATTGTCGCATAATTAAATATGAATCACAGGGATTTTTTTTAAATATAATTATAAAGTATTCACAACCTTCAAAAATAAATCACAAGATAATCGAATATGAATTACAAGATTGAGTGAGTTTGTTTCCTATCTGACTATATCTTTGTGATTTCAAATAATTCTCCCATGTATCGTACATTTTGGGGCAATTTCTTAGAAAGCCGATTTTTCTAATCATGTGCAGACAAACACAATCTGTGATTAATGTGTTAACTGTTGATTTTACTTGTTTTATAAACAAAATATTTCATAGAATTTTCCTGTATTAGACTACATGTACAATTTGCAACCAGTTTAAGCGTTCTCAATTCTTTATTTGGATAAAATAAATTAATCTAACGCTTTATTCGCATTTTTTTTTCTGTAACGGTGATTTTTGTACATCAGTATTGGGGGAATTCAAATTCATACTTTAACATTAACTCAGCAGGATGGAAAACATTTATACAACACTTTAACAACTAATCAATAATTTTCAATTATAAAAAGTTAACTTGTTTTATAAAAGATAAAAAATTGTAATAACAAATTGTTAATCTGAATTTATAATTTGATGAATTGTAAATACAAATGAAATAAATAAAATTGTAGTATTTACACCGAAGAAGGTGGATTGAAAATCTATAGTGAGGTCGTTATTATTGGTCTACCTTTCCCTACACCTTGATCTACATGTTTAGGCCTTGAAATAAATTCCAAGCAACACATTTCAGACAATTATTTAGTCATCCTTATTTATTTATCATGATAGTTAGACTGACAACACCTTGTTATAAATAGTGAGTTTAACCCACCTCCCCCAATAAAATACATGTAATCGGTAGGTTATATCTCCTTAAATTTAAATTTAAAATTAAACTTAAATTTTCAGTGCAAGCGTTCATTAAAAAATATATTTACAAAGTCGCACAGACCAAATGCAGACTTCAAAGCTAAGTATTCATGAAAGTTTTATATGTTTGATATCAAAGAACATATCGTATTGATACGAATGGTCAATAACATGGTCATTTCAGGCCAAAAAAAAAAAATAAACAAATTATTGAACAAACAAACGTACAAATAAACCTAACTTTACAGCAAAGAACTTTCTCTTCTTTAGTGAACAAAATTATCTAAAAACTATAATGGTTCTTATCGAATATTTCAATTTAATTTTGTTTGGTATTCTAAATTAAAACAAGATGTGTTTGTGAAACACTGATGTCCCTGTATGGCAGCTTTCGGCTAATGGTTAAAGTTTCTCAAATGCAACTCAAACTCAAATATTAATAGCTGAAAAATGTTGTTACCCAAAGAAAGGACTCTCAGTGAATACACGAATATATGAGAAATGTGAAATTCCAAGCACTAACCATTCAAAAGGTTTAATTAGCCCAGATTAAAGTTTTTTTAAATGTAGGTCAAACTGGTAGGTCATGGTCAAAGGGTCAAATTAAAGGTACCCAGGGTAAGGCCTTGTTATAAGAAATACACATGTAAAACTTTAAAGCATTAGCACCAACTGTCCAAAATATATGGCCAAGATTAAAGTTTTTCAAAAGTAGGTCTTATTCCAAGATAAAGGTCAAAATTTCAAAGATGTTGGAACACAAAGAAAGGATTTGTCACAAGGAATACACATGTGGAAAATAAAGGCCCTGATACTAACTCCTCAAGGTTAAATTTTTTAAAAATGGGTAAAACTCAAAGGTCAAGGTCAATTTTTTTTAAATATCCGTTGAAAGGAATACACATGTAAAGTATGAAAGCCCTTGCACCAACTGTTCAAAAGTTATAGCCAAGGTTAAAGTTTGGTAAATTCTTGCAAAGGTGGGCAAAACTCCAAGATCAAGGTCAAAAGGTCAGATACGTTAGAAACCAAACAAAGGCTTTATCACAAGAAATACACATGTGACATTTGAAAACCATAGATCCAACAAATCAAAAGTAATGGGCACGTTTTTGTGGACACACAAACAGGTGATGGGTATACAGACCCTGGTGATGGATATACAGATCCAGGTGATGGGCATACAGACCCTGGTGATGGGTATACAGACCCTGGTAATAGGTATACAGACCCTGGTAATAGGTATACAGACCCTGGAGACGGGTATACAGACTCTGGTGATGGGTATGCAGACCCTGGTGATGGGTATATAGACCCTGGTGATAGGTATACAGACCCTTGTGATAGGTATATAGACCCTGGTGATAGATAATACAGACCCTGGTGATAGGTATACAGATCCTGGTGATGGGTATATAGACCCTGGTGATGGGTATACAGACCCTGGTGATGGGTATAAAGACCCTGGTGATAGAAAATACAGACCCAGGTGATGGGTATTCAGACCCTGGTGATGGGTATACAGACCCTGGTGATAGAAAATACAGACCCTGGTGATGGGTATACAGACCCTGGTGATGGGTATATAGACCCTAGTGATAGATAATACAGACCCTGGTGATAGGTATACAGACCCTGGTGATGGGTATATAGACCCCAGTGATAGATTATACAGACCCTGGTGATAGGTATAGACCCTGGTGATGGGTATATAGACCCTGGTGATGGGTATACAGACCCTGGTGATAGGTATACAGACCCTGGTGATGGGTATACAGACCCTGGTGATGCGTATACAGACCCTGGTGATAGGTATAAAGACCCTGGTGATGGGTATATAGACCCTGGTGATAGATTATACAGACCCTGGTGATGGGTATACAGACCCTGGTGATGGGTATACAGACCCTGGTGATGGGTTTACAGACCCTGGTGATGGGTATATATACCCTGGTGATAGATAATTCAGACCCTGGTGATGGGTATACAGACCCTGGTGATAGGTATACTGACCCTGGTGATGGGTATACAGACCCCAGTGATAGATAATACAAACCCAGGTGATAGGTAAACAGACCCTTGTGATGGGTATACAGACCCTGGTGATAGGTATACAGACCCTGGTGATAGGTATACAGACCCTGGCGATGGGTATATAGACCCTGGTGATAGACAATACAGACCCTGGTGATAGGTATACAGACCCTGGTGATGGGTATATAGACCCCAGTGATAGATTATACAGACCCTGGTGATAGGTATACAGACCCTGGTGATGGGTATACAGACCCTGGTGATAGGTATACATACCCTGGTGATAGGTATACAGACCCTGGTGATGGGTATATATACCCTGGTGATAGATAATTCAGACCCTGGTGATGGGTATACAGACCCTGGTGATAGGTATACTGACCCTGGTGATGGGTATATAGACCCCAGTGATAGATAATACAAACCCAGGTGATAGGTAAACAGACCCTTGTGATGGGTATACAGACCCTGGTGATAGGTATACAGACCCTGGTGATGGGTATACAGACCCTGGTGATAGGTATACATACCCTGGTGATAGGTATACAGACCCTGGTGATGGGTATATAGACCCTGGTGATAGACAATACAGACCCTGGTGATAGGTATACAGACCCTGGTGATGGGTATATAGATCCCAGTGATAGATTATACAGACCCTGGTGATAGGTATACAGACCCTGGTGATGGGTATATAGACCCTGGTGATGATCATACAGACCCTGGTGATAGGTATACAGACCCTGGTGATGGGTATACAGACCCTGGTGATGGGTATATAGACCCTGGTTATAGACAATACAGACCCTGGTGATAGGTATACAGACCCTGGTGATGCGTATACAGACCCTGGTGATAGGTATACAGACCCTGGTGATAGATTATACAGAACCTGGTGATGGGTATACAGACCCTGGTGATGGGTATACAGACCCTGGTGATAGGTATACAGACCCTGGTGATGGGTATACAGACCCTGGTGATGGGTATATAGACCCTGGTGATAGACAATACAGACCCTGGTGATAGGTATACAGACCCTGGTGATGCGTATACAGACCCTGGTGATAGGTATACAGACCCTGGTGATGGGTATATAGACCCTGGTGATAGATTATACAGACCCTGGTGATGGGTATACAGACCCTGGTGATGGGTTTACAGACCCTGGTGATGGGTATATATACCCTGGTGATAGATAATTCAGACCCTGGTGATGGGTATACAGACCCTGGTGATGGGTATACAGACCCTGGTGATGGGTATACATACCCTGGTGATAGGTATACATACCCTGGTGATGGGTATACAGACCCTGGTGATGGGTATACAGACCCTGGTGATAGGTATACATACCCTGGTGATAGGTATACAGACCCTGGTGATGGGTATATAGACCATGGTGATAGACAATACAGACCCTGGTGAAAGGTATACAGACCCTGGTGATAGACAATACAGACCCTGGTGATGGGTATACAGACCCTGATGATAGATAATACCGACCCTGGTGATACATAATACAAACTATGGCAATATATAAACAGACCCTGGTCATAAGTATACAAACCCTGTAAACACAATTAATTTATAAAGGTAATATATGATAAATGCATAAATAAATCAATAAATAAATGCATGAATGAATGAATGAATAAATGAATAAATAATAAATAAATAAATAAATAAATAAATAAACTAATTAATTAATAGAATAAGAAATAAACGAAGGAATGAATGTAATAAATAAATAAACAAATAAATGAAATGTAATTATAAGAATAATAAATAAATGAATAGATAAATAAACTAACAACCATAGAAATTAATAAATCAATGAATTAATTAATAAATAATTAATTAATGGATGGAATAATTAATAAATGAAGGAAAGAATGTAATAAATAAAAAAAATACATAAATACATTTTTTAATTAATTAATCAGTTACTTATATAATTATTAGGAAGATAAATAAATAAATAAATTAAATGAATTAAATAAATAAATAAATAAATAAATAAATAAATGAAATAAATAAAAAATAACTGTAAAGTTGATTCATTTATTCTTCTGCTTTTTAAATAAAAGTTATCGAATTATGCATAAATTTCTGCATCTGACTATAGTATCAGTCTGCATTACTAGTTTCCATTATTTATTCCGAATTTCCTCCTCCCGTTTTCCGATCTCGATGGAAATTTATTGCGCGCATGCGCTCTGCCTGGTTATAGAGGCTGGTTACGAGATCCAAAAAAGCATACATATTATACCTCCATCATTCCTTTGATTTCGAAGCCATTTTTTGTATTGAACAGACTCTAATATATAAACCAAACCCGAACCGAGATCCGGAAAAATAGAACCGGAACCGAACCGAACAACTTGGACCGTGGTTCTCGGTTATTTGGGTACTCGTGACAGCCCTAAGCTAAAGCCATGAACCATAATATTTGGCCCTGTATTTTTCACAAAAATAAAGTTTCGATTCAAGGAGAGTACTATACGTTAAATGTTAGAGGACAACATACTTCTTTTCCATACATAACTCATTTTGTTATATAATGCGCCATTAAGCATGTGCGACAGTTGGAAAATGCTACAGTTTCATAAAAACTTTAAAAAATGCTGTTTTTTGACAGATTTTCCCAAAGTTAGATGTGGCCACAGACAAGAATAACTTTTATACTTCCCATAGATATAGATAAATTGCCGATGCAAATCTTTATGTTTATTATCATTATTGTTCGTGGCTGTGGCCAATATGAAATTTGATTTTATATTTAAATTTTGATGGATCAAATAATCACTCATTTGTGAATTAATCGTTTACATTCAATTCATGTAATAATAAAAAAATATAAATTTCACAAAATAAGATAGAAAATCAGTCTATTGTTCATTTAAAATGCTAAATGTGAAAAAAGAGTCAACTATATGGATTTTTCTGAAATAAATATCTGGAAAAACTTATGGTTTTTACTCTGACTAGGTCAATATATATGACGTTACTAGCAATACGTCAGTTGTTACGTCATGAAGACTATAAATTATTTGAGATGTTGCAGAAAATTTTTAACGCTCTTGAATAATGAAATTAATACTGTCCCTATTTATATGATTTAAAACGAACTGGATGATACCATCAAATTATAAGTTATCAGAAATTCCCTCCACGGTGTTTTTCTTTACTACCCCTATCCCCTCCCCCCCCCCCCCCTTTGAACTAATTCAAAATAGTGTTGTTAACATTGTTGACAGGCATGACTTAAATTGTAAACAAATTAATAGAGAATGTAGCAAAGGTAGTACATTAGACCTTTATAAAACAAGCGAAATAATAATCATGTAGCATGCTGTCCAAAGTGAAAATAAAAAAAAAAGGAATAAATGGAATGAAAAAATATGCATAAAGATAATCATCTACATCTACCAAAATTCACCCTTTTGTGTACATGCAGAAGAATCATCTCAGAGGATTTACGAAATTCAGTCATATCGATGACTTATACATGCTGATACAAAATTATGTATACAGTTAAGTATACGGTTATGTGTGTACCGATATTGGGTTTCGTCAAAACACTTGCACTTGACTAACCTGCGCCTGTTAAATATATATTTTTAAAATGTCTGTATCTATTAAAATCGAAGTTATTGTATTGCTGCATCTATACATATAACATACAACTGATCTTGTCATCATTTGTGAAAGATAATTCAAATATACCCCCAGTGAGCAAATTGCATTAAAATGCATGTCATATGTCTTAGAAATCAGTATAAAATATTTATGCATTTTTTTTTGTACTGTGCTGCAAATATTTCATTGTAATAACTAACACAATTAATTAAGTAAATTTATGCTTCAGATTATCAGTCAGTGAAAGGGGTAGTGATTTTAAATCTATTTAGACAAAACATAAATAAATAAATAAGTACACTACATAAAATTTACCCTACAGTTTTTCTGTCATCATTTCTTCATTGCGACTTTATTATTAATAATATACGTTTTTTTTAATCTAAGAATGCAGCATCGTTAAAAAACATGGAGAGAGAGAGAGAGAGAGAGAGTCCTTAGAATGTGTTTTAAAAAAACAAATTAATAAACCGGGATTGTGTTCTTTAAAATGTATGGTCATACATATAAGTTGTTTATAGCTATTTTTTTTAAACACAACGAAGTAGATCTTTTTCTGGTTAAAAATATTTACTCTTTTTTAAATTTATTGTGAGCTTATTATGGTATAGTACACTTGTACCTCATCCCTCAGTATTAACTATTAGTATCATGATATGTAGAATGGTAGATCCAAGACTTCCAGTTGAGATTGAAAAAAAAGGGGGGGGGGGAGTACAAACTAATGACAGCAAAACTTGAATCTAATGTAGTTATTTTCAGTTTATTTTCATAAGTTGTCTTGAATTTAACTTTTTTATTGCTAATTAATAGAAATCAATCTAGAAATTGAAAATTGTTTAAGACTTTCCTATTCCTCTTATTTTTTCCTCATTGAAAAGGGGGGTGGGGGTGGGGGGCGGCGCCACTGTTCGCGGAAAAAAATATTTCATAAAGAAAATTGAAAATAATATATATGTACGGACAACTCTTATTGCTTCTCTGAGTAAAACCTTTTTAAGCAAGCTTTTGTTGAGTAAAATCAATCTTGCGCTGATTGTGAGACAATAAGACAAGGACAAATGAATACCTGTACATGTATTTCATTTAAGATAGTGACCTATGTCATATCA
Organism: Saccostrea echinata; assembly: GCF_033153115.1. NCBI lineage: Eukaryota > Metazoa > Mollusca > Bivalvia > Ostreida > Ostreidae > Saccostrea > Saccostrea echinata. Next base: position 17,060,962 of record NW_026889774.1, read on the forward strand.
ATAATATAAATGCAGCTCTACTCTTTTTATAAACCATAAAAACCATAATGTGCAAATGAAATCGAAAGTGTGGATTTTACACTATGGTTACATATGATAATAATGAAAAAATTGCTCATGTTTAACCTTTTGGTACATTTACATGGAAAATAATCATAGAATTTTCGTAGACTTCTACCTTCACGAATTCCTTGCAGATAAGATATTTGGGAGAAAAATAATGGAATATTTTGCAGGTAAATGGGGGGGGGGGGGGGTGTCCAGCAAATATGTTTAAATATATAATAATGAACAATTACAAGTGATTTTTTAACAAATTTATTTTTCTTAAGAATATTTCTTTTTTGAACTGTATATGACTGTATTCCATATAATTATTGCAAAGAAACTCCCATTTAGGGCTAGAATGTTTTGATGAGTTCTGTTTACTAAATAATTAAACCATTCTAATAAATTGCGAATTTCCTTTCCAATTAATCTAAAATTTTCCCTGTTTCTGTATCTAAAAGGACGTTCAAATTATTGTTACAAATGAATAAATGGATTAGAAACAAGTCCTTAATTACATGTAAAAGGTATAAATTATTTGGAAAAGAGGAGGAAGAAACAAGTTCGAAGGACGTTCTACTAACATTTTTCTTTTAAAACACCATAATAGTTCAAACTCTCTTTTTCAAAAAATATAGTCAATATCGAAAAAAGAAAAATGGCAGAGCAAAACTAAAGATCTTCACTATCAATTGACAAAAACCCGTTAAATTTTGAGACAGGGCCATTTATGGTTCGTGGCTCTTGCTCTTTATGAATTTCATGGTCCCTGCCCCCCTGGGGCCTGAGGGATAGGGCCTAAACAACTAAAATTGATTCAATTTTTAAAAATCTTCTTCTTTACTCCTGGACATCAAGCAGTCAAATTGTTGGCCTGATTGTAATAAGCATTGAGCCCTCTACCAAAATTGTGAAATTCATGGCCCCAGGGTCAGGGGTTCTGGTGTTAGGATGGGGCTCTAATGATAATATAGTGAAAATACATTAATTCTTTGAAAATCTTCTCCTCTCCCATACCAAAATAAAGTACAAAAAAGTATACTTTAATGCTACTTTTGTACTATATACAGGTAAACTTCGGTATCTCGAACACCGATATGTCGAATACCATGGATATCTCGAAGTGAGTCAACGGTCCCGACCGTTTTTACTATATTTATGATTTAAAAAAAACCCCGGTATCTCGAACACAGAAATCTCGAATACCTCGCTTATCTCGAAGTATATTTACGGTCCCAAGTGCTATAAACACATGCGTTATCTCGAAGTCAAATTAATTTCTCGCTCCGTTGAATTCACACCTTAGTACACAATGATCCCATTATGTTAATTTTACGGTCTGTTGATCGTTTCCGTTAGGTCTAGCACAGGCTTCATGGGACCATTGCTGATAATCACACCTTATTAGCCCCGAGCTGTTGTTTTTGGTAGTTAAATTTATAATTACGCAGGCCAGGTGATTTGGAGATGTTAATAAACTGCAAACTCAGACATAGGATGACACGATAATGAAACAGCGGCTTGGGGACGATTACTGTAATAAGAATTTAAATTTATCGAAAATACACGCTTATACACATTTTTACATATCAAAGAAAACACTGAACACATCAAAGTGGTATTGAAATCAAGAAATAAAACAATTAAACACATTATTTTGAGTATAAAAGTCAGTACCAACAATCTAAATCTTCAGTAAACATCATGTCTGATAAGCAATCTAACAAATGACTCGGTAGCCAACCCGTGGGGATAGTTATTATCATAGCGTGGTGTAAAAAGAAAACTTAAAGTTCATACAATCGAAATAAAGTTTCAGGCTATTACAGAAGTCGAAAAAGGTACAAAATTATAAACACGCTTTTATTAGGTCACCTGAGTCACTCAGGTGACCTATTGCTATCCGTTCTCGTCCGTCGGCGTGCGTCGTGCGTTAACATTTGAACATTTTTAGCTTCTTCTCTGAAACTGCTTAATGATGAGCAATAGTGCCTCTTCCAAAATTGTGAAATTCATGGCCCCAGGGTCAGGGATTCTGGTGTAAGGGCGGGGCTCTATTGATTATATAGTGAAAATGCATTAATTCTTTGAAAATCTTCTTCTCTGCTCCTGGGTATTAAATAAAGTAACTAAGTACATAGTTATGATGAGCAAGAGTGCCTCTTCCAAAATTGTGAAATTCATGGCTCCAGGGTCAGGGGTTCTGGCCCCAGGGTGGGGCTATATAGATCATATAGTGAAAGTGCATTATTTCTTTGAAAATCTTCTTCTCTGCTCCTGGGTATTAAATAAGGTAACTAAGTACATAGTTATGATGAGCAAGAGTGCCTCTTTCAAAATTGTGAAATTCAAGGCCCCGGGGTTAGGGGTTCTGGTGTTAGGGCGGTACTCTATAGATTATATAGTGAAAATGCATTAATTCTTTGAAAATCTTCTTCTCTGCCCCTGGGTATTAAGTAAAGAAATTAAGTACATAGTTATGATGAGCAAGAGTGCCTCTTCTAAAATTGTGAATGTCATGGCCCCAGGGTCAGGGGTTCTGATTGATTGATTGATTGTATGTTGTTTTACGTCCCATTCGAGAATTTTTCACTCATATAGAGACGTCACCATATACCAGTGAAGGGCTTCAAATTTTGACCTTTACTCGGCACTCAGGGCCATTGAGCAGTGAGGGATCTTTATCGTGCCAACGCCTGCCGTGACACGGGGCCTCGGTTTTTAAGGTCTCATCCGAAGGACCCGCAACTTTCACTTCAAAGTGCCGAGCGCATGGCGAAGGAACAGTTGCTACCCATTTTTTATCGACTTAGGTCAGTCGCGGCCGAGATTCGAACTCACGACCTCCCGATCACGAAGCGAGCGCTCTACCGACTGAGCTACCGTGAACGGTGTCAGGGGTTCTGGTGTTAGGGCGGGGCTCTATCAACCATCTAGTGAAAATGCATTAATTCTTTGAAAATCTTCTTCTCTGCCCCTGGGTATTAAGTAAAGAAATTAAGTACATAGTTATGATGAGCAAGAGTGCCTCTTCCAAAATTGTGAATGTCATGGCCCCAGGGTCAGGGGTTCTGGTGTTAGGGCGGGGCTCTATCAACCATCTAGTGAAAATGCATTAATTCTTTGAAAATCTTCTCTGCTCCTGGGTATTAAATTAAGTAACTAAGTACATAGTTATGATGAGCAAGAGAGCCTCTTCCCACATTGTGAATTTCATGGCCCCAGGGTCAGGGGTTCTGGTGGTAGGGTGGGGCTCTATTGATTATATAGTGAAAATGCATTGATTCTTTGAAAATCTTCTTCTCTGCTACTGGAGATTATTTAAACAAACTAAGTGCATGATTATGATAGGCAAGGATGCCTCTTCCAAAATTTTTAAATACATGGCCTCAGTTTTTGGGGTTCTTGATTTAATCATTAACTAATCCTGTCTGTTCCTTAGTGTTGAGCTGATAAATAAATTGCTTAGCTATGATGAAGATGGGAGCCTTGAACAGAATTTTTAAATCTTGTGGTCCTAGGGTCAGGGGTTCTGGCATAACGAGGAAGGGGGGGGGGGGCTTTTGATAATATAGTGGAAAAGTGTTAATTCTTTGAAGTCCATAGTTATGATGATGAGGGTAACTCTTCCAAATTTGTAAATTTCTTGACCTTTGGTCTTGGGTTCTGGTGTTAGGGTAAGGCTTTGTTGAATCTGTAGTGAAAATACATTGTACCTGTGAAATTCTTCTCTGCTTCTGGGCATATCGAAAGCAAACTGAGTAAAAGTTTAAATGATATAAGTAAGCGTATTTCTACCAGATTTTTGAACATCTGGACAATTTGTCTAAGCATTCTGGTCCTCGACAGGGCTCTATTAATTTATATTCTACTGAGAGAAGTTATTCCCCTTTTCCATTCACCTTTGATAATTAATCACTGTAAATAATGTATTTGAAAGATTAATAGAATAAGATAATTATGCAAGAATGTTTATCGTATAATTCAAAAAGTACTTTCTTAGTTTTAATAATCAGGCAGACCTGTAAGTAATAGATAAATAAAAATGAGACAAAAATAACTTATCTTATTAAAAGTTCTTCAAAGACCAAAGGAGAGGTCAATGCTAGAGGTCTTAATATGGGTTTAAAAATAGTACAGAAAGCACTAATAGTTTGTTAATAGTCTGCATGGTGATAATATTAAGTGGGGGACAGATTAGAACTTAAGTTATGAGTTGATACTGAATACTAGACTAATTATTTTGTTGATCCTGATCTTCCTACTTCTCTAGCTTTAGGGCAACAAAGCTTCATCTGTCAGTGTATTTAACTTCTAAATTGTTGTATTATACTCAGGTGACCGTTAAGGACCTTGGGCCTCTTGTCTGATAAATATTATAAATTGTAGTACTTTTGTTTATGCTTATTGGCAATTTCAATAAATTATTGTAGAACGATCATTCCTGTTTCCATCTTAATCCTTATTACAGTAAACTGTTTATCATTTACAAAGCGTAGCACATATCCGGGTATCAGAAATCCTGAAACCAGCATGATGTTATCGCTATGAAAGCGATCGAAATTTCTAAAATGTAAGTGTTGCAGTATTAAATAAAATAATATATGCATAATAAGTGTATATGAAAATGTATTTTTTATAAAGATAATTACTAAGTACGAACTGAAACCTTTACCGCTTAAATTATACACGTACACGTGGGGGGGGGGGTCTTATTAATGGAACGTGAAATATTGGTACCAAATATTCAACTTCGATATCTCGAACACTCGGATATCTCGAACTTTTTCCTCAGATAGATATCGAAGTTTACCTGTAAATTTGTGCTTTTTAGAAAAAGGTCAGAAAAAGTATACCTTTTTTGTACTGGGCCAGATAGCCTCTGAAAGCTGATGACCTTTTTTTGTACTTTATTTGGACTTCGTTTTTTTCCACAGTACTTTTTTTGTACTTTTTAGGACTTAGTTTTTTTTCCACAGTACTTTTTTTGTACCTAATTTGGACTTAATCTTTTTTCACTGTACTAAAAATGTACTTTTCTGGGACCTAAACGTTTTTGGCAAAATCAGTAAAATAAGGATGTATTTTTATGTACCTAATTTGGACATAGCTTTTTTCTCATTGCAGTGTTAAAAATTAATTTTGAAATTTCAAGCAGATTATTCAATAATTTAAAAAAACTGTAAAGTGACGAAATAATATTACAATTTATGTATGATGTTGATATATAGTGTTTAAAAAGATGTGGGAAAAGACAGGGGGTGTAGAACACAGTTTTTATCAAATGAACAATTTGTTCATAGAAAAATTATTAATTACATTATTCTTATGATTTAATATGGTTTTATTCTAATGTGAGCATTCATAATCCAATTATGCTATTAGCATGAGAGTACATGTATAGGTATGTGTATATTTGTTACAGGAAAAGGCAGGATGAACATTATTGTTACAAATGCCATTGGTTTTAAGATTATTGATTCAGTTGAATAATTCATAGGGAATAAAAAAACTGTTATTGCTCCTTTAGTCTTCTCTCTTCACCCTACGAAATATTTTAGTTCTGAAAATTAGGAAGGGGGGGGGGTTAGTCTTATATACATGTATCAATATTTTTATCATACAGTGTCCATTTTATGTTCAACAGAAGTCCTAAATTATTCATGTTATTATAATCATCAAGATCTAGTGAACCTTCTGTAAATTACATTGTAAATCTGAATAGTCTTGAGTAATTATCCCTCTCTCTCTCTCTCTCTCGGGAAATACAAAAATGTAACATTATTTAATGGGAAATCTTCTACAATATTCTGCAAAGGGAATTCTATATATCAACATGAACAAGTAGTCCAGTTATATTTCACAACTCTCTCTCTCTCTCTCTCTCTTGTGCAAACCATGTTGATTTCAAGTGACAGGTGTTTGTACTCAATGACCTTTGTTGTCTAGACTTGTGGAAACTTGTGAAGTTGCACATTTCACAATAAGATTTGGTGAATCTTTACGAAATTACCTGTAATAAATTTGGCTATCATGGTAAATAAAACGGATTAGCATGATTAATGAGAAATGCGGGCTAAATTAATAAAAGTAAAATAGGGTTTATAGCACAGGGACTTGTTTCGGTAATAAATTTTTAACCCATAGTTATACTATGGATTAAAAATTTATTACCGAAACAAGTGCCTGTGGTTTATAGTGTTACATATTTTAATAATTAAAAACGGAAATAGGAAGGCACGAATATAAATACAAAAGCCTCCAATAAGCACCATGCCCATCGTTTTATTTATCACAAGGAACTTCATCATGTTTACATGTACACGATTTATATAAGTAGCATGTGCAAAATCCCATGCTGTAACAGATATTTCGACATTGAGAATGAAGACTGCCAGTTTGATTAGGATGTTTTAGCAGTTAACAATGGCATTCAGAATTTCTTGTGGCTTTATTAAATAAAATAATTTCAGTTAAAAAAAAAACAAAACAAACAAAATGGCGACGACGATCATAAAACGAACTGGCGATCACGATGATGGTAAAGCTACCTAACGAGTATTACACAGAAAACGGCTTTAAAATAAATTTGATGACTTAAAAAACAGTATTACGGGAATTTTTGGTGTTTTTATGAACTAATTTAGTAATTATTTATTTCCTTTTTTATCACGTGACTCTTACGAAGTCTACGATTGGTCGACAACGAAGCGCGGATTTTTTTAGAGACGATTTGAAAATTGGTGGGTTGGAAATGCCGAGAACAAAAAGGAGATAAAGAAGTAGGTAAGACTATATTTATATTTAAATTCTATATGTTGTTAGCAGGAAATGCATTTTACCACTTTAGGAATGTATTCAGTGGAGAATTTTAATGTAGATTTTACGTAATTGTGGACATTTGTGTCTTCGATTTCTGGTTTGTTTTGATCAGTATGACGATGTATATAAACTAAAGTTAACATACTGAAACATGCTTTTTCTCTGGCTCAATATAGCATGAATCATTTATTTCCTTGACATATTCAATTCTTCAAATATTTCAGTATAATTCATGCAATATGTTTATAATACAGTCAGCATTGGTCAGTATCTGGGAACATTTACTGTAGCCTAGCTAAGTCTTGGCATGATAAAAAAAAATACATATCAAATCTACTGAATTTTGTAAGATTAAAGTTTGTAAAAGTAATGGATTTTTGTTAAACATGTTAAAAGGGAGGACAGGTGTGTGTTGTGGGGGGTGGGGGTGTGGGGGGGGGGGGTGTTCAAGGGGTAGTAATAATCATGTGGTTGGTTAAACAAGCAAAAAGTATCAGCATTTACATGTAACTGAAAAATTTAAAGTTGAACTGGATAGTTATACTGATCATCTTTCCAGGGTGAAAAGAACTTAAAAGGGGGGGGGGGTGCTATATAAACATAATATTGAGACACATGATTATTTTTCTATTTGCTCATATAACATAAGGAATTTAGACAGGGATATCAAACTCACTTTACAATTTTTCAAAATCATTGTCAGGTTTAAAAAAATGAAAATAATTAAATGTTTGTGTGTGGATATAATGCCGGAGAATTCTTAAACATTCAAGTTACCTGATTTTTCTTTTATAATTTTCAGCAGTGCATGCATACGTTTTTTGCCATGAGCATCTCACTAACATGCAGAGCCATAGGAAAATACTTCAACAATTTAAGTGTATCTTATCATCAGTAAGTACATATTAATCTAATTTGATTTCTGTAAAATACAAAATAGACATATCAAATTAGTAGGCTTGTCCATCCTTAATATACTCATGCACTGAAAAGACTTATTTTAAAATTTTATAAGTGATAGGGATGATCGGGGGTTAAATTTTTGGATTTTCACATAAGATTATTGAGTTTTAATTGGTTTTCAAGTTATTTGAACATTAAACTGAATATATGATTCTATATGTCAGTCTGCCATGTATTAAGCACAGGAATTCTGCTTTTTGAGAACATGTTTGATTTAAAAATGAAAAAAAAAATGCTTTGATTATTTAACTTTTTTTTGCAGAACCCAAGGAAAGGTACTTGAAGGCTGAAATCATTTAGCAAATTCAAATGAAGATCAGTGAAAAAATGGGTGACATTAACACTGCTATGCGGTCAAAGGTTAGTGCACTGAATTGTGTCAGCAAGAAAATTCAAACGGGAGGGAAAGATGGGATGACTGTACTGTGAAGGAGCAGAGATGATCTGTGAGCGTGATCAATCAGTGACATAACCATGCATTATAAGTTACTAGACTATAAAGGATCAGATCTCATTATTTACAGAATTATAATCTTGTTGATGATTTGATGTTCCAATATATTCTTTAAATTATTTATGGAATATTAGTACTGAAAATAATGAATAATGTAATGAAGATGTGGGGTTTCATGCTTCTGAATTTTGATAAAAGCTAGCATTTAAGATTTTTGAATTGTAGCTAATATTTCATAGAGATTTCCCCGATTTCCAGTTTCTCTGATTTTTAGCTCACCTGAGCCGAAGGCTCAAGTGAGCTTTTCTGATCACATTTTGTCCGTCGTCCGTCCGTCCGTCTGTCCGTCTGTCTGTCCGTCCGTCTGTAAACTTTTCACATTTTTGACTTCTTCTCAAGAACCACTGGGCCAATTTTGACCAAACTTGGTACAAAGCATCCTTGGGTGAAGGGAAATTTAAATTGTTAAAATGAAGGGCCAAGTCCCCTCACAAGGGGAGATAATCAAGAGAAGACAAAAATAGGGTGGGGTCATTAAAAAATCTTCTTCTCAAGAACCACAGGGCCAGAAAAGCTGAAACTTATATGGAAGCATCCTGGAATAGTGTAGATTCTAAATTGTTCAGATCATGACCCCCGGGGGTAGGGCGGGGCCACAATAGGGAATCCAAGTTTTACATTGAAATATATAGGAAAAATCTTTAAAAATCTTCTTCTCAAGAACCACTGGGCCAGAAAAGCTGAAACTTATATGGAAGCATCCTGAGGTAGTGTAGATTCTAAATTGTTCAGATCATGACCCCTGGGGGAAGCGCGGGGCCACAATAGGGAATCCAAGTTTTACATTGAAATATATAGGAAAAATCTTTAAAAATCTTCTTCTCAAGAACCACTGAGCCAGAAAAGCTGAAACTTATATGGAAGCATCCTGGGGTAGTGTAGATTCTAAATTGTTCAGATCATGACCCCCGGGGGTAGGGCGGGGCCACAATAGGGAATCCAAGTTTTACATTGAAATATATAGAAAAAATCTTAAAAAATCTTCTTCTCAAGAACCACTGGGCCAGAAAAGCTGAAACTTATATGGAAGCATCCTGGGGTAGTGTGGATTCTAAATTGTTCAAATCATGACCCCCGGGGGTAGGGCGGGGCCACAATAGGGAATCCAAGTTTTACATTGAAATATATAAGAAAAATCTTAAAAAATCTTCTTCTCAAGAACCACTGGGCCAGAAAAGCTGAAACTTATATGGAAGCATCCTGGGGTAGTGTGGATTCTAAATTGTTCAGATCATGACCCCCGGGGGTAGGGCGGGGCCACAATAGGGAATCCAAGTTTTACATTGAAATATATAGGAAAAATCTTAAAAAATCTTCTTCTCAAGAACCACTGGGCCAGAAAAGCTGAAACTTATATGGAAGCATCCTGGGGTAGTGTGGATTCTAAATTGTTCAAATCATGACCCCCGGGGGTAGGGCGGGGCCACAATAGGGAATCCAAGTTTTACATTGAAATATATAAGAAAAATCTTAAAAAATCTTCTTCTCAAGAACCACTGGGCCAGAAAAGCTGAAACTTATATGGAAGCATCCTGGGGTAGTGTAGATTTTAAATTGTTCAAATCATGATCACTGGGGTAGGGCGGGGCCACAATAGGGAATCCAAGTTTTACATTGAAATATATAGGAAAAATCTTTAAAAATCTTCTTCTCAAGAACCACTGGGCCAGAAAAGCTGAAACTTATACGGAAGCATCCTGGGGTAGTGTGGATTCTAAATTGTTCAAATCATGACCCCCGGGGGTAGGGCGGGGCCACAATAGGGAATCCAAGTTTTACATTGAAATATATAAGAAAAATCTTTAAAAATCTTCTTCTCAAGAACCACTAGGCCAGAAAAGCTGAAACTTATATATGGAAGCATCCTGGGATAGTGTAGAATCTAAATTGTTCAAATCATGACCCCCAGGGGTAGGGCGGGGCCACAATAGGTATATTAAAAGGGGGAAATCTGGTAAAGAACAGCATGGCCAAAGTTACTCAGGTGAGCGATGTGGCCCATGGGCCTCTTGTTTCTGATAAGATGAATTTTTTTCCCAATACTTCATATATTTGTTAAAATTTCATGCATTCAAAATACAATTTTGTACCTTTAATTGGTTTTATTTAGGTATACCTGAGCTTAATTGTCATTTTTGAGGTTTTTTTTATTGTTCTTTCAAAATAATATATGTATTTAAAAAAAAAAAGGGGGGCTATTTGCTATATATATTTGGGGGGGGGGTGCTTTTTCCCTACTTTTTTTGTACCAACTAAAAAGGATACTTTTTTCGTACTTTCATTTAAATCTGACATTTTTTTGTGCTTTTTTTAAGCATCAATCTAAAGAAGTACTATTTTTATACTTTTTCTGCATACATTTTTGTACTTTTCTCTGGAAGTATACTTTTTAGCTCACCTGAGCCGAAGGCTCAAGTGAGCTTTTCTGATCACATTTTGTCCGTCGTCCGTCCGTCCGTCTGTCCGTCTGTCCGTCTGTCTGTCTGTCTGTCCGTCCGTCTGTAAACTTTTCACATTTTTGACTTCTTCTCAAGAACCACTGGGCCAATTTTGACCAAACTTAATACAAAGCATCCTTGGGTGAAGGGGAATTTAAATTGTTAACATGAAGGGCCAAGTCCCCTCACAAGGGGAGATAATCAAGAGAAGACAAAAATAGGGTGGGGTCATTAAAAAATCTTCTTCTCAAGAACCACAGGGCCAGTAAAGCTGAAACTTATATGGAAGCATCCTGGGGTAGTGTAGATTCTAAATTGTTCAAATCATGACCCCCGGGGGTAGGGCGGGGCCACAATAGGGAATCAATGTTTTACATAGAAATATATAGGAAAAATCTTTAAAAATCTTCTTCTCAAGAACCACTGAGCCAGAAAAGCTGAAACTTATGTGGAAGCATCCTGGGGTAGTGTAGATTCTAAATTGTTCAAATCATGACCCCCGGGGGTAGGGCGGGGCCACAAGAGGGAATCCAAGTTTTACATTGAAATATATAGGAAAAATCTTTAAAAATCTTCTTCTCAAGAACCACTGAGCCAGAAAAGCTGAAACTTAAGTGGAAGCATCCTGGGATAGTGTAGATTCTAAATTGTTCAAATCATGACCCCCGGGGATAGGGCAGGGCCACAATAGGGAATCCAAGTTTTACATTGAAATATATAGGAAAAATCTTTAAAAATCTTCTTCTCAAGAACCACTGAGCCAGAAAAGCTGAAACTTATGTGGAAGCATCCTGGGGTAGTGTAGATTCTAAATTGTAAAAATCATGACCCCCTGGGGTAGGGCGGAGCCACAAGAGGGAATCCAAGTTGTACATAGAAATATATAGGAAAAATCTTTAAAAATCTTCTTCTCAAGAACCACTGGGCCAGAAAAGCCGAAACTTATTTGGAAGCATCCTGGGATAGTGTAGATTCTAAATTGTTCAAATCATGACCCCCGGGGATAGGGCAGGGCCACAATAGGGAATCCAAGTTTTACATTGAAATATATAGGAAAAATCTTTAAAAATCTTCTTCTCAAGAACCACTGAGCCAGAAAAGCTGAAACTTAAGTGGAAGCATCCTGGGATAGTGTAGATTCTAAATTGTTCAAATCAGGACCCCCGGGGTAGGGCAGGGCCACAATAGGGAATACAAGTTTTGCATTGAAATATATAGGAAAAATCTTTAAAAATCTTCTTCTCAAGAACCACTGAGCCAGAAAAGCTGAAACTTAAGTGGATGCATCCTGGGATAGTGTAGATTCTAAGTTGTTCAAATCAGGACCCCCGGGGGTAGGGCAGGGCCACAATAGGGAATACAAGTTTTGCATTGAAATATATAGGAAAAATCTTTAAAAATCTTCTTCTCAAGAACCACTGAGCCAGAAAAGCCGAAACTTATTTGGAAGCATCCTGGGGTAGTGTAGATTTTAAATTGTTCAAATCATGACCCCCGGGGGTAGGGCGGGGCCACAAAAGGTATTACAAGGGGGGAAGTCTGGTAATGAACAGCATGGCCAAAGTTACTCAGGTGAGCGATGTGGCCCATGGGCCTCTTGTTTTGTACTTCATACATTTCCGTACTTTTTTCTGGAAGTATACTTTTTTTGTACTGGAAGTATACTTTTTTTGTACTTCATACATTTCTGTACTTCTTTCTGGAAGTATACTTTTTTTGTACTTCATACATTTTTGTACTTTTTTCCAGATGTACTTTTTTTGTACTTTTGTATGTTAGTTTTAAGAATATACTTTTTCTGTACTTCTAATTATACTTTTTATGTACTTTTCTCAAATATAGAAATGTACCAAAAGTATACTTTTATTATCTTTTTTTTGTAACCAAGAACCTAAGTTCTCATAAAGCCCAAAAAAGTATACTTTTTTGACTCAATTTGGAACGACCAAATCCCTTGTCCCAAATTTAGTCGAAAAAAGTATACTTTTTGTGACCTTTTTTTGTACTTTTTTTTTCGTACTTAATTTGTATTTAATTTTGGTATGGGCTGGTCATGGATATTAAGCCAATGAACTAAATACATAGTTATGATGAGGAGGGGGGCCTCTTTTAAAATTGTGAATTTCATGGCCCCTGGTGTTAGGGTGGGGCTCTAATGGTAATATAGTGAAAATGCATTGATTCTTTGAAATCTTCTCCTCTGCTCCTGGGTATTAAGTCGATGTATTAAGAAGATAGTTATAATAAAGAAGGGTGCCTCTTCTAAAATTATTAATTTTATGGCCCTTGGGTCATTGAATATATAGTGAAATGGCATCATTTCTTTGAAAATCTTCTCGGTATATAGCAGATAAAGTTGGTGCATGGTTATGATGATTAAGGATGCCTCTTCTAAAATTGTGAAAGAACAAGGTAAGGTTTCAATACAAATCTTGCCCTGTGTTTTTCTTAAAAATGACAGTGATGTAAAAAATTAAAACTCATGCTTTCTGAATCATTGAAATTCCATGCAGAAAGATCTTGCAAATCATTTTTCTCACATGACCTTCTAAATGCTAATTGTGATGTCATAAACATGTGCATTTTCTCGTATTTTCTTAAAAAGTTGCAGAATTTTCCATGGAAATTTCTTTCAGATAATATTGTCCACAGACATCGCCCAGACAGATTTTGAGATATGTGATTTTTCAAAGAATTTTACACAACATATCCGAAAATTATAGTGGGCGATGGCTGTGGACATTATTTTCTTAAGGAAAATAACCCTTGAAATGGGTCATTTTGAGGCTTTTTCTGTTTAGAATAGAGAAATGCATCAAATTAATGACGTCATATTTCCGTGTGGTACTCCTTCATGCCATATTCTTTCCTGATTTATCACATTCATATACTCTATTAATATTTAAGCCAGTTTCAAAACATTTTGAAGACATTAAATTTTCAGGGCAAAATAAAGTCAAAAGTGTACCTTCTTCTTTGTTGCCCCATGGGCTCATGTAGGGGGTCTATTAAATGTAGTGTAATGCATTTCTTTTTTTATTGAAAATCTTCTCTGCCCCGGGGTATTTAACAGAAAAACTAATTGCATGGTTATGACGAGCAAGGAAATCTTTTCAAAAAAGTTAAAATTTATCACTCTGGGGTCAGGGATTTTGGTTTCAGGGTGAGGCTCTTTTGAATATATAGTAGAAATGCATTATTTCTTTGAAAATCTTCTTCTTTGCCCATTGTTATTAAAGAAACATACTAAGTAGATGGCTATGATGAGCAAGAGTGCCTCTTCCAAAATTATGAATACATGTATCTTGGCCCCTGGGTCAGGGGCATTGGTATAAGGGTGGGGCTATATTGAATCTGTAGTAAAAATTGATTATTTCCTTGAAAATCTTCTCTGCTCCTGGGCATGTAGGAAGCAAATAAAGTATATAAAGTTGTAATTAGCAGGGATGTTTTTTTTTTTTTTACCAAATTTTGAGATTCTGTACCCTTTGGTCATTTGTTTTAATTTCTACTGAAAGAAGATATCCCTCTTTGCTATTCACCTATAATACATGTAGTTAATCACTGTAAATAATGTAACTTTAAAGGTCAATTGAATAACAGAATTATACAAGAAATTTTATAATATTTGATACCAAAAGTACTTTCATAGTTTTTAATGGTCAGGTAAACTTTTAAATAATAGATAAATGAAAATGGGACAAAATTACATTATCTTTGTACAATAAATAATCTTTAAAGATCAAGAGAGGCCGATGCGAGGGGAATGAATTGTGTTAACTAATAATGCTCTACAACTGTTGTTTTTTTTAGTCCGCATGAGGATAGTGACAAATGGGGAGAGTAGAGGCAAATAAATAAATCAACTCTAAGATTTGCTATTGAGTACTAAATTAATATTTTGCTGATCCCTGATCATCCTATTTCTCTTGCTTTTGAGCAACAAAGCTTTATTCATCAGCTTATTTTGTTTAATATATATATGGATCATTACATTATACTCAGGTGACCGCTAAGGCCCTCTTCCAAAATTGTGAATTTCATGGCCCCAGGGTCAGGGGTTCTGGTGTTAATGCGGGACTCTAATGATTATATAGTGAAAATGCATTAATTCTTTAAAAATATCCTCTTCTGCTCCTGGGTATTAAGCCAGTGAACTAAGTACATAGTTATGATGAGGAAGAGTGCCTCTTCCAAAATTGTGAATTTCATTGCCCCTGGGTCAGGGCCGGCCGGGTTCTGGTGTTAGGGCGGACTCTAATGATTATATAGTGAAAATGCATTAATTCTTAAAAAACCTTCTCTGCTCCTGGGTATTAATCAAACAAAATGTATAGTTATGACGAGGAAAGGTGCTTCTTCCGAAATTATGAATTTCATGGCCCGTAGGTTAGGTTACTTCCGGTTTTAGGGTGGGGTTCTACTGATTATATAGTGAAATGCATTATTTCTATAAAAAAAATTTTCCTCTGCTCCTGGATATTAAGCCAATGAACTAAGTTCATGGTTATGATGAGGAAAGGTGCTTTTTCCAAAGTTGTTAATTTTATGGTTTGCGTGAGGTATAAATGTTTCTGACCCGTCCGTCAGTCAGTCATTCAGTCAGTCCGTCAGTCCTGTTTTTTTGTCAGTGCAACTCCTCATAAACCGCTGCACAGAATTTCGTCAAACTTTGAAAATATTTAGGACACAATGTGTAGATGTGCATATTACCAGGAAATTCTGATTCCTTTATTTTTTCTGGGAATTTTGGCACTTTTCAACTTGGATTTTTGGCCATATCTTGATTATAGAGATGGACAGTTTGTCAGCGCAACTCCTCTTAAACCGCTGCACAGAATTTGGTCAAACTTTGCAGATATTTAGGACACAATGTGTAGATGTGCATATTACCAGGAAATTCTGATTCCATTATTTTTCTGGGAATTTCGGCACATTTCAACTTAGATTTTTGGCCATATTTTTAATATAGAGATGAACAGTTTGTCAGCGCAACTCCTCTTAAACCGCTGGTTTGAAACATGAACCCAATTTAATTGTGGGAAAGTTGTTACATGACAGTCAGGTGACCTACGCAGTACAGTTAAGGTGCCAATAGAAATATCGACAAATTTTTGTGATTAAAAATGTATTCATAATCAAGATGGCGATTATTTTTAGTACATTATTTATATCGGACAAATGTAATTACGGTTAATAACTACATAATGAGGACGATTAGATTATATATTAAGACTTGTCACGTGATGCGGCAGTCATGTGATTTTAGCACATTTACTTGCAGTATTGAGGTTACCTATAAATTTCACTAGTGCAAGGGCATAACCAAGTTAAAATTCTAAGTTTAGTTTATAAATATTTTCAACATGCGTTGTAGTTTCTGAAAAGTGCTGCAATCCTATATAGATTCTGCTATTTCATTGTTAAAATCATATTTGTATGATGGTATGCTGTATTTTTTGCTGGTCAATGGCATTAAATATAGAAATAATTAAATTATTTTCAAGATTTCATCAAGATCGCAGCACTTTTCAGATACCTTAATACTTCTACAGTTGATTTGTAAAAGCTTACTATGATCCATTGAGTGTATGCCCTTGCACTAGATCGATTTATTAAGACCCTTACATTACCCTCCGATGTACTTGCATACGAATATATGGCAGTAACAATTGAATAGGAAATGTAAGGAAAATATATTAATAAAATCATAAAGGAGACACTGAATCCAAGTTAATGGCCTATGAAATATCTGTAAATAATATGATATTTAATTATAGAATACATTTTTCGTTGAGAAAATATTACTTGATCTGCCTCTCACTGCATACAAACTGCGTCAAGTTTTACGAAATGACGCCACACCGACGAGTGCATTGCGATCAGTGACTCGTTTATACCTTGTTATGTGGGATTTAACTAACGACAAAACAGCATGTTGTAGTAAGTTTTGATGTAGTTTGATGGTCTCCTACAGCTTAGAATAGCAAATCATTTTATTTTGTGGTATTTTTAAGAATTGTTGGTTTTGTATGATGTCATAGTTAATTATTCCCGTACAAATTAGGCTCCACCCTCTTTTTGTAGCCTTAACTGTGCTGTGTATAAGGACTCTGGCCTCTTGTTCTTATTAGCAACTGACATACATTTTCTAGAAGAGTTTTAAAGTCATATGGTATTTGGAGCAATCAATTTTCTTGATATTAACTTTTCCATTGATCTGAGGATGTTTTATAAATGAAAATCTGGTTGCTGAAAAATTTGACTTTTTTCTTTAAAATGAATTCTGAAGTTACAAATTTTGAATATGCAATCCTGGCCATGCATGACCATAAACTGAGAACAAACAAGTCAAAGTTTATGTCTTGAATATCTTGATTTATATTGAATAAGCATGTTTATAAAGTTGAAATTTTGTATAATAAAGATGCATTAAATGCGAAGCTTTCACATGATGAAAATTTTGTTTTATTTCAAACTATTTTTAAAGCTATACTTATTTGAAATTTTGACTTACAGGTGAGTCTGTTTTTAGGTTATGGTCTTGAGACCAGGAGTAGTAGATAGTCCCACATGGACCAAACTTGTAAATGTAGGCTTTTAAATATGTTTGAATACTGTTTGCCATTAATTTGTACTCATGTTTTCCAGATGAGAGATCAGGTTAAAGTGATACTGTCTAACTTTGCATATATTTCAGCAAAGAAAATTTCTGTGGGTAGTGGGGTGGAGTTAAATTTGTGGATGAGTAATTTCACTTACTATTTTATCTTTACCAGATTTTGCTGGTGTTTGAATTCATGCCATTATTCAGTTTGTCCTAAGTGCCCTAAACTTTAGGGATGTCAATTTGTCAATAATTATATCTGAATTCAACGAGTATTCAAATATATACATATCTGAATATTTGATAAAATAAATGTCTGTGTTTGGAGGTACGAATCATAGCACTGAAACATTTACATGTAGTAATGAAAGCAAAATTACCTTAATTACAGTGTTTTTCATTTGCAGCTGAAATAGGATCTTTTTAATACCTGAGAAATGAATATATACACTTTTATTTTTCAGGAATGATTTATTACTAATAAGAAAATTTTTGTCTGAAGTAACACTAAAGTCACAGAAAGAAAAAGAAGAGTTTTTCAGGTATCTCAAACTATACATATGATATAACAACTTTAGTTCTTATTTAACCAAAGAGATGTTTATTTCTTATGCCCCCATAATAGATGATTCAGGCTGTATAGTTTTTTGCCCTGTTCATCCGTCTGTCTGTCTGTCTGTTTGTCAAAAAAAAAAAACTTTAACCTTGCCCATAAGTTTTTATTGGTTGGAGCTATGGCTATCATATTTCATGTTTATTTCTTGTGACAAGACCTTTCTCTGGGTACCAACATATTTGACCTCTTCACCTTGAAGGTTGACTGACTTTTGCAAAAAACACCAAACTTTAACCTTGGCCATTACTTTTTACTAAGTGGTGGATGCTAGGGCTTTCATACTTCACATGTGTATTTATTTGACATGACCTTTCTTTTGGTATAAATATTTTTGACTATTTGACCTTGGTCTTGGAGTTTGACCCACTTTTTAAAAACTTTAACCTTGGCCATATCTTTTGAACAACTAGTACTAGGGCTTTCATTTTCACCAATGTATTTATTGTGACAAGACCTTCCTTTCGATACCAAAAATTTTTGAATTTTAGACCTTGGCTTAGGAGTTTGACCCAATTTTAAAAAACTCAAAAAATGGTCATATCTTTTGAACGGTACATATTGTCGTTTTGTACATATTGTCGTCGACGACAATATGTACCTACCCTCACGGCACATATTGTCGTCCATCGGTACATAATGTCGTCGGCTGAAAAGTTGTACATACACAGATATAGTTGCTTTAAGTTTTCTTTTGTTGTTTTTTTTGGTAGTTTTGTGAATATAATTGTTGAGTAAATCACACTGACGTGTCTCGTATGCTATTTCATGCAACGTGGTTGTGACAGTACATTTTGTCGTCCTGTTCATATTGTCGCCGGCAACAATGTATACCTTCCCTCATTGCGCATATTGTCGTCCATCAGAACATGTCACTTGACATGCACAAGAATGCTCCTTATAAATATGACTAATCTTTGCTTTGCTGTTTTTGAGAAGATATTTTTTAAAGAATATTTCCATGTATTCATATGTAAACTTTCGATCATCCATTATAACCCCACCCAAACCCGGGGGTCATGATTTGAAGATACTATAGATCACTATATTTTCGCGACACCTTTTTTTCGTTAGATAGCTATCTTGTATTTATTAGCGAGACAAAATTTTCGCAAGCAACGTTTTTGTTGTATATAATCTTTAACAATACAAATATACGTGAGAATGAAATTTTTGCAAACAGACTCACGTAATTATACGCGAAAATAAAGTTCTCACAAATAAAAAGGGATTAACAGTACTTGAATATACACTTCATAAGGATACTTCCATATAAACATCACTAATCACAGGCCTACTGCTGTTCCTCAGTGGTGGGTCTAAAAATTTCAGAATGGAGGGGGTGCGCTGTTTAGAATTTTTTTTGACAAGCAAAAAAGAGGCATTTGTGTGTAAAGTACAGCGCCACAGCAAAAGTATTCACGATTTTTAAAAATGGCGGCGGCTTACTGGTGCGCGTCTCAATTAGGAAAAGAGCGATAACTCTATGGAAAATACAAGTTATCCTTTTATTTTTTTACTGAGTTATCTTTATGTAGGAAATGATGTAATTTTATATTAAATTGTCATCTGCACTTTCTAAAGTGAATGTAAACAAGCAGAATTTAACCATGCATCGCAAATCTTGTGAGCTGAGTGAGGAAACTAAAAATCTTTCGTAACTTTGAAAAATGAGAAGCACAAAACTTCAGAAATCGTTCGTCTGTTGAATATTAGTGAATCTACCATTAGATACGTTTGGAATAAGTATATTCAACGGGGAACTGTGGAAAATTTACCTCGAGTTGGTAGACCTCGAAAGTTGTCACACAGAGAAGAAAACTGGATTATGCGGACGGTCAAAAGCAACAGATACAGGACCTTAAATGATGTTACGTTGGATTTAAATGAAGGAAATTGCTCTACAGAAACTGTTCATAAATGTACAGTCCAGAGATTTCTTAGGAAAAAAGGATATCAACGAAAAGTTGTACGAAAATGCATGGTTATAATACGTGAAGTTAATCGAAAAAAGTGATTATCTTGGTGTTTAGGGAAACGACGACTGACAGTGGAACAATATTGGCAAAATATCATATTTTCTGACAAAAGTCAAGTTGTCACTGGAGATAATCACAGGGTTTATGTCTGGAGAAAAGCAAATAAGGCACATCTACCTCAGTGCATGTGCTCTCCTGGTAAATGTCGGATTTCAGTTATGGTGTGAGGATGTATTACTTACGAAGGTGTAGGTACTTTGTGCCTTGTTGATGGCAACATAACTGCTCAAAAGTATATTGACATTCTCGACGAACATTTGTGGCCAGTTATAGCGAGGCATTTTCCCAATAAAGCTTACCTATTTCAAGATGACAATGCACCCTTGCACAGAGCCAGGATTACGTGTCAATATAAGACAAACAACAGCATTCCTTCCATCACATGGCCGGCACAGTCCCCGGACATCAATATAATTGAAAATATTTGGTTGAAATTAAAACGTTCACTTCAATACACGACCAGAGACATCAAATCCCGAGATGAACTTTTTAATGCAATACTTGACATTTGGCAAAACATTTCCCCTGAGTATGTAAAAAACCTATACCTATCGATTCCCCGTCGGATCCAGGCCGTAATAAGATCCAAAGGTCAACTCACAAAATATTGAGAAAAGTAAGTCAGTTTTTCATACTTTTTTAATAGTTTAATATTTTTTGTGCATCCTTGTTTATGGCAGCCATTTTGAAGAATCGCGAATACTTTTGCTATGGCGCTGTATGTACTGCATATGTTCGATAAATAATTCAATTATGAAATTTTACCTGTGGACTAAATTGAGAGTATATACAAGTTAATTAAACAGAATTTACCAAAGGAAAAAAATTCAAACCATCGGGCAGTGGGTGTGGTTGTGGAGGGATGCACCGGTGGTCCATCTGTCTGGTTTTGGGAAGATTTTTTAAAAGATTTTCTGTATATATTCCTATGTAAAATTTTGATCATCCATTATGACCCCACCCTGCCCCTGGGGTCTTGATTTGAACAAAATTGATTTTGTTTGTTTGTTGTTATAAAGTCCATTTCGAGAATTTTTCCATTCGAATGTAGACGTCACCACTTGCCGATGGAGGGCTACAAATTTAGACCTATACTTGGCACTCATGGTCATTGAGCAGTGAGGGGTCTTTCGTACCAGCACCTGAAAATTAACTATGCTTTGTAATGAAGCTTTCACATAAGCATCATCTCTTCTGACCAAGTAGTTCTTGAAAAAAGATTATGAAAGATTTTTTTTCTAAATATTCTGTGAAAAAATTTGATGACCTTTTGTAGCCACAGCCTTCCCCCCATCTGAATAAAACTGAATCTACACTTCATAATGAAGCTTTCACATAAGTTTCAGTTTTTCTGACACAGTGGTTCTTGAGAAGATTTTTAAAAGATTTCACTAAGTTTTCACTAATTTTTAACTACTTCCCTTGAAAGACGACATGACCCTTCATTTTAACAAACTTTAACCCTCTTTATCTACTGATGCTTTATGGCAAGTTTGGTTGAAATTGGCCCAGTAGTTCTTGAGAGGAAGCTGAAATTGTGAAAAGTTTACAGACAGAGGGAAGGTCAGACAAAATGTGATCAGCAAAGCTCACTTGAGCTTCCAGTTCAGGTGATCTCAAAATGTCAACCCCAACACCAATTATATCGGCATATAATTGTATATTGGAATACATGTAAAAGATAATTTCCAAATAATCATTAGTACTGAGCAAAAAACTAATACATGTATTCAATCTCCAAGAAAAAAAGAGTAGGCTGATTTATCATATATCTCAAGAATTGTGGTATCTTGACACATCATAGTGATGTAAATCAATCCTGAGCACTATTTTCTGACCAAAAAATTATCTCCCTACAGTATTGCTAGTAATGCTGTCTGTCTCCCTCCGTGCGTGTGTTTGTGTTTGTCAATCTCTCTTTCCTTTCTGAAGTAAATATTCGTCAAAACAATATATCGATGACAATATATGCCAATCTTGACTGTACATATTGTCACCGCTGACAATATGTGCTGGTGCTTGACTGTACGTTTTGTTGTCCATTATGCAGGAGAAAAATAAGGCTCGTCTCAGTACATATTGTCGTCGGCAACAATATGTACTGATGGACGACAGTATGTGCAGTGAGGGTAGGTACATATTGTCGCCAATGACAATATGTACAAAACAACAATATGAACTGTCACAGACCTTCCTTTACATACCAACAATTTTGACTTTTTGACCTTGACTTAGAAGTTTGACCTAATTTTGAAAAAACGTTATCCTTGGCCATAACTTTTGAACAGTTGGTGCTAGGGCTTTCATATTTAACATTTGTATTTCATGTGACAATACCTTCTCCCTGGGTATCATTAATTTTGTCCCTTTGACTTTGACTTGGAGTTTGAGCACTTTTGAAAAAAAACTTTAACCTTGGCCAGAACTTTTGATCGGTTGGTGCTTTGGCTTTATTATTTCACGTTATAGTCATTGAGAAAAGTCCTTTCTTTGGGTAACAACATTTTTGATCTCTTGACTTGACCTTGGAGTTTGACTTGCATTTGAGAAACTCTAACTTTTGCCTTAAGCTGCCATATGGGAGCATCAGTCTTTCACAAACACCTCTTATTTTTATATTTAGTGAACTTTCCTTTCTTTTTATATGCCCGTCTTAAGACGGGACAAATTATGTTATGGTGTTCATGTCCGTCCGTCCGTCTGTCTGTCTGTTAGCTTTTTCATGTCAGGCTTATAACTTTAATACTATTAGGCCTAGAATTATCATACTTTGTCAGCTGATACATCTTAGGTAGAGGGTGTGTCGCACATTAGAAGTAGGTTGCCCTGAACTTTAATAAAGATAATATGGCCAAATGTGGAAAAATCCCGTCCGGCTCATAACTAGAAAACTGTTAAACCTAGAATCAGCAAACTTTGCCAATTATTGCATCTTAGGTGGAAGATGTGTTGTGTCCTAATTTAAGTGAAATTTAAAAAAAAACTTTATATTTGAACTTTTAAAATACTTAACCCCAAAAGATGTAAGAGTATTGCAGTATCCTAATTAAAAAAATGTAAATGAAGAATATCCTTATTTTTTTCATTACATACTTTATTGCATTCTATAACAAATGTAATGTTAAAAGAGAAACTAGTGCTAATTGTAACGGGAACCATTACAGATGTTCCCCAAACGGCTCCCCAATCCCTTATGATGCCCCATTCCCTACAAGCTTCAATAAATTAGACAATACTTTTGTAATATAGATGGACACTTTATTTTTAAGGGTATTTCATTGGAAAACTACTCCGATATAGCGATATGGGTATTAGCCAATCAAATTTCAGCGCATGTGCTTGCACATGTTTTCTACATTTTTCACATTAATTTTCTTATAGTGCCTCACAATACATACATTTGTGTTAAACATTAAAGAATTTCATTGAAAAATAAGAGAGATGTAACCCTTTAAGTATTAGCCAATCAGAATTCAGCATATGTGCATGCATGGCCTTGCATTCAATTTTGATAGTATCATAATGTAGGAGCTCTATGTGCCTATCCATGTCATAAATTTCATCCTGTTTTGTTGAAAACCAAGGGAGTTATAGACATTTAAAGTTTCAACCAATCAGATTGCAGCACACCTGCATGCGCATGTTTTCAAGAAATTTCCTATATAACATGTTGTAGCACCTTATAATATATACTTATTTTAAATTTCAAAGTATTTTGTCAAAAAACAAGGAAATTATTGAGATTTTTGTATCAGCCAATCAGAGAAGAGTGCACATGCATGCGCGTGAGTTCACGCTAATTTGACCATGTTATCTTGTCTAGATTACTAATGTATCTTTATATTTTGAGTTTCAAAGCAATTCATCAAGAGATATAAAAGTTACGGCTTCATCAAGTATATCAGTCATTTCACTCATTGCACGTGCGCGCACATGCATGCATGTGCGCAAAATGACCTTCGTTCCGAACACCTTCACAACATGCCTATTAACCCTAAAAAGGTTTCATGTCAATCAGATGAGTGGTTCTATGAGAACACTCCCGGACAAAAAAGTACCGGAGAAGAAAGTAGAAAAAAAAGAATAAAAATAATAACTAGATGAGATCTCATTGCGAGCAACGAGTAGTCTTCCGTCTGATTTTTTGATGAGATGAGATGTGATTTTTATTAAGTTTTCGTTAAAAGATAATGATATAAAGATTTCCTTCCTTAGATTTCATTCTTTGGATTTATATAACATATCTTGAACATCTTTCGCTCAATTTTGCTATTGAAAATGTTTCCCCTTTTCAAGATATGAATCGTAAAAGATTTAGCATTCTGGCCCCTTTTGGCTCCTAATTACACAATAGAGAATCAAAATTTGAAAACATATTGTTGCATATTGTTATGTTAAGAATTTTTGCTTCAGTAATTTATAACAAATTATTGATCATTTGAGAGTTACATATTAGTCTTTTGGCCCCTCTGATCCCTTAATTTGAAGGGTCAGCCCCTTTTTCTTGATATCAATTGAAAAGACTTGTGATTTTAAACATTTTTTGCTCAACAACTATTCAGAAGTTTCTTCTCGTTTTCGAGATATGTAGAATAGAAATATTTAGGGGACAACCCTTCAAGTCCTTAATGGGGCCGTTTTGCAAAAATTGATAGGATGCATACTGTTCAGAACATTTTTCTGAACATCTTTTGTTCAATATTGCTTAAGATGTCTCCCCTTGTTGAGATATAAAGCGTCAGAGATTTTGCATTCTGGCCCCTTTTGGCCCCTTATTACGCAACATATGATCTTAATTTTATAATATATAGTGGCACATCTTTAAGTTAAACATTATTGCTTCAGTAACTGATAACAAAATATTGATAGTTAAAAAGCTACAGATGAAAGACTGTTGGACCTCTGAGCCCTTAATTTGAGGGGTCAGCCCCCTTTTCTTGATATCAAATGAAAGACCTTGTGATTTTGAAGAATTTTTGTTCAACACCTATTCAGAGATTTTTTTCGGTTGTGGAGATATGTAGAATTGAAATATTAAGGGGCCACCCTCCAAGTCCTTAATGGGGCCGTTTGACAAAAATTGAAAGGGTGCATATTGTTTCGAACATTATTCTGAACATCTTTTGTTCAGTGTTGCTTATCAAAATATTCCCCATTTTCGAGATATAAAGCATCAAAGATTTAGCATTCTGGCCCCTTGTGACCCCTTATTACGAAACATATGATCAAAATCTTATCATATGTTGTTGTAAATCGTTAAGATAAACATCTTTGCTCCAGTAATACATTACAAATTATTGATTGTTAAAGAGTTATAGATGAAAGACTTTTGGTCCCTTTAACCCCCTAATTTCAGGGGTCAGACCCTTTTTCTTGATATCAAATGAAAGGTTTTGTGATTTTGAAGAATTTTTGTTCAACACCTATTCAGAGATTTTTTTCGTTGTAGAGATATGCTGAATGGAAATATTTAGGGGGCACCCCTCCAAGTCCTTAATGGGGCAGTTTTGCAAAAATTGAAAGGGTGCATATTGTTAAGAACATTATTCTGACCATCTTTTGTACAATATTGCTTACCAAAATATTCCTCCTTTTTGAGATATAAAGCATCAAAGATTTAGCATTCTGGTCCCTTTTGGCCCCTTATTACGTAACATATGATCAAAATTTTAAAACAAATAGTTGTAAATCGTTAAGGTGAATATTTTCGCTTAAGTAATTTATAACAAAATATTAATCGTTCAAGAGTTATACTTGAAAGACTTTTGGCCCCTCTGAGCCCCTAAATTGAGGGATCAACCCTTTTTTCTTGATATCAAATGAAAGGTCTTATCATTTTGCACATCTTTTGTCTTTTATATTTTAACAAAATATTTACAGGTAAAAAGATATAAAAGAAAACGTTGCAAATTTTGCGAGATGCTTGTGAGCCTATTTTTCGAGCCCAGGCGAGCTTTGGCTCCATTTGACCTGGGATATATAGATGCCTATTTGCACATCTACAATCTTTCCTTTACCTTCACTGAAAATCTTAACTCCATATCTTAAGTCGTTTAGGAGAAGTTTCCAGGACAAGCCGACCCTCTGAAAATCAGAAAATCGTCCATATCTCACGACTGGAAGTGACGTCATCGACGACGAAAATTTCCGACAAGGTTCAGATAAATATCTATCAGATCTAAAAGTTTGATGAAAATTGACTGAGCCATTTCCGAGAACTCGCGTGCACAAAATCAGTAAGAAAAAAAAAAAGAACTAGAAACTCATTGCGAGCAATGAGAGGTCTTCCGTCCGATTCTGAAAATAAAAATGAAAATTCAAGCTGAAAAAGTGATAAAAGAAATTCAGACACTCTGGAGATTTAACCCTGGTCGTCAGCGTGAAAATCCAACGTGCTAACCATTAACCATTCACTTTTTTGCATCACTTCCTGTCACCACCGGAAGTAACGGCGACACACGATTTTCATACGATGCAAATAAACTGAGGATGGAATATCAGTCCTGAAAGTTTCAGACTTCAGTCGTTTATTGTTGCCGAGCAATTGTGAGAACAAATTTTGAGGACAGGAAAACAAGCGACCGGAAGTGAATTTTATAAAAAATCTCTAACATGTCTCTAGACATTTGCAGTATCTACAACATGTACTAAAACATTTCAATTCTTTTTCTATAAGCGATATTTATGAGAAAGTTAAATATCGAAATAACGTATTTTTTCTCCTAAAACCGGAAGTTGACGTTTTTGTTTCTGGAGGAGTCTAACATATTTCAAAACAGCGAAAGAGATGCAATAAGGTGATGCAAGTGTTAATTTAAACAAGAAAAGTTGAATTTTTTGATTTCTTTGATCACTTCCTGTGACAACCGGAAGTGACGGCTGACAGTTTAACCTAAATGATTTTGCCTACTCTTCAAGGTGTATTACTCATATAAGTTTGTTGTCTTAATCTCTTACCGTTTCTGAGATCTCGCTCAGATGTTTTCTCATTTTGAGGACAGAAAAACACGCGACCGGAAGTGAATTTTGCAAAGATATTTGACGTTACTCTAGACATTTGCAATCTGAATAACATATCTAAAAATCATTTCAAATACTTTACCTATAAAAGATATTTATGGGAAAGTAAAATACTCAAATTATGTTGTTTTTCTCTTATAACCGGAAGTTGTCGTTTTTGTTTCCGATGGGACCAACATATTTCGAAACTGCGAAAGAGTTGCAATAATGTGATGCAAGATTTGATTTAAAAAAGAAAAGTTGAAATTTTCGATTTCTTTGAACACTTCCGGTGACGACCGGAAGTACTGACGACGAAAACCAAGGTAATTTCGAACATCTAGAAATCATGGTCTATCATCTCTAACAAGTCTCCAGTTCATATCTTTAGCCGTTTCTTAGATCCTTCGAGGACAAAATTTCATTTTAAAATCAGGAAATTGTCCATAACTTGGCACTGGAACCGAGTTTACCAAAAAACGGAATTTTATATAAAATTCATATAAAGACCTTTTATCCCTGAAAATTTCAAAGAAATTCATTGAATAGTTTTCGAGAAATCGCGTGCACAAAATTTTGTCTAAAAAAAGAATAATAATACAGTGGTTCCCGTTTTATCGAATAGTCAAGTTGTCAGCCTAGTTTTATCCGAATAGCCGAAAATTAGAATAGCCGATTGCTCCATACTGAGTCCAAGGATAGATGTATAGAGCTACATGTATTGTTATTATACTTTCATGTTAAATACTAAAATCTGATTGGTTTAGACGCATTTAACAATCCGTAATGTTACCCTCAGCGTTAGCAACACACTTGACAACGGGTAACATTACGAAAATATCACATGCGTTCAAATCATGCGCGTACGGTTCACCGTAGAATTCTCAAAACGTCGGTTGTGCGTTTGAAAGAAGCCGAATAAACGACGTCAATAAAAGCTTGCGTCCGATGTAGCTTACTTGAAAACAACAAACGACAGACGAAACATCCTTGTGAGTGCAAACTTTAGATGATAAAGGACTTTTTGAGTAGCAAACAAACAATAGAGAGGTTGGTAAATCTTTTCCGAAGCTTTCTTATTGAGAAAAATAGAAGCGGGGAGTTTGAAAGCTTTCTAAGCGTGAAGTTAACGACGATCTCCGAATTTTTTTTTTGACATCCGAAATCAATAAGACATTCAGTATAATAAAATAAATAGTGCACGTTTTTGAGGGTAACAGTTGAAATTGACACCCCTCGGAAAACCATTGTCAACCTCCGCTGACGCGTCGGTTGACAATGGTTTTCCTTGGGGTGTCAATTTCAACTGTTACCCTCAAAAACGTGCACTATTTATATAATAATACATCGTAGCAAATTTCAAGCTTGCACTTTCGTTTTGTTTTGACATGTTTACTTAATGACTTTACTAAAAATAATTTATTTCACTTACTTATGAATTTAATATGAAATTTTTTTTCAAATAAATTGACGTATAGAAAATATTCTTTGATAGTTATTGCCATCTTTCTTCAGCACATGTTTACATTCCTTCTTCGATGGTCGCCATTTTGGAAACGGAAGTAGAGTAAATGCTTGACTAATAACCGTAAACTATTTTTCCCTGGATAGATTGTAAATTAAAAATAAACAAAAATATTAAATATATGTTATTGTTTCGTTTTTACTTGTTTCTTTAATACGGTTACGTATTTTATACTGTGTGTGAGTTTACCAGTCTCGTTCTTGTCTGCTGAAGAGAGATTTTGAGAGCCATGTGGAGAAAGATGGTATGAATTTTGAGACGTATTTTTATAGAATGGGCCATTTGTGATTTTTACTATATATTTTGCACTGAAAAGTGAATAAATATTAAGTCAATTGACCAAGTTAAACGATTGAATAGGCTTATTTCATTATCCAAGCAAATTGTCATACACAAGCTAATCAGTTCAATAATTAAAATTTCACGCTGAAAAAATTACAAATAATTGTCATAATTAACAAGTGCATCATTGAACCCAAGCTGATCACCACAACTGTAATCAAAACATATCTATTTACTATGCCCACTATTGACACAGGTAAGGTGCCTGTGTGCGTCCAGCCGTAACTAATCCCCTCATTGTCGTACTCAAGCCAGTCAAGGTAACTGGTGTCAAACTGTGTAAACAAAGGCTTCACATACGAAGTTGGAGGTGTGAACAAGGTGCTGATTATCAAAAAAACACTATGATAGTCCAAATTTTTGTATCGGATAAAACGAAATTCCAATATTTTCTCATCAGAATATCAGGTGAAATTATTAATAAATATATAAGAAATGGTTTTGTGCTCTGATATTATATTGAAATAGCCGGAATATTGGTTAAACCGCTATCCGATAAAATGGAAGCCACTGTAATAATAATAATAAGACACAATAGAATCACTATAAGGTCTTCCGTGGAGACGGAAGACCTTAATAATAATAGGGAAAAAGAAACCGAACGAAAACAATAAGGTCTTCCGTTGGAGACGGAAGACCTTAATAATAATAAGAAACAGAGTAAAAACAATTTGTTCCCAAACTTCGTTTGGGGAACATAATAACACCTCTCCCATGGATGTAATTATCAAGCACTGGTCAAGGAGAATTTTGAGAACAGGAAATTGCAGGTCAAATTAGAGAGAATTCGATGATTTTAGTGTGAGGAGATAACTGGTACAACATCTCTGATCAAGCAGTCATCTAAATCTCTTGGGAATTGGGCAAAGGAATCTCTTACAGTCTATGGGAAAGTCTAAAAATTTTACATGACATATGGTCTGGTAAAAATATATATTTTACCAGACCAAGCATTTACTTACCAGACCGACCTTTTTCTTTAAATTCATACATCATTATGATAGAGACTGAAAAAAGGGGGGGGGGGGGGGGGGAGGGGTGTATTCTCACTGTTAAATTGAACTTTAAATGGATCCAGAGTTTAGATTATTAAAAAAAATGTTTTTATTGAAATGAACAAACTTGTTTCCTTTTTAAAAGGTTATATAATTTGACACATACAGACGAAATATACAGTGTCAAAGATTTTTTTCTTAAACTTAAAATGCACTTTAAAATATATTTATTTATTTCCTTAAGTAACTCATAATAGTTACTCTTGTTTAATAATGAAAATATTTAGGGATGTCAACGAATATTCGAACATTTGAATATTCATTCGATGAGTTGATATTCGAATATGAATTTAAGATTCGAATATTCGGTATTTGTCAGATTTCATTAAAAGAAGTACTGCGATTAATAAATTTTGATTAGATATCCCCTTTTAATTTACAAGCGATCAATTTTGATCGCCTGATTTCTTTCACTTCTTCCTTATCGTATACGTCTACTAAATTATTTTGTTTTGAGTAAGGTGTTAATGAATTATACATTAATGCTTTATGTATAATACAAAACATACTTTCATACTTTTTTATTTGTTAAATACAATCGGATATAGAATCGAGGACAACAAAAGGCAAACCTTCTTAGAATGTCTTAAAGAGTATACATATCTTAATAAATTTAATTGATCATTGAATGGATGTCCAATGGAAGTTGTCTATAATTAAATTTTGTAAAGAGCTCAATTTCAGAGTAAATGTGTAAACTACTTGATTATCACGGGTTGTACATAATCCTGAATTTTATTTTCATTATCGGGAAAATAGTTAATTACCTAGGTAAATTATCTATGGAAATGTTTGTTTATATGTATTTTAAAAACATTGTATCAAAGATTATGATCACATATTGAAATCTGAACAGTATATGACTATCTTGTCTTTGGTAAGACGACTGGTTCCTCAGTTGGAGCCACTATAAAAACACTTGATTGTATAATTTGTTAAAATTGTACTTTTCTACATTTAAATCAAATATTTATTTCAACATTGATAAATATCAAAAGGAATTCCTTATTGTACACCTACAAAAGTCTTCATACAATTTTACTTTCAATATAAGAATACCTACGCTAAACCTTTTATGAAAGTAGGATGATACATTTAAACTAAACCAGATTTTATTTATCTTATCGAATATTCAAATATATTCGAATACTTTCATTGAATATTCGAATATGTATTATTGACAAAATTGACATCCCTAAAAATAATCTATCCAACCAAATCTACGTATGAGCTATCTATAGATCTATATTCCATGACAGAGGAAATTCGAATTAGAAATAACCGATGATATAGATTAAAATTAATCATGCATTACTGCTAAATGGATCGAATAAATGATATGTGTGGAAAATAAGACCATATGAACATGTAAATTCAGATTTTTAGGCCTAATTTTTTCATCGGACATTTGGTCCTGTATCCTGAATTTTTTTACCGACCCGTACCAAATTTTACCGGTAAAAACAGACGGTCCAGTGACTTTCGCATAGACTGCTCTTAAATGCTTATGTTGGATTAACTATTTCTTGTTGGCTAGCCTAACTTTCAAGATAAATTTGGTGTAAAATTATTAAAACTAATTTGATATTGTATGATATAATTAAAACTAATTTGATATTGTATGATATAATTAAAACTAATTTGATATTGTAAAATATTTTTTTTAAGTCTTCCGTTCACAACGGAAGACTTATAGTGATTGTATTGTTTCTTTTTATTATTATTATTATTATTATTATTATTCCTCCCAAATTTTGTGAGCGCGATTACTCAGAGATGGTTGGATAGATTTTCACAATTTTTCACATGATAGTAGGCTAATATATGAAGTTTATATAAAATTCCGTTTTTTGAAAAATTCACTTCCGGTCCGAAGTTACGGCCGAATTTCCAATTTTTAAATGGACTTTTGTCCGGAATTTTTCTCGGAAACGGTTTGAGGTAAAGATGTGAAATTTACAGGGGTATTAGATCATGACATTCTCTTTGTTTCGAAGTTGTTTTCGTGTGTTTCCGGTACTTCCTGTTCGAACCGGAAGTGAACTTGTGTTTGGTCAATTTTCAACTTTTTTGTTTTTTAATATTTTTTCAAGATATTATTATGTATAACAGAGGTTATTCTACAAATACTAAATATATAATTTGTTTTGAAATCAGATTCCACATTTTGCAGATTTTCGGTGCCCTCATTTTCCCTATTTACCTAGTGTGTAGACAATGGGCAAAGAAAGATAACTCTGACTTGTAAGTGAGAATAGAACTTTCGAGATAAAGGCGGAAATAGTATCGATGACGTTAGAGACAAAAACACTCTCCATATCAAAATATTTAGACGTTCTATATTCACTCTTCAAAATTTAAGAGGACGTTGGTTACCGCTTTCAGTGCATGTAAAGTTTGAAGTTGCCAGTGTAGTGTAAGTCTGTATTGACAGTTAGTTAATTTACACATGAATATATCTAAAAAAAAAATTAATATATATATGCTAGGTAGCTAATTCAAGTAAATATATTATAAGCACTGAATATACATTTATAGTGATGGACAGGCATGCAGTTTTATCTATTTCGTATATTAAGTTCAGAATACGATAGTTATAAGCCTTCTATTATGCAGACGATTTATTATTCTCTATGATCTGAATGCGAAATTATCCCGATTTCCGAGTTTTACTTTCGATATTAAAAAATATTACATACACTCAAAAAAGGAATTAAGCGATAGAAAATTGTAATACAGTACTGTTTTAAAGCCTTTATAAATAAATTGATATCTGCCACTTAAAGAAAATCAATCTATAGATTAGATTTGGTTATTACATATATATTTGATAAAAGGTTAAATTATTTATGACACATGATCTATACTCTATATACCCAAGGAATTATAAAAGATGTGAAAAGGCGACTCTTGGATTCTTGTGAAATACTCAAAGAGTTAAAGAGTGTGTGAAATAATGGTACGCTATATGTTTCTTTTGAAAAAAAAAACATGATAAAAAAAATTGTACAAGTCTGTTGATATGTGGGATAAGTATATCTGAATGAACACAATTTTATGCAATGATATATAATCATGTACATGCAACTGACGTCCGTACTTTTCCTTGTAATTCATAAAATTATCTAATTCCTTTGAAGCCCCCCCCCCCCCCCCCCCCGTCTTGAATTTGAATTATATATTCGTTTTAGATTTAAATCTGGAACATGTGAATAACATTACCATTTACATGTATACAGAATTTCATATTTTATAATTATGAAATGTTCAATTTACATGTCTGAGAGAAAGAGAGAGAGAGAGGAGAGATTCCCTCTTAATCCCGATCCAGACCAAAAATTAGTTCTTTATCGGTCACACCCATTCTTTATTAGATGTTTTCTGATTTCATAGTCAGTCATGGTCACATCCTGTATATTTTTCAGCTTAAAAAGTATCACACGAAGTGCACGTGTGTTGACCTGTCAATCAAAATCACTTGACGCTATATGCACTGCAATTAAGTAGCCTGAGTTCGAAATGATCTTGAAGTATGATCTTTAAGTAAATCTGCTGCAACAAACTTGTGAAAAAAATAGAATAAAATAAAAAATAAAATATCTCGGTATTATGAACTTCGACTGTGGGACGTGGAGACCGGTCCTTTGGATGAGATCGTATAAATCGAGGTCCCTTGTCGCAGAAGATGCCGGCATAAAAAAGATTCCCCACTGCTCAATTGCGATAAATGCCAAAGTATAGGACAAAAATTTACAGTCTCCACCAGCGAGTGGTGGCGTCTCCATGTGAGTGAAAAATTCTGGAGAGGAACGTTAAACAACATACGTATAATCAATCAATCAATCAATCGATTGCTGAAGAATTACTGTAATTGAATAATCTGTCTTATAGGTATGTTGTCAAATCTTGATATTATAACTTTACAAAACTCAGTGACTTTACGTTTAATGTGATACTAACTTAATTCATTATATTTTTTTATAACACCATCACAATTATGCCAAAACATACACACAGTGAAGTTTATGATAGTACGGTGTTCGTTCGTCTGTTTGTTTGTCTTAGAAATGATTGCAAACATTTTTTTTTTAAATTGCTAATGATATACGTATATCTCTCATAGGTGCCAAATGTATTATACAAGATTGATAATAAAAATCAAAGTACCTTAAGTACTGAAAGGACTTTTTTCCAGTTATTTTTTTCTTTCACAGTAAATATGATATGTATGGTTTTTACACAGAAAAAAGCAAATTCTTACAGATTTAGAAGAACGGAAGACTTTTTTGTTGCCATGGCAACAAGAGTCTAGTTATTTTAATTTTTGTATCTTTACAACAAATTGCAGAGTGTCTTGTCTCACTAAGATGACAATTTTATAGTCTAAAGAATAAAAATAATTTGTTTTGATATTTTATTAGGCTGTAGCATTGTTAATCAATCATAAAATGTACAATAAACAAAGATGGAGATGGGCATTTGCTAAGCTCTAACACAATATGACGTATTATTTGTTATATTTAATACCTACATCAAAGAAGATGTACGTTCATCAAACATTATAAAGAATAGAAAAATCATTGAAATGTGCTAGCATTGTATCAAGGTTGAAATGATTTTCTTGCACTCTAAACTGTTCGTGATAATTGAACAATATTTGATGGGCCTATCATGCTGTGGCAGAGCACTTTATCATTAAGTAAATTAATTTGATTTGATCTATGTAAATTAATTTGATTAGACATTATTATATACAGTGGACTCCAGGTATAAAGAGGTACTTTGGACATTAGTTTAGATCTTGTTTTAACAGCTGTTCATATTATTGGATATCTGCATTTCACAAGCTAAGGGTTGACTGGTATTTTAATAAAGATTATGTGAAATAACGTTCATATAATACATGATTAAAGAGTTGTATTTAAATACATTTTGTTTGAAAAGTGATCAAAATAATTTCATAAATAATGCACACATAAAGTGCACATTTTAGGACCTCAACTAATGATGAAACATCATGATTCTGCTATGTGTAATTTGTGAATAAGATGATCACCACACTGCACAATTTGATTGAGCTCGAAAACAAGGAAATTCTAAATTTTGTAAAGTGCTGAAAGAAGAAGGATCATTGTCCATTTTGATATACATGTACATTAATATTATACATGTATTTATAAATGGGTTTAGTTGTGTCTGATGCTAAAATTATTTTGGCAACTTGTCAACTTTGTGACAATATTACAATCTTTGTATTTCTATCACCAACTTCCTCAATTTCTTTGAATGTTTAATGTTCTGTTGAAATCATTTAAAAAGGCTGAAAAAAAGTTCAAGGTCACAGAATAAAAAAGTTCATAATTTGCATCCAGTCCATATCTTTTTATGGATAAACTTGGTGACTTCCCATTTTACACAAAGCTTGCTTATGACCTGAGGGTGTGTCATGACCTTGACCCAAGGTCATTTGGGCAAGTTCAAGGTCACTGACAGAAAAGTTCATAATTCATATCCGGTCCTTATCTTTCTAATGGAGAATAATGTTGGAATGTTGGGAGTTTTCACTTCACACAAAGATTGCACTTTTTGACCGCTTATTGGAGTTTTCGAGGATTAAAATTTGCAATTTTTCACTTTTGTAAAAAAAAAAATCATGCAAAAGTTATCTCTCTTTGCACAGATTTCAGGGGCATTCATACTCTTGATGTCTAAATTATTATATATTATTATGAATATCTTACAAGTACGTCTGGTTTTATGAGTTTTAACTTTTTTCTATGTGAGTTCCTATGTTAAATTGAAATCACGCATGGGACCTTTTTATACTCCATGCTCCAATAAGTTGTGGGGGGTATAATGTTTTCGACCCGTCTGTCAGTCAGTCAGTCCTGTTTTTATACCCCACACAAGTTGCAGGGGCTATAATGTTTTCGACCTGTCAGTCAGTCAGTCCTGTTTGTTTTGTCAGCACAACTCCTCATAAACCGCTGCACAGAATTTAGTCAAACTTTGCAGATATATAGGACACAATGTGTAGATGTGCATATTACCAGGAAATTCTGATTCCTTTATTTTTTCTGGGAATTTCGGCACTTTTCAACTTAGATTTTTGGCCATATCTTGAATATAGAGATGGACAGTTTGTCAGTGCAACTCCTCTTAAACCGCTGCACAGAATTTGGTCACACTTTGCAGATATATAGGACACAATGTGTAGATGTGGATATTACCAGGAAATTCCAATTCCTTTATTTTTCTGGGAATTTCGGCACTTTTCAACTTAAATTTTTAACAGTAGCAAAATTATTCTGACAATTGAAGTATGTTAACACTAATGAGTAGAAGATACTCCATAAGTTTCATGTCAATCTGAGTGGAACTTCCAGTTTTGAGTCTTTAAAAATCGCCTATGGGAGTTTCTATGTTCAATTGAAATCATGCATGACACGTTTTCTCATAAAATAATCAAGGTATTATTGTGAAATTTTAAGTGTAGAATGACTTTGATACTGTTCCAACCTGATTAGGTTATGATTGATTGATTGATTGTATGCTGTTTAACGTCCCTCTCGAGAATTTTTCACTCATATGGAGACGCCACCACTTGTCGGTGGAGAGCTGCAAATTTTGTCCTATACTCGGCACTTACGACCATTGAGCAGTGAGGGATCTTTTTCGTGCCAACACCTACTGCGACACGGGGCCTCGGTTTAAACGGTCTCATCCGAAGGACCGGTCTCCACGTCCCACAGTGGGATTCGAACCCGCGACGTAAGGATCAACTCCTTACTTCGCGACTCTAGAGCAGATGCTCTAACCACTGCGCCACGCGGGCGACGATTAGGTTATGAATATGAAAATCAGGAAAATTAGGGATTTCAAGGGGCCAACATTGAAAACGGAGTTTTGCCCATAACTTTTTTATTTTTCAATGAATTTTTAAACAGTTTTCAGATTTGAGTTCAGTATAACCAGGGCAATCTAAAAATTATGGGCCGTGGGTCACTTTTTGATCCCTAATAGGAGTCACAAAGGACTGAAATAACATACTTTTTATTTATTTAAAAAATAATGGTGTAAGAGTTATATCCCTTCGCACATCTGTCAGCAGCCTTACATACTCCTTAGATTTTAAGTTTGGTATGCATATGACAAGTACTTCCATTTTTATGAATCTCTGAATTTGTCTATGGAAGTTCCCATGTTTAATGGATAATTGCAAATGTCACAATATCTCTTAGATTAAACAAGATATTCTTGGGAAAATTGAGTGATGTAATGAATGTGATATTGTTTCAACATCAATAGGGTTTAAAAATGAACTTCCGGAAAAAATATGGGATTTCAAAGGGCTAATGTTGAAAACAGACTTTTCCATGTAACTTTTTATTTCACAGTAAATTTTTGAACAGTATTCGATTCTGTGTTCAGCATAAAGAGTACAATTAAAAAATTATGGTCCGTGGGGTCACTTTTTAACCCCTTATAGTAGGGCTGGGATGATTCAGGGTTCAATCGATTCGGTTTCGGTTCAGAATGATACAGTTTGGTTTTTTTTTTATTCGGTTCGATTTATTCTAAAACAGTCTAAATATTTCTCATCATAAATGAAAAATAATAATCTCCGCTTAATAAGCTGATTTAAATCCTTAACTTCAGTCTTCACAAAAACTTTTCTGAGAAACTAACCAGCAGGGCTAGTGGATTTGGCATTTTTACTAGCTAAAGTAACTACTAGTCCAGAAAAATAATAAAATTTCAAATTTTTTGTTGTATTATTTTATTCCATTTATATTTCAAAATGAATTACTCATCTTTTCATATTTCTTCTGCTTATTTTCTCATTTTGCATTTTTCTTCTGAGTCATTAATAAATAAAGAATCAGATAAAATATTTAAGGCTGAATTTAATAGAATGAAGAAGCAATCTATAGATGCCTTTTAACATAGTAGTATACATTCATTTTTTTTTAATCATTGG
Organism: Saccostrea echinata; assembly: GCF_033153115.1. Lineage (NCBI taxonomy): Eukaryota > Metazoa > Mollusca > Bivalvia > Ostreida > Ostreidae > Saccostrea > Saccostrea echinata. The sequence continues at coordinate 17,098,908 of NW_026889774.1, forward strand.
ACTTCCTTTTCCAAAATGAAGTGAAAGCTAGTGATTTATTTTTTTTAATTCAAATTTTCAGATACATTGTTAATACATTTTTAATAACTCTTGAAAATATTTACTCTTCAGTTAATCAGTTGAGTATTTGGAAATAATTTAATCAACTATTTTGATATCTACATGTATTTTCCATAAAATTGGGATGGAGGAAATTCGGATTAGTAAAATAAAAAAGACGATCGTTTTCATGGTTTTTAGGAATAAATAAATTATGTAGAATTGCTTTAAAGGATTAGATAGAGGAGATTTATGAATGAGAGATTCACACTTCTTTGATTTTTTTCATTGGTTGGGGATTTAAAAGCAAAACTTGGAAAATACCTGCTTCCTTTTAACAAGCCCGTCGGGCTATTTACTAGCCCATACCAATTTAAACTAACCTCTATTGTAAAAGGAAAAGGTGTTTGTGGAATAAAAAAAACTAAATCACTAACTTTAAACAGGCACAATCATTATAAAAAGTATTAAAATCATGAAAACAAACACTTCCGATCTCCAACTGGCAGCCATTTTTGTTTATATGTGTTATGTAAATTTTGAATCGAACTGAACTGAATTCTGGATCGGTGCACCGAATCGAACAGTATAAACCTCTGTGCACTGAAATTTTTGGCACACCGCACAGCCCTACCTTAAAGGAGTTTTAGAGAGCTGGAATACAGAAACTTTTAGTAATTTCAAAAGTAAGAATGTAAGAGTGATTTCCCTTTGCAGATCTCTTGTGAGAATTACATACTCTTTAGGTTTCCATTTTCATACATTTCTGAAAACTAGATTCGGTCTGATTATTTTTTATGCTTTTTTCATCTTGTTAGAGTTATCACACTTTAAGGTGCTTGATATTTTAAGCGTTGAAAAGCCCTCCGATTTTGTTGAACAACAAAAAGGTCTAGTTATTAGGGCTTTTCGCTTTCAGGCGAAAAGCCCTATTGTTTTCGTCTTGTTTTATTATTATTATTAGTTAGGGCTTTTCGCTTTCAGGCAAAAAGCCCTATTGTTTTCATCTTGTTTTATTTTTAGGGCTTTTCGCTTTCAGGCAAAAAGCCCTATTGTTTTCGTCTTGTTAAGGTCTTCCGTCTTCACGGAAGACCTTATAGTGATTCTACTGTTTCTTATTATTAGGGTCTTCCGTCTTCAGCGGAAGACCCTTCTATTATTCTTAGGTTTCTTTTTCACTTTTATTAGGGTCTTCCGAGCTTCCGCTTCGGAAGACCCTTCTGTTATTCTACTGTTTCTTATTATTAATTTTTTTTTTCCAACAAATTTTTGTCAGCTGATTTCTCGGAGATTTTTTGCCTGAATTTTATGAAACTTTCAGGAAGGATACATTATGTTAAGGCCTAAAAACGCTTTTTTCAATTTTTTTGATTTACGCCTTTTTTTATGAGTTATTGCCCTTTCTTTGATATTTGAGGGTCTCTTGTCCGGCTGAGATCTCAGGAAGTACGTAAGATAGTTGCATGAAAATTTTAAGAAAATGTAGCTAACGTATTGCAGTTGAGTAAGTTGTTAAAATTATTGGCTAAACTTTTCAAATTTATATGCTATTTGATGGCAAATTTTAAGAAATTTTTTTTCATAAAATTTTGTTGCTTTTTGTATAATAACTTTTAAACTAAAAATATTTTGTTAAGACATATAGAAGACAAGTTGTGTGAAATAACAAGGGCTTTCAGATAAAATCAAGAAAAAGGGGCTGGCCCTTATATTTAGGGGTCAGTACGTCATAAATGTCTCTTTTCAAATAGCTAAAAATGTTGACATTTGCTACAAAATTTTTATTTCATACTATGGTTTAAGAGATTAAAGCTTTCTGATGAAGGATAGATTCTAAACTGTTCAAATCATGGCACCTGGGGGTAGAGTTGGGCCAGAATAGAGAGGTTCAAAGTTTTACATTGAGATTTTTAGCTCTTCTAAGCCAAAGGCTCAAAGAGCTAATGCTATGGCCATTTGTGCAGTAATGAACTTTTTAGAATATGGGCCGTAAATCAAGAACCCCTTGGCCAATTATTGTCTAATTTGTCACAGGGTATCCTTGGCCAAGGAGCTCCGATTTATACTAAAACTAGGGTTGTGACCCTAAAACAAGGGGAGATAATTAGGTAAATAAAACCAAAAGTACAGGTTGCTAAAAAATCTTCTTCTCAAGAACCACAGGGCAGATTATCATCAAACTTACACAAAAAGATGAGGATATGTTGAAGATTAAAAATTGTTCAAGGCATCGCCCTGGGGCAAAGGGCATGGTCTCAAGGTCACAAGGTCACTTCAAAGTTGACCAAAAATTACATTTTATTAAAATGTTGATATTTTGCTTACTATAAGGACTAGGATCATCAAATCTTGTCAGTTGATGCATCTAAGGACCTCATATCATGTTGACTCAAAAGTAGGTCACGGTGACCTACTTTTAAAATTTTGTGGTCATTCTATTTCAAAATGATTAAGAGGCTTATTTTGAACAAAAGTGACCATCACCTTGACCTACTTTTTGAATTTTATGGCTTAATTTATTTAAATATATTAGGTACTAATTATCTTAGAATCATCAAACTTCATCAGTTGATGCATCTTTGGTTCTCAGAGTATGTCGACTTACATATAGGCCACTATGACCTACTTTTGGAATTTTATGGCTATATTTGAATAATTTCGGGTACTAATTTGCTAAGAGTCATAAACTTTGTTGGTTGATGCATCTTGGGTGCACGGAGTACATCGACTGAATAGTAGGTCACTGTGACCTGATCAAATATTTTTCAGGTACAGTACAATTCGTTTATTATCATAGTTTATTTGTCAAGCCAAAACTTTATTTTAAGCGACTATTATAATAACCATAGACGGCTTAAATTCATCTCAGACGTCTGACATGAAATGACGTGTGTGTAAATTATTGGATGTACTATACATGTTATAATTTCAATTTTAAGGTTTATTTGAAATACAAGTTAACTAACATATCATTTCACAATATTTACTTACTGTTTCAACTTTTTGTTATAAATAAATTCACTTGTATAGAGTTTAATACTCTTCAAACTCAATCTTCTAGATCCCTTGGCATCCAACTTGTTTATTTTGATCTACTTTCATTTTTAAATGTGTGATCAATTCAAACTACAAAGTTTCGTTTTTTTTTAATGTCACATATTAAATCAACACAGCAACATACCATGCATTCAAAGTGTTTCTTTTATTCATCCAAAGTAGACATAAATTTTTTTTACCGATTTACACCTAATGTTGCCGTATAATTAAAATTAATTGATACACTGATGAGCATATAAATTCAAAGCCGCTTGGACAGACTGATGAAAGAGTTAATTTCACTTAATTATTAATTAATCGGGTAGTTTTGTAAATTGTAATTAACTATGAACATTGATCCAGACACCAAGGGTAAGAAACAGCTTGGGTTAATTAACACTAAATTTAGTTTCAACACATTTGGTAAAACACATTCATTACGAACGTACAATTCTGGATTGACATAAGAAGAAAATAAGTTATGAAAAAATAAAAAGTTCGTGTTAACTGTTATCCTGTCATGTACTTCATGAAATAAACAGACTTCTCAGGTAAGTGCACTGAAGTGTGACTAATCTTCCTAGTCTTTCACTATCAGCAAATTTCAAAGTGAAAATCAAGCCATTGTGTATAGACAAGAGACAGTGCGCAAACCACAGGTGTAGATAGGTGTTATCTTTTGTCTTGTTGATTGTCCCAAGAGTGAAAAGGTGTGTAAAAAATATTACGGAAGAAAATTATCTATTATTAGTAAGCGAAGTGTATACTATTAACTATGATAATAACAGACGAAATTTACAATGAATTATTAAGAAATGGTTTTGTGTTTCAAATATCTATAATAAAAAAAGAAGTATGATATAAAACCGGTATGATAAAAAACGAATTGTACTGTACTAATTTGCTTAGAATTTTCAAATTTTGTCAGTTGATGCATTTTGGGTCCTCAAAGTATGTCAACTGAAAAGTAGGTCACTGTGACCTACTTTTGAAATTTTATGTTTATAATTAAATATTCCGGGTACTAATTGGCTTAGAATCATCAAACTTTGTCAGTTGTTGCATCTTGGGTCCTCAGAGTATGTCAACTGAAAAGTAGCACTAGGTCAACATGACCTACTTTTGAAATTTTATGGCTTTATATAAATATTTCAAGTACTATTTGGCTTAGATTTATCAAACTTAGTTGATGCATCTTGGGTCCTTGGAGAATGACAAGTGATAAGTAGGTCCCCTCTACCTACTCTCAGGTACTAATTGACTTAGAATCATCTTGGGTTCTCAGAGTGTTTTATCTAAAATGAAGGTCTTGATGACCTACTTTTGGAATTTCAAGGCTTTATTTAAATATACAGAATACCAAGAGGCTTCAAATAGAAATGATTAGAAGTGATATTGGTTGTACAATTTATCAGAAGAGCGATTCAAGGCCCTTGGGCCTCTTGTTAAAAAGAGTATTCTGATGAAAAAACCACTGGGCCAGAAGAGATGAAAATTATGTAAGCTTCTAGAGGTGCTGTAGATCCTAAATTTAGTAAATTATGGTGCTCCAAGGTAGGGTGTGTCCAAAATAGGGGATCAAATTTTTACATTGAAATACATGTACAGGTGACTCTCGAAGTTCAAGGGACTGCAAGAAAAGTTCAAGAGATCGAAGGGTTCAAGAGAAAGAAAGTGAATAAAATCCGAAATTTTCTGTTCCAATCATCATTGCCCTCCTATTATAAATACCGGAAGTATATTTTGATAATGTCATTGCACGTTTTCATTCGTATTTTACAGGTAATTCACTTGATTTCAACTACAATTATCGTATTTTGAATAAATAAAACGATCTCTTTAAGTTTCAATATTTATGTATTATCATTTCATGATTACATGAAACCTGAATAGCAATCATCGGTGTGGCCACCCCCGGGGCTTGATTGGGTCCTTCACCAGATTTTTGGTATTAAACATGTTAAATCGGTATTCAATTCTCGAGATAGGATTTCTCGTGCAATGTTTGTCATACTTGGAATATGTAGACTCTAATAAGACTTCATAATCTATGGAAAATTACTGACACGACTCTTAAATTATTTTCCAAAAATTATCGCCTCGCTGTCTTGAAATTCAAAATAAATTATGAAGCAATTCCTTTATAATTTACCAATTATTTATATCAACACTTGGATGCTCACTGGTATAGTGTCATTTATGTAAACACACAATTAACACCTCCATGCCAGCCCCAGGCGCTCACTGTTATCCAGGTAAGTCCAAGCTGCATTAATTTTACGCTTGATTGGCGTGTACACACGAGCAATCAAAACTTCGAGAGATAGAGAGTAAAAACAATGAAATGTGTGTAACGGGACCCAGGTCTTGGTTTGAGAGATAGAGAACTTCGAGAGATCGGAAGTTCGAGAGATCAAAAGTAAATTTGCTTAGTTAAACGGGACCAGGGGTTCACTTCTAGAGATCGAGAACTTCGAGAGATCAGAGTTCGAGCCATCGAGAGTCACCTGTATATAGGAATAAATCTTTTAAAATCTTGTTCTCAAGAATCACTTGGCAGAGGTGAATATAATGTGGAAGCTTTCTGAAATGCACATTCTAAACTTTTCAAATCATGACTCCTTGGAGTACAGCCACAATAAGGGAAGATTTACATTTGAATGCACTGAAAAAAAAATCTGAAAAGATGTTCTCAAGAACCACTGGGCCAGAAGAGATAAAACAAATGTGGAAGCTTCCTGAGTTGTTATGGATTCTAAACTGTTCAAATCATTGCCACTGGGAGTATAGTGAGGCCACAATAGAGGATCAGAGTTTTGCATTGAAATACTTAGGAACAGAAGAGATGAAGCAAATAAGAATATGGAAGCTTCCTGAGGTGTTGTAGATTCTAAATTGTTCAAATCATGGCCACCAGGATAGGGTAGGGCCTCAATAGGGGATCAAAGTTTTACATTGAAATACATAGGAAAAGTTCTTTAAAAAATCTTTTTCTCAAGAAGAAATGAAATTTATTTGAAAGCTTCCTGAGGTATTGTAGATTCTAAATTGTTCAAATCATGGCTACCAGGATAGATAGGGTAGGGCCTCAGCAGGGGATCAAAGTTTTACATTGAAATACATAGGAAAAGTTCTTTAAAAAATCTCAAGAAGAAATGAAATTTATGTGAAAGCTTCCTGAGGTGTTGTATATTCTTAATTGTAAAAATCATGCCATGTGGAGTAGGGTGGACTACAATAGGGGATCAAAGTTTTACAAATAAAATATATAGGAAAAACTTTTTAAAATGTTCCTCTTAAAAACCACTGGCAAGAAGAGAAGAAACTTGTGTAAATGCTTCCTAAGGTGTTGTAGATTTTAAATTATACAAACATGACCCCCGTGTAGTAGGGTGGGGCCACAATTGAGAATCAAAGTTTGTCTTGGGATTTTGTAGAAAATAAATTTTGAATACCTGAAATCACACCAACATATGCAAATATTCCCAATTTTAGTGGATACATTTTTTTTTTCAAATTATGCACTGTGGGTAAATACAGTAAGATAAAATAGGGATTAAATTCTGAAATGCATGTATTTAGGGAAAGAATTTTTTCTTCTCAATAACTTGAGGTCAATTTAATCATAATGATTTTGAAGCATTCCCATGTTGTGTGGATTCAGGGACCCTAAAAATGGGGCTATAATATGGGGTCACAATTTTTCATGAGAATAAAAAAAGCATTTTGAAAATCTCTAAGAAGAATAAGTGATCTCACTATAACAAGCTACTCAGGTTAGCATTGTGGCCCATGGGCATATGGTTCTTTTACATTTTCAAACTTCTCTTATTATGTCTAGATTTGACCTTTCCTTTCTTAGAAGCCAGGACTGATGTTAAGATTGTAATAAAACAACACCTTGTTATTTCTAAACACCTGTAATTTATTGTCATGGTGTAAATTTGTCTACAGATACCTGTGTTTAATACCAGTATTAATATGGGACTAGAAGGTGCAATCTACAGTAATGCAAGTACTTTGTTATATCCAACAGCTCTTTTTTTGTCGCTTGCAGAGCAGAGCAATTTACCCTTTGTCTGTCTGTCCGTCTGTCACACCCTATATTTCGAAAACTGTAAGAGGTATGGATTTGATATTTTGCACATATCGATATTGCTTGGCACTATGGCTTTTGTAAATTACCATAGTTACCTACCTTATTACCCTTGATCTTGACCTTTGACCTACTTTTCAAAATAGTTAATAGTGCCGATATGCAGCATATTTTTGACATGTAAGATGCAAGTCTATGCTATTTAGCATGTGCACTGTTTTCATTAGACAATATGAAAAATACCAGCATTACAATCCATTCGAACGTGACCTTTGACCTACCGTGCAAAAAATACCCCAAGCAGTTTTATTTAACTCTTGACTTTTGAATTTTAGAGGCAGGATGTTCATGAGCTCATGATACTGTGCTTTGAAACTGTATGATATTCAGTTACACAATATACATTATATTTAAATGCTATGAAAATACATCGGGATCGGTATTCCACAATGGATCTCATAGACTGACAATTGCAGAATCTATTTTGGAGGATTGTTGGACACACATATCAATAAAATGATAAATACTAAATAGTTATTATATCCCACGTAACAAGTTGCAGTGGGTATAATGTTTTTGACCCATCCGTCAGTCCTGTTTTTTGTCAGCGCAACTCCTCTTAAACCGCTGCACAGAATTTCGTCAAACTTTTCAGATATTTAGGACACAGTGTGTAGATATGCATATTGCCAGAAAATTCTGATTCCATTATTTTTCTGGAAATTTCGGCACTTTTCAACTTAGATGTTTGGACATATCTTGAATATAGAGATGAACAGTTTGTCAGTGCAACTCCTCTTCAACCGCTGTGCAGAATTTCATCAAACTTTGCAGATATTTAGGACACAGTGTGTAGTTGTGCATATCCATTGGAATCAACTTTTGTAATGAAATTTGATGTGTAATATTTTATGACCTTAAAAGACCCCTATTGATTTGGAGATCAAAATATTAATGACTCAACACAAGAAAGATCTTGGATAGAAGTACACAAAAAGTTCTCAACATCATTTATCTAGAAACTTCAGCCCAATGAAATTTGTAACATACAAAGATTTGAATGTCCTTATATGCAAGAAGTTTTGATTTGATGATTTTTTGCTAGTAATGCCCCTTTTTGAATAAAGAGCACCATGCCATTCATTATGTGTTGCATTGTCAAGTTTCGGGGGAGCGTGGGGTATGTGAGCTTGCTCACTTTTTCTTTAAATTCTAATAATTTCAATTTAATTATTCATTTGAGGGTTAGGGAACCATATTTTCTTTGATTGTCAGATTCTTTCACAGTCTTATACTATCCATGGATGCCATTTTTTATTTATCTGTAGACAAATGGATGAACTATCATGCTAACAGTGAATAAAAAGCTGACCACGAAGATTTATTTATATCTGTAATGAAGCTACAAAGCAGGTGACGTGTGTTCCTGGGAACACTCTAGTTAATAAATGTGGCAGGATTTCAACCTTTTTATAAGCAGAATCTTGTAAATGATTAGACTTTAACAAGATGTTTTTAAAAAGAAAAAATGTGAAAGAATTAATTTGGGACTTAAAATCATTGCATTGTAAGTGGTACCTTGCTGTAGCCAATTTCGCAATACCTGGAGGGCACTGAAGTGTAGTAATTTTATGTACGTATATACGTAAATACGTATATATATTTTATATATATATATATATATATATATATATATATATATATATATATATATATATATATATGTATATATATATATATATATACACACACTTGTTTTGTAGCTATTTATATCCCCGATTGACAACTCTACCTGAGGAAGTGGTTGGCAAACAACTTGTCCATTTATTGTTGAGCAGATTTGTTTTGCTAGATGCATCAGCTGCCAGTACAATAGTTCCTAATATACTTGTTCCAAAAAGAGGTAAAAGCGACATGGTCTTAATGTACAATAATGGGCATTGAAGTGGTAAAGTGTTTTGTTTGAATGGTATGTTTGGATCTTTCTTATCAAACATCAATTGGTACATTGTGACACATTTATTTCTTTAGAAACGAGAAAGTAAAAGTCGTCACACTATTCTATAAGAACCACACTTTCTGCAACCTGCAACCAGCAAAATGAGTTTTGCTGAGATGGGAATTTTATGAAGTCAGGAGAGAAAGTTAAAGAACCCCCCACTTCTGTAAAACTATATTGCATGAATATGTATATAACCACAAAATTATCATGTTTATTGAAGTTATCACAAGACATGCATACATGTAGATTGAAAAACATGTTTACTCAGTGTTTATGTGGATTAGCTGCCAATCAGGTTGGTTATTAGGTCACCTGAGTCACTCAGGTGACCTATTGCTATCCGTTTTTGTCCGTCGGCATGTGTCATGCGATGTGCGTTAACATTTGAACATTTTTAGCTTCTTCTCTGAAACCGCTCAACCAATTTCAACCAAACTTGGCATATAGCATCTTTGGGGGAAGGGGAACAAAATTTGTGAATTTCATGGTCCCTGTCCCCCTGGGGCCTGAGGGGTGGGGCTAAAACCACCAAAATTAATGAAATCTTTAAAAATCTTCTTCTTTACTCCTGGACATCAAGCAGTCAAACTGTTGGCATGATTGTAATAAGCATTGAGCCCTCTACCAAAATTATGAAATTCATGGCTCCAGGGTCAGGGGTTCCGGTGCTAGGGCGGGGCTATATAGATCATATAGTGAAAGTGCATTATTTCTTTGAAAATCTTCTTCTCTGCTCCTGGGTATTAAATAAAGGAACTAAGTACATAGTTATGATGAGCAAGAGTGCCTCTTCCAAAATATTGAAGTTCATGGCCCCAGGGTCAGGGGTTCTGGTGTTAGGGTGGGGCTCTATTGATGATATAGTGAAAATGCATCAATTCTTTGAAAATCTTCTTCTCTGCTCCTGGGTATTAAATAAACTAACTAAGTACATAGTTATGATGAGCAAGAGTGCCTCTTCCAAAATTGTGAATTTCATGGCCCCAGGGTCAGGGGTTCTGGTGCTAGGGTGGGGCTCTATTGATTATATAGTGAAAATACATTAATTCTTTGAAAATCTTTTTCTCTGCTCCTGGGTATTAGATAAACTAAGTAAGTACATAATTATGATGAGCAAGAGTGTATCTTTCAAAATTGTTAACTTCATGGCCCCAGGATCAGGGGTTCTGGTGCTAGGGTGGGGCTCTATTGATTATATAGTGAAAAAGCATTAATTCTTTGAAAATTTTGTTCTTTGCTCCTGGGTGTTAAATAAACTAACTAAGTACATTGTTATGATGAGCAAGAGTGCTTCTTCAAAAATTGTGAATTTCATGGCCCCAGAGTCAGGGGTTGTGGTGCTAGGGCAGGGCTATGTAGATCATATAGTGAAAGTGCATTAATCCTTTGAAAATCTTTTTCTCTGCTCCTGGGTATTAGATAAACTAAGTAAGTACATAATTATGATGAGCAAGAGTGTATCTTTCAAAATTGTTAACTTCATGGCCCCAGGATCAGGGGTTCTGGTGCTAGGGTGGGGCTCTATTGATTATATAGTGAAAAAGCATTAATTCTTTGAAAATTTTGTTCTTTGCTCCTGGGTGTTAAATAAACTAACTAAGTACATTGTTATGATGAGCAAGAGTGCTTCTTCAAAAATTGTGAATTTCATGGCCCCAGGGTCAGGGGTTGTGGTGCTAGGGCAGGGCTATGTAGATCATATAGTGAAAGTGCATTAATTCTTTGAAAATCTTCTTCTCTGCTCCTGGGTATTTAAAATAAACTAACTAGGTACATAGTTACGATGAGCAAGAGTGCCTCTTCCAAAATTGTGAATTTCATGGCCCCAGGGTCAGGGGTTCTGGTGTTAGGGTGGGGCTCTATTGATTATATAGTGAAAATGCATCAATTCTTTGAAAATCTTCTTATCTGCTCCTGGGTATTTAGTTCGACTAAATATTAACAAAAAATTACCCAGTTTTTACTATACTTACAGCTCTACAAAATCCTTTTCTTCAAAAGCATTTCTTCTTATCATGAATAAAGACATTGCTAAATAAAACTATTTGTTACAGTTTACTTATTGTTTTGAGATTATAGTACTTATCTAGTAAAATGCAGTAAATTCGGGTTTCAAGGTAGTACACAATAGATAGGCCAAAATTTTCCTCAAATCCTATTTTTTTGAAACTTTCAATTGATATTTTGTTCTAGGTTACAAAATCTCTCTTTATATGTAATATGAAAGAAATTTAACCGCACAATTTTTGCCCACATTGTTTGAAATATATTGGCCTATCAGACCTTGTAAGAAGATTGTGAAATCAAATATTCCACTTAAGAATGGCCTTATTTAAAAAATATCAATTGACCAAATGCAAACTTGTGTGATGCTGTTTATAAAGAAAACCTTTTTGTTACTAAAATTTAGTAACTAAAAATATATTGATAATGGTAAATTTGAGTAAAATATGATGTAAAAATAGAACATACATAATCCTGGCATTGAAAAATCACATGTAGATATGCTACACTTTTAAGTCCTCTTAAGAGAAAATGTATATTATTCAATATTTACAAAAAGTCAACAGAATGATTAAAATGGATCCCAAAATATGTCAAAATACGGAAAATTGAACCGGTGGTTTCAGATATTTTGGCAATTAAAAAAAAATTCAATGGCAAAAAACTTAAAGATTCAGTAGATGACGTCACAATATTTGACCTTTGACCTTCATTGTACATAAAGAATGGAGACTCCTTATTAATATTTCCAAATATCAGCCCTCTTTGATTTATGGATCAAAAGTTACTTTGCATTTAATGACAGACTGTTATATCACATTTAGAAAGCATAAACACATTCTAAAATGTAGGCTCCCAAATGACCAATATTTAGGATGTCACTAATTTTTCAACAAAATAAGTCGAAAACACGTCACAGCTTATTAATTTTCTTACAAAGATCATTGATTATTGACAATATAGTGATATTAATCTTTTTTCTTATGTACTTTTCAAGAAATAATGAGTTAAAATAGATTTCATGGGTGTTTTGTGCTACCTTAAAATTATTAGGGGAATTAATAATTACTGATTAGCATATATATTATGATTTGCTATTGTTTTGAATTGAAAATATTTTGAAATTCGTCCTTGAAATACTAAAATCATTACATGAAAGGAGAAGTACACCAAAGATCTTAATATATAGAGGCTGAATATATTAAAGTTTTATATGTAGGGATAAAATAAATCTAGATTTTTTAAATTCTAAAACCTATTTTATTTTGATCTATTATTGAACTTCTGACATCTTTAAGAATATATATGTAGGACTCCAAAGTCCGATGGTGATGCCAAAGTCTGATGGTGTCGCCAAACCCCGATGGTCTGTGCCAAACCCTGATGGTTTGATGTCGGTACGGACGCCAAAGTCCGATGGTCACGCTAAAGTCCCATGGCTCGTTTCCTATGATACACGTGCGTTAAAGTGCCATGGTCTGACATGCCAAAGTCCGATGGTGCCGAGAAACAATTAACGTTTATGACGTCACAATATTCCGACGTCAATCCTCGACGCCATAGTCCGTAATTCAAAACCCATAATTTAGGATGAGTCATCGAATACAATTTGACTGATTTTACTTAATGTTTGAACTCACCTGAGTTATTAGGATTAGTCCTTGCACACCACTTGGCGGATAAGGTTTAGTGATGGGTTGCACCCACCCAAGACATTAAGGGTTAATCCTTGTACACTATTCGATTGAATAGTTTTTGTCTCGCACCCCAAAAGAGGTTTGACTGATTAGGGCAATTTCTCTCCCATCCAGGATATGTTACAGACTTTTTGACGGATTAGGGTTAGCCTTGGACACATCCAAGAGATTAGGGTGACAGCCTCGCACCCATCCAAAAGATTAGGGTTAGCCTCGCACCCATCAGAGAGTTAGGGTTAGCCTCGCACCCATCAGAGAGATTAGGGTTAGCCTCGCACCCATCTGAGAAATAAGGGTTAGCCTTGCAACCCCTTAAGAAATTATGGCCAGTGGTACAATATATTCTTTGCGTTTTTTAGTGAATTATATTACTTTGGGGTTTAAATACTTAAAATTCATTTATTTTAAACCGTTTTACCTTGGCGTGGCGCGGCATCGCAGTTTGGCGCAGAAGTACTATGACGTCATAAACAATACTATTTTTCCTGCGCCATCGGACTTTGGCGTGTGAACCATCGGGGTTTGGCGCAGACCATCGGACTTTGGCATGACCATCGGGCTTTGGAGTCCCATCGCACTTTGGAGTCCTACATATATATTAATTATATTGAATTATTTTTGTTGAAAAATCTGTGTATTCATTTGTGTTGTTGCGTAAGGGTGCTACGCCCCTGAAATATTGCATGTTTAACAAAACATTTGGCAATAATATGGTTTTTTTTAAAAGGGTTTGTATTTGTTCATCATAAGTAATGCAACAATATTCGAGAAAATAAATACCCTTTCTTTTCCATAAGCCATGCCAAAACTTCCTGAAAATGACTTAAGTATGCATTTCCATTGCTCTAGCTAGCTGAAAAATCTCAAAATAAAGGTGATGAAGTTGCAAATGCAAATATATGCACAACATCACGCCTCAACAGGCTCTTGTGTATCATAAGCATGAATGACAGTCCTTGGATCAGAAGTCCAAAGCTTACTACATTGCGCTAGGGTAGAGAAAATTTGACATCATCTGAAAATTTAAAAATGGTGAAGAATATTTCTTTCACTGAGATCTTGAGATTGATGAATCTATTGCATCGTCGAAATCAAGAAGCAATTGTTGTACATGGCAGTCTTGCACGTTGTAATTGAATGGCAGCCACGGGGGGGGGGGGGGGGGGGGGGGGGGGGGTTTAACAGCCATGTGTTACTTTATAAAGTTAAAAAATAATCATTTAACATTTTTACCAAATCTCTGATGTTTTTAAATCAAGTTTTACCTTACTGTATTCATTTTTGAAAATCATTAGATAAAATATTCAAATATTTGTAGATTACTGCTTGTTGCCTTTCTTTTCAGTTTCTGTATGAGAAGAATCTTAAGTAGCATTAAAACTCCAGAGCTTTATTCTATAGATACCCATGAGAAATTTGAAATGAATTCTCAGAGGCTGTCTCCGTTCTTCTCTGTACCAACCTATCAGAGATATGTGATACCAGAGCTGATTAAAATGTTTCACTGCCATGATTACCACATCAGAATGATATTGTTGAACTACTTATCTAAGTATGTGGACCTGTTTGAGAAGAAAAATTTAGAGGAAATCATTTTTCCCCAGGTTAGTAGTAATTTTAGCTCACCTGAGCCAAAGGCTAAAGTGAGCTTTTCTGATCGGAATTTGTCAGTTGCCTGTCGTTATTGTCATTGTTGTCATTAACTTTTCACATTCTCTTCTTCTCCAGAACCACTAGGCCAATTTCAACCAAACTTGGCACAGAGTATCCCTGGGTAAAGGGGATTCAAGTTTTTTTTTCAAATGAAGGGTCACACGCTCTTTCAAGGGAAGATAATTAAGAAATAGTGAAATTCGGGTGGGGTACGTTATTTAAAAATCCTCTTGTCAAGAACCACTAGGCCAGAAAAAAAATGAAAATTATGTGAAAACTTCCTGACATACTGTAGATTCAAATTTGTTCAAATCATGACCTCTGGGGGAAGGATGGGACCACTGTGGGCAATCACAATTTTACATAGGAATACTTAGAAAAAATCTTTACACAGCTATGTTAAGGCTTCCCGAAGCCTAGAATGCGCTCAAAACATAATATGTCATTGCGAGGTTGGTTTTGGTTTTAATTTATAAGTATTGAACTTTAGTACTTCCAATGTATATAGAGGGTTTCCTCGGCTATATATTAACATATTTGTTATGATATCACATGACTTTGTTGATCACTTGACGGTCATTTATAATTTTATTGAAGTGTTTCATATAAATCACTTCGGCGCAGCTGATTAACACAATAATTATTAACATTTTGTAATATAAATAAACTTATTGTATCCTTGTGTGTCCGAAATGTGCTTGGGAAAAGTCATAGTATTACTTAGATACAAAATATTTACTGAGAAATTCAACTTACCTACAAAGAGGGTATTTTCCACACAATATCGTAATCTGTATTAAAACAAAACCAACACACATTTTTCCCAAGCAAGATTCAGTTAGAGAACAACCTCCTCTTACAGATTTCCACAAAAATTCTCAGATTAATCCTCATTAATCACCTGCGCCAGACTCTTTTATACACACAAAATAATTTCTACCTCCAACCAAGGGTATAAAACAGAGTGCATTTCAAAAGTATATTTTTCATAAACATTTTGAACATGCTGAATTTCAATCAAGGGTAGGTAAGCGGTGTATTTTTAAAATATTCGGACATATAAGGCTTAAAAAAACCTTTAACGACCCGTGAATTTTGCAATAGCTATCTAGCATTTTACATGTAGTTTGAAATAAAGTGTAAAGTTCATGACACTCTCCCCGTCATAACACCTCAAGTTTGCAGTGACTTGACGTCATTTTCCATTATGACGTCATATTTTGGTAGTTCAGAGATGTCAACGCACAGAGTGCACTGTGATATTCTACGGGAAGCCTTAACCTACCTGCATAATACACTGTATTGCACTTGTCAATAACAGCAAGGTCATGATTAGTAATATTTAGTTGAAAGCATTCTAAATTTGTGTAGATTCAGGTTTGTCTAAATCATGACTCCCTGTGTTAGGGCGGTGCCAATTAATATGAGCAATCAATGTTTTTCATAAATAGGAAAAATCTTTAAAGAATGATGTGCCGTATGACCCCCAGTAAATTGACAAAAATTCAATGTCTAAATTTTACTCTAATTATACCCCCGCCTCCGAAGGAGAGGGGGGTATACTGTTTTACCCTTGTGTGTCTGATGTCAACTTCCTGTTTATCCGTACATCTGTCAGTACCAAATTTCTGTCACAGTTTTCTCAGCAACTACTCAGCACAGATGCTTGAAATTTTAGCACAATCTTTGTTTAGGCATGCCATGTGGTTGGATTCATTTTTTTTTTTAAATCAAATGTCAACTTCCTGTTTATCCATGCATCTGTCCTTCCCAAATTTGTCTGTCCGTAACAGTTGCAGTTTTCTCAGCAACTACTCACCACAGATGCTTGAAATTTTAGCACACTCTTTGTTAAGGCATGCCATTTGGTGGGATTTATTTTTGTTTGAATCCAATGTCAACTTCCTGTTTATCCGTGCATCTGTCTGTAAAAAATTTCTGTCACAGTTTTCTCAGCAACTACTCATCACAGATGATTGAAATTTTAGCACACTCTTTGTTTAGGCATGCCATATGGTGGGATTCATTTTTGATTAAATTTGATGTCAACTTCCTGTTTATTCGTATGTCTGTCCATACCAAATTTCTGTCACAGTTTTCTCAGCAACTACCCAGCGCAGATGCTTGAAATTTTAGCACAATCTTCGTTTCAGCATGTCATATGGTGGGATTCATTTTTTTCAAATCTGATGTCAACTTCCTGTTTATCCATGCATCTGTCCATACCAAATTTCTGTCACAGTTTTCTCAAAAACTGCTCAGTGCAGATGCTTGAAATTTTAGCACAATCTTTGTTAAGGCATGCCAAATGGTGGGATTCATTTTTGAGTGAATTTGATGCCAACATGAGAGTGTATTTTCACATCAGAGCGGGGAGGGGGGGGGGGGTTACTAGTGAGCATTGACTCACAGACTTCTTGTTTTTGAATGCACTTAATGACTGATATGTGTACCCTAATGGAATACTACTTTTACCAAAAATAGAAACGTAATTTGGAAGATATATATATCTCTATTTTGGGTAAGGGTACCATGTTTACATCCAATTCCCTTTGAATTTTGGCCCCACCCCACTCTTTGAAGTCCTTGAAATATACGAGTGCAAGGAGGTACATTTTTTAGCTGTTAGTGTACATTTTTAAGCGGTTAGAGTATTTGCTAATTGCTTTATGTCATGTAACCAAAGGTCTTGCGCAACCAGTGTCAACACCGAAAGCTTAGTCAAAGCGTTATCTATGATCTGTTTACCATCACAACCTCTACTGCCTTCTGACTCTGACATATCTCTGAGATACCTGAGATAATCACTCGGCTTGAATTTTGGGGGGTCACCTTTGGAGTATAAACTCGTCGGTAAATTCTGCAATCATGATTTTTAGTTTTTAGTTTTATTTTTGGGATTTGAACAATTTTATTTAATTATATAACACCCCTCAGGAACAATTTGTAATTAGTTGACCTAATTATGCCACGATGGACACTTGATGGACAGGTTCATTGCTGACTAAAGGGGTTGAAGTATAATCTCTAAACAGCCAAAGTTTTTTCCTTCTCTTATGAAAAGATTATAAAAGTTCAGCTCACATGGAACATTCTATACTTTTTTATTTTTATAACAAACAAACATAAACAATCACACACTTTTATTTTTGGAAAAAAAATATTTTATGGGAAACTGAAAATAGTAAAATTAATGAAAAAATAATATACAACAACAAAGCTTTATGATAAACTTGATGACTTCAACTTTTCAATCGTGAACTTCCCTTACTTGTGTAGCAATATACCCTTATCACCTGCATATGGGGTTTATGTCTCTCAGTTGATTTGATGTTTACGCAAGAGCATGCTGTACGTATGATTAATTTCTAAAACAAGGCAAACTATTGACAAACAAGTTGATGAAACAAGGATATCAACAGTCTGATTTGAAGTTATCATTTTGCAAGTTTTACAGTCGATACAATGACCTTGTCAGCACCTACATTGAGTCAAATGCTGACTGACATTTTTCGTACTAATTGTTGGGCCAATTTATTTAGACACTGAACTGTCAACGAATTTTTCCGTTTTTTTTTAATCCCCGATCATGACAAGGAACACATGGCGGGTGTGACCTGTCGGCAGGGGATGCTCACTCCTCCATGGCACCTGATCCCTCCTCTAAATTTTGAGGTCTGTGTTTGCTCTGCTCCAAATTTGTATCGTTTCATTGGACTTTCGAGATTGATTACTCTTTGTTATCTTCATATTTCATAGAAAACATACATAAACAATCACACACTTTTATTTTTGGAAAAAAATATTTTATGGGAAACTAAAAAAAATAGAATTAATGAAAAAATAATATAGAAAACATACAAAACTTTAATGGGCTTTGTGATCCTTTTCCAAAATTCATTGACCTTAAAATATGCAAAGATTCAGCTAAGACCTTAAAAAGATGAAGAAAGATCGAGGCATAAAAATTTTTGGCAATTAACAAAGATTTTTAATGTTTATTAATTATAATTTTGAAAACTTGTTAAATGTCTTATGAAAAATATGTTGTAAACATAATTTTAAATTTGTTCAAATTGTTAATTTTGACTTAAATTTATTTTGAGCCTTTGAGAAAAATGAAAAAGAAAAATACAGGTGTAGGCATATTGATAAGAAATTTGCATACTTGTTATCAATAAAAAAAAATATCAATGTAATTTGCTTAGCTAATATATTATTTTGAATATTCAAGTAAGTGACATTGTTTACTGCGAAGGACAAATAAACTGTTTATCAAACAATGAATTTAAGTGTACATTGTGAAGTAAAGTTGGACTAGACAACAACTTTACTTTTCACGTTTTCTTTGTATCAAGAGGATTGCATGAAAAGTATGTGCCAAATACTTGAGTACCTGTCCCTATATATATAAAGCGCAAGACCCTTGTTTTTTTTTGTGTTTTTTTTTTGTGTTTTTTGTTTTTAATGATTGTCATATATCATTGCAAGTTTTGTAAAATGTAAAACTGTCGAACTAAATTTCATACAGTATTTTGTAATAATTTTACAAATTGTCATTTAACCCTTTGTGTGCGGGGACACAATATATTGGGTCTGACGTCACAAACGCTTGCGTGCGGGAACCCAATATATTGGGTCTGAGTTTGCAAGTAGCGC
Organism: Saccostrea echinata; assembly: GCF_033153115.1. Taxonomy (NCBI): domain Eukaryota; kingdom Metazoa; phylum Mollusca; class Bivalvia; order Ostreida; family Ostreidae; genus Saccostrea; species Saccostrea echinata. The sequence goes on from NW_026889774.1 coordinate 17,118,094, forward strand.
TTCGTCATATAAAACGTCATATAAAACCATATAAATAAATAGTTAATTGTTAAAAATGTATTATAATGTATTATAGAACTACAATACAATAAAAATAGGTAATAAAGATATGGAAATATGCGAATTGTTCGTGAAATATTGATTTAAAGTGAAGTTGTTGGCTTCTGTTACGATGAAAGTCAGTCCGATATTTTTGGAAACAGGGGAAAAACGCGCCTGTAATACATATCAACTGACTTGCTTTCATACGTAGAAAATGGAGGGAAAAAATCCAAAAGATAGTAAAATACCAATAATTCTAATAGATTTTTGTTAAGGGACAAAAAATTATTTAGAAATTATCGATATTCTAGCAGAAATATCTGCCCAACTTGACTTGACCTTAACCTTCCAAAGTTCTTCCTGTTAAAACGAAAGTAGATTGCACATGCTACTAAGAGCACTTAAAATGCTCTACGGTGTTTTATATTTTGGACATACGGTGGTTATTAAATGTTTATCTAATAAGTAGATATTTTGTAAGTAGACATACCTTACCCTGTCTACATTTAAACACGAATGCACGAGATTTAAACTAGCAAGCCACAGACGTTTTTCCCCGTGGCTGTGCATGTTGTTTACGATAAATCGGGATTTGTTTTGAAATCAAATAGTTTGCAAAAAATATCTTTCATTACCTTGAAAATTACTAAAAATTCTTTTTTTTCTGTCAGCAAAACAAAAAAAAAAATGAATAAATAAAATAATAATAATGAATAATAGATAAATAAATAAATATTAAAAAAATAATTCTATCATCTTGTCATCCATTTCAAAATAGTTTTCACCTGATGAAAGTGATAAATGTGGAAGTCTTAGTCAATGCTTAGCCATAAACATACCTTCCTATGATACTAGTAACTACATGACTGCAGTAATAAGTAAAGAAAACAGTATTTCCAGAAACATTTTTTTTTGTGATCAAGCAATATTAAAACTATAAACTACCAGGTACTCATTGACAAAAGGAATTTTGTGAAACAGTCATGAAGTCATCTGTGGCCCTTTCCTCCTAAAATTTATGGTTTAAAGCTGCTTGGCATTGCTTCTTAAATTTGCTTACTCATGAACATTGACCCCCACAAATTAAAATGACTTTACAGTATTTGATAACAAGTCAAATTTCTTGCACAAAATTTAAAGAAAGCTTGATGTTTTCCAGTATGTGTCTTCACATGTAAGCTAGTTCTTTACACTAGAACTGAAATCTAATAAAAAAAAAAATCACAAGTAATGAGAAAAAATATAAATGAATCAGAAATGATGCAGTGATGCCTTTGATCATTTACATAAAAGGATTAAAATTGTGATGAAAAGAATGCTGGACAAATAACACTGGACAAATATCACTGTCTTGAACTTTTAAGTGTCTATTTTCCTCAAAGTGATTGTCATAGGGGCAGACTGTGGTCTTTGATTGTTTTATTTCAGTAAACAAACAAAAGATAGGTTTTCACTAGGGATGTCAATTTTGTCAATAATTCATATTCGAATATTCAATGAAAGTATTCGAATATATTCGAATATTCGATAAAATAAATAAAATCTGTTTTATTTTAAATATGTATCGTCCTACTCTCATGAAAGGTTTAGCGTAGGTTTACTTATATTGGAAGTAAAATTGTATGAAGACTTTTTTGTAGGTGTACAATAAGAAATTCCATTTGATATTTGTCAATGTTTGAAATAAATAATTGATTTAAATGTAGAAAAATATAACTTTAACAAACGAAACGTGTATTTATAGTAGCTCCAACTGAGGAATAGTTGTAACGGTATACTGTTCAGATTTCAATACGTGTAATAAATTACAATTATCTGGCTAATAAGAGATATGATTGTAATCTTTGATACAATGTAAACAAATATTTCCATAGACAATTTTCCTGGGTAATTAACTAATTTCCCGATATTGAATATAAAATTCAGGATTATATACAACCAGAGATAATCAAGTAATTTACACATTTATTCTGAAATTAAGCTCTTTACAATATTAATTATTACAGATTAATTCTATCGGACATTTACATTCAATGATCAATTAATTTTATTTTGATAAGTATACTCTTCACGCCTTTTAGACATTCTTTGATTTCATTTGTTGTCCTCGATTCTAGATCCAATCGTATCTAACTAATAAAAACTATGAAAGTACGTTTTGTACATGTTTTATACATAAAGCATTATTGTACAATTCTTTAACACCTTACTCAAAACAAAATACATGTTATTTAGTAGATTTAAAAGCTAAGAAAGTAGTGAAAGAAATCAGGCGATCAAAATTGATCGCTAGTAAATTAAACAGAGATAATTCCAGCACTGTTTTAATCAAAACTTATTAATCACAGTACTTCTTTTTATGAAATCTGAAAAACACCGAATATTCGAATCTTTAATTCATATTCGAATATCAACTCATCGAATAAATATTCGAATGTTCGAATATTCGTTGCCATCCCTAGTTTTCACTGATGAGGCTTAAGAAATACTGTCTTTTCTTTGCCAACACATAATACCATAATTAATCTTTATCTTAAACCGTGTAAAACTTTAGTAAAATTTGCTCATATTTTGAATACCCAGTACCCATGATTTTGAAGGTGAAACAGTTTACATCTAATTCCAGGGATTTAAAAACTAAGAACATGCTCATGCTCATCTAAACTTCAATGTGTATATGTCTTTGGAAAAAAAACAAACTCAATTGACAAAACATGTTAGATATTCTTGAAATGGTATTATCTTTCCTTCTCTTTTACATAAGGAGGACTAACAGTAAATAGAATCATAACTTAGAATAGTCACTAAATATATTTCAAACCCAAGACTGTTAAAGGGATCTTTGGTGTCTTGGGAGTTGGAATACTTCAAAACATTTACATAGTATGGTAGTTGCATGGACCATAATTTATAATACCAAGTGAACAAAAAGGTATCATTAGTTATTCTTAATCAGGGGCGTAGCTAGAACATTGATGAAGTATAGGCACAAATTACCTTGTGTATGGCGAGGGGTCTGGGGGCTGCTTAAGGCCCCCAGCGGGTCCAGGGCAGCGCCCTGGTAGGGGGTTCAGGAGGGCAAAGCCCCCCGACGGAAAATGGATTTCACGATTTTGAGACCCCTGGGTGACAAATTCAGAAAATACAAATTTCTGGGTCTCTTTAGAATGAAGTGCAGTCCAACCTTTTAACTAGAAATCTTTTTGTTAAGAGTTCTCAGCGTCATCAAATTTAGAACATGAAGAAGAAAGTTATTAAAAAGTATTCAAAAATAATAAGACACAAAGCAATGTTTTACAATAAATATTCAGCAAATATTTTTTTTCAGAAAAAAAGCTAGTCTACCCACAAAGAAGTGGTAAATTCTGGTGGACAGCCATAAAAAAGTTAATTGCTGATAATTCAAATTAATTAATTATTTATTAAATGAAAATTAATACCACACATAACATCTCTTATGAGCGTCAGGGGAGTTTTATATCTATATTTAATTACATGTACTAGCATATAGAAATTTTCAAGACATTTTATAAGAAGTCCTACAGTAAAACAGTCGGTTAACTATTGCAGGTTATTATTACTTTGCATAGATCCGACGGTGGTTATTTATACGTTCATGATCTCTCTAGCAATGGCAAAATTATATTTATAGTCATTTATTTTCTTTTTTATCTGCAGCTACTCTAAATTCATAAATCTAAAGATTTTGAATTATCTAAGTTTTTTTTTATGCCCCCGTATCGAAGATTCGGGGGTATATAGTTTTTGCCCTGTCCATCCATCTGTCTGTTGGTCTGTTTGTCTGTTTGTATGCAAAAACTTTAACCTTGCTCATAACTTTTGATTAGTTGGAGCTATGGCTTTCATATTTCACATGTTTATTCCTTGTGACAAGACCTTTCTCTGGGTATCACCATATTTGACCTTTTGACCTTGACCTTGGAGTTTGACCCAGTTTTGCAAAATTTTACCAAACTTTAATCTTGGCCATAACTTTTGAACAATTGGTGCTAGGGCTTTCATACTTCACACGTGTAATCCTTGTGACAAGACCTTCCTTAGAATACCAACAACTTTGACCTTTTGACCTTGACCTAGGAGTTTGACCTACTTTTGAAAAACTGTAACCTTGGACATAGCTTTTGTATGATTGGTGCTAAGGCTTTCATACTTCACATGTGTCTTCGGGTACTGATGAGATGTTATTGGTTTTGTCATTTGGTAAAATATTGCAAAGTTGGGAATGTCTACTTTCTCTCTGCTGACATTGAACAAAAGCTATATGTACTTGAATATCATCATTTCATGCCATTTTTTTTAAAATCTTAGATGAAAGCATGCTAACTGTTTTCAGTTCTTTCAGTACTTTAATTTTCCTTGGCTGGTCACTAAATTTAATTGAATCTACCTATATGTGAAAGGAGAAAATTGTACCAAAATATGCTCAAATGTTGTGTTTAAAACATTATATTTACATTTGCAAATGTTTTCTTTTATATAACACTATCAAAAGCAACGCGTATCTATATCCGTATAAACACGGGTTCCTAGCATCATAAATGTTCGACGTAATTTCTCAGTGACGTCATAAAGGGTCGACGCACAATCAATGGATCAAATACGTGCCGTTGAGTTTGAAAAATAAATCATTTCACACGTTAAAGATTAAATCAGAAAAATATAAAACATGAATAAGTCATAAATATAAATATAAGTAATAATGTATCATTTTTAAGCATCTATTGGGATATAAATATGGATTGGTACGAGATCAAATTTACCATGAAGCCCTTTGGGCTTTATGGAATTTGATCTTGTAACCAACCCGTATTTATATCCCGATAGATTTTTAAAAATGGTACATTATTTCTTAATTAATATCTAGCTGGCCTTTCCCATTATGAACAGAATGAGGAAAGTATTTTTTCTGACATTAGAAAAAATTCATATGCTAATTGAGGCACCCATGTGACTTTCTTACTGACCAGTCAGCTAAATGAGTTGCATTATGAATGAGTACTATAAAAAATACTAGGGAATTTTAATGCTTGAAACATGGCATTCTTTTACTTGCTTTCTGAAAGGCAATTTTATATGCATATCATTCACAAATTAAATACGAATCTACAATTTCCATGCTCACAATTACAAACAATTGATATATATGCATATATATTGTACATTTTTTTAGTTTTGTAAGGGGATTAGTGGACAATTGCATTTCTACATGTATTCCCGATTACCATTGAATACAAACTTCATGTGCAGTGCTTGGTCCAAAACGATAGACGCTGGTTCCATGCATATTGTTATGCATAAAAGGCTTTTGTTGACCATTTAAAGTTTGAAATGTATTAGAAATAATGTGTAAATTGACCTAAACCAGGTGACTGTGATAAAATATAAACATCTTGTAAACCAGCATGTTTTATCATTCAGTCATTGGATTGGACAATTGTTCTCTGTAAGCGACCGTCTATTCTATTTATATTTATTCATAAAAGAGCATTTGGTCACAAACCAGGCTGAATTTTGATGTCATAGGGTCGAAAAATTCATAGATAATGCAGTATTCTTCAAAATTATAAACAATACATGCTATCGACACTATTCAGAAGGTGTCATTATCCTTCACTCTTGTTTTAAAATAACCAGAATGATTGTAGATTTATTATAATTCATCGTAAAAAAAAAAGGGGCCCCAGACCATAATTATGGCAATTCATCCTTTTTCTTCTCAAGATATGCAAAGTTATGATTAGTCATATTTATATAGAAGCATCCTTATGCAGTGTAGATTGAAGGTTATTCAAATCACGACCCCCTGGAGTAGTGTGGGGCCACTATGAGTTTTAAATAGGAATACAAAGTGAAAATCTTTTAAAGTCTTCTTCTCAATGACAATCATGATTAGACATATGAAAGTGCAACCATCCTCAGGTGTTTAGATTCAAACTTTTTCCAGGCACTCTCCCATTAAGGGAGTGGGGTCACAATAAGGGATAAAAATTTTATGCAGGAACTTATAGGAATTTTCTTTAGAAATATTTTCTTCTCAAGAACAACAGAGTCATGGTTAGTCTTATTAATATGGAAACATTCTCAGATAGTGCAGATTCAGGTTTGTTCATGGCCCCTGTAGATAGGTTGAGGCCACAAGAACTGATATGATGGAGCTACAACGAAGGCACTTAAAGTTTTACAATGGTATATATTGGAAAAATCTTAAAAAAGCTTCTTCTCAAGAACAGCAAAGTCATGATCAGTCATATTTATCAAGTAGTGCAGATTCATATTTGTTCAAAGCATGACCCCAGGGGTAGGGTGGGGCAACTATGTGTGATGAAAGTTTTATGGAAAAGCCATGATCATTCATATTTATGTGGAACCATGCACAGGTAGTGTATAATAAATATAGTTCAAATCTTGACTCCCAGGGCTAGGGTGGCACCTTGATGGGGGTGATTGTTGGGGGAGGGTGTAGGGAGTTGGGAGCACTTATTTTAACTTTTTAAAACTGAACTGTTTTGATTTTCCTAGCTAAACTGCTCAGGTGAGCAATGTGGCCCATGGGCCTTTTGCAAGTTTAGCAAACCTTAGTACTGGGAAAGTTTGTTGCTTTGAACAGCATGCACAATTCATTGACTTGAAAAGAAATACACCTTAAAACAGGGATATCTCAAAAGAAGACCACCATTTGAATGACAAAATCACTCAAGCGGTCATTGAGGTTTACAATATAATAATGATATATAAAATCTTAAAAGCATCTTTTTCTTCATATAGTGGTAATTCATGTTTGTTCAACCCATGTTCTCTCAGGTTAGAATGAGGCAAGAGTACAATCTGATCATTTGACTTAGGTATGACAATTTATGTCTTCAGATACTTCTTGGGGTAAGAGACTGTCATGAAGACTTGGCAGCCCAAAGTTTACACAGCCTGGCAGACATGGTAAAGATCTTAGGAAGAGACACAGTAATTGGTGGAAAAAGTAAGGAGTACTTTACAAAGGGAACTCCAAAGGTACAGTATCATGCTTGAAATTTCCTAAGACATGTATTCCTGATCTGAAAGCTCAAGTGAGCAATTCTGATCAAAATTTGTATCATACTGATTATTCGTCTTGTTTGCTGTACAAATGCACTCTGGAGCTCATGCATTTTTGCAGCCATCTTGTGCCAATACATATTCTCCAATATAAGTTCAATAACCCTATATTATTCAAAGACCAAGAGAAATCAATAATATGGGGATTGTGCTGGGTTCACTATGTGAAGACTGTGTCACCTTTATCTTAAAGCACTATTGTCTTGGTCCATGTGGCATTTTGGAGGAAAGGTACATTCTGCTGTTATAGTGGTATATTACTATTAGTGAGATATAAAACCCAACATTTTCAGCAGTAAATATCTTCAATTTCATTTAAATAAAATGCTGGCTGTTTAAAGTACAAGTCATATTGGATATAAAAATGGAGAATTGGAATTATGAATTTTATTAAATTTTCTGATCATGCATTGAAAAATGAGAGCAAACTCTAAAATTGAAGTTACAGTTTTATTCCCCCCTCCCAACTAATTTAGGGGTTATGTTATAATCACCTTATTAGCTCACCTGAGCTTAAAGCTCAAGTGAGCTTTTCTGATCACCTGGTGTCTGGCGTCTGTCCGTCTGTCTGTCCATCCATCCGTCTGTAAACTTTTCACATTTTCAACTTCTTCTTAAGGACCACAAGACAATTTTAGCCAAAGCTGATACAAAGCAACCCTGGGTAAAGGGGATTCTAAATTGTTAAAATGAAGTGCCAAGCCCCCTTCAAAGAAGAGATAATCAAGAAAAGACAAAAAAAGGGTGGGTCATTAAAAAATCTTCTTCTCAAGAACCACAGGACCATGAAAGCCGAAACTTACGTGAAAGCTTCCTGAGGTAGTGTAAATTCTAAATTTTTTGAATCATGGCTCCCAGGGGTAGGGTGGAGCCATAATATGGAATCCAATTTTAACATTGAAATATATAGGAAAAATCTTTTAAAATTCTTCTCAGAACCACTGGGTCAGAAAAGCTGAAACTTAAGTGGAAGCATCCTGGGGAAGTGTAGATTTTAAATTGTTCAAATCATGACCCCTTGAGGTAGGGTGGGGCCACAATAGGGAATCAAGTTTTACATTGAAATATATAGAAAAAAATTTCTCAATAACCACTGGGCCAGAAAAGCTAAAATTTAAGTGGAAGCATCCTGGGGTAGTGTAGATTTTAAATTGTTCAAATCATGACCCTGGGGGTAGGGGGGGCTACAATAGGGAATTGGATTTTATCAGCTCACCTGAGCTGAAAGCTCAAGTGAGCTTTTCTGATCACCTATTGTCCATCTGTCTGTCCTTCCATCTGTCCATCCCTCCATCTGTAAACTTTTCATATTTTCAACTTCTTCTCAAAAACCACTGGGTCAATTTTAACCAAAGTTGGTACAAAGCATCCTTGGGTAAAGGGGAGTTTAAAATGTTAAAATGAAGGGCCAAGCCCACTTACAAGGGGAGATCATCAAGAAAGACAAAAATAGGGTGGGATCATTAACAATCTTCTTCTCAAGATGAATCTCCGCCACAACTGACCTAAATCGATAAAAAATAGGTAGCAACTGTTCCTTCACCAAGCGCTCAGCACTTTGAAGTGAAAGTTGTGGGTCCCTCGAATAAGACCTTAAAAACTGAGGCCCTGTGTCACAACAGGCATTGGCATGATAAAGATCCCTTACTGCTCAATGGCCTGAGTGCCGAGTAAAGGTCTAAATTTGAAGCCCTTCACCAGTGTATGGTGTAGTCTCTATATGAGTGAAAAATTCTTGAATGGGACTTAAAACAATGTCAATCTTCTCAAGAACCACTAGGCCAGAAAGCTGAAACTTATGTTGAAGCATCCTGGGTTAGTGTAGATTCTAAATTCAAATCATGACCCCTGGAGGTAGGGTGGGGCCACAATAGGGAATCAAGTTTTACATTGAAATATATTGGAAAATTTTTTAAACATGTTCTTCTCAAGAACCACTGGGCCAGAAAAGCTAAAATTTCAGTGCACGCATCCTGGGGTAGTGAAATTTTTTAGCTCTTCTGAGCCAAAGGCTCAAATTTATCACAGGGTACCCTTGGGCACAGGGGCTCATGTTTAAAGTAAAACTAGGGTTGTGACCCTTAAACAAGGGGAGGTAATTAGGTAAATAAAACCAAAAGTACTGGTTGCTAAAAAATCTTCTTCTCAAGAACCTCTGGGCAGATTATTAATAAACTTACACAAAAGGATGAGGATATGTTGAAGATTAAAAATTGTTCAAGGCATCACCCTGGGGCAAAGGGCGTGGTCTCAAGATCACTTCAAAGTTGACCAAAAATTACATTTTATTAAAATGTTGATATTTTGCTTACTGTAAGGACTAGGATCATCAAATCTTGTCAGTTGATGCATCTAAGGACCTCATATCATGTTGACTCAAAAGTACATGTAGGTCACAGTGACCTACTTTTTGAACTTTGCAGGCATTCGAGTTCAAAGCGTTTTAGAGGTATATTTTGGACATTTTAAGGCCTATGATCATAAAACTTTGTAAGTTGCTGCATCTTGGGTCCTCGAAAAAACATCAACTGAAAACTAGGTCATTGTGACCTACTTTTGAAATTTTATGACTATATTTGAATATTTTGGGTACTATTTGGCTTAGAATCATCAAACTTTGTCAGTTGATGTATCTTAGGTCTTCAAAGTAGGTTGACTTAAAAGAAGGTCACTGTGACCTACTTTTCAATTTATATGGCTATAGATTAATATTTCGGGTGCTAATTGGCTTATCATCAAACTTTGTCAGTTGGTGCATCATTGGTCCTAGGAGTAAGTCGACTGAAAAGTAGGTCACTGTGACCTACTTTTGAATATTTGTGGCTTCAATTAAATATTTCAGGTACTATTTGGCTTAGAATCATCAAACTGCGTTAGTTGATGCATCTTGGGTCCTCAGAGTACAAGAACTGAAAATTAGGTCACCGTGCCATACTTTTGAAATTTTATGGCTATATTTAAATATTTTTGGGTACTTTTTGGCTTAGAATCATCAAACTTTGTCAGTTAATGCATCTTAGGTCCTCAGAGTACGTCTACTGAAAGGTAGGTCAATGTGACCTACTTTTCAATTTACAGGGCTATAATTAAATATTTTGGGTACTAATTAGCTTAGAATCATAAAACTTTGTCAGTTGATGCATCTTTGGTCCGCGGAGTAAGTTGACTGAAAAGTAGGTCACCGTGACCTACTTTTGAAATTTTATGGCTTTAATCAAATATTTCAGGCACTAATTGGTTTAGAATCATCAAACTTTGTCAGTTGATGCATCTTGGGTCCTTGAAGTAAGTTGAATGAAAAGCAGGTCACCATGACCTACTTTTGAAATTTTATGGCTCTATTCAAATATTTCAAGCACTTATTGGCTTAGAATCATTAAACTTTGTCAGTTGATGCATCTTCGGTTCTTGGAGTATGTCAACTTACATGTAGGTCATCGTGACCTACTTTTGAAATTTTATGGCTCTATTCAAATATTTCAAGCACTTATTGGCTTAGAATCATTAAGCTTTGTCAGTTGATGCATCTTGGGTGCTTGGAGTATGTCGACTGAAAAGTAGGTCACTGTGACCTGATCAAACATTTTTCAGCTACTAATTGGCTTAGAATCATCAAATATTGTTAGTTGATACATCTTGGGTCCTCAAAGTATGTCAACTGAAAAGTAGGTCACTGTGACCTACTTTTGAAATTTTATGATTATAATTATATATTTCGGGTACTAATTGGCTTAGAGTCATCAAACTTTGTCAGTTGTTGCATCTTGGGTCCTCGGAGTATGCCAACTGAAAAGTAGCACTAGGTCAACATGATCTACTTTTGAAATTTTATGGCTTTATATAAATATTTCAGGTACTATTTGGCTTAGAATTATCAAACTTAAATAGTTGATGCATCTTGGGTCCTTGGAGAAAGACGTGATAAGTAGGTCCCCATGACCTACTCTCAGGTATACTAATTGGCTTAAAATCATCCTAGGTTCTCAAAGTGTTTTATCTAAAATGCAGGTAATGATGACCTACTTTTGGAATTTTAAGACTTTATTTAAATATACAGAATACTTAGAGGCTTCAAGTAGAAGTGATGCTGGTTATACAATTTATGAGAAGGGCGATTCAAGGCCCTTGGGCCTCTTGTAAATTGTTCAAATCATGACCCTGGGTGTAGGGCAGGGCCACAATAGGGAATCAAGGTTTATTAGCTCACGTGAGCTGAAAGCTCAAGTCAGCTTTTCTGATTACCTGTTGTCCATCTGTCTGTCCCTCCCTCCGTCTGTCCCTCCATCTGTAAACTTTTCATATTTTTAAATTCTTCTCAAGAATTGCTGGGTCAATTTTAACCAAAGTTGGTACAAAGCATCCTTGGGTAAATTGAAGTTTAAAATGTTAAAATGAAGGGCCAAGCCCCCTTACAAGGGGAGATAATAAAAAAAAAAAATAGTGTGGGGTCATTGAAAATCTTCTTCTCAAGAACCACTGTGCCAGAAAAGCTGAAACTTATGAAACTTATGTGGAAGCATCCTGGGGTAGTGTTGATTCTAAATTGATAAAATCATGACCCCCCCCCCTTTGGGGTTAAGTGCTGGGCCACAATGGGGAATCCAATTTTTACATTGAAATATATAGGAAAACTCTTCTTCTCAAGAACCACTGGGCCAGAAAAGCTGAAACTTATGTGGAAGCATCCTGGGGTAGTGTAGATTCTAAATTGTTATACCCCCTGCAAACAAAGTTTGGGAGGGGGGGGTTATTTTGGAATCAGCATGTCCATATGTCTGTCTGTCTGTCTGTAGACATGATTTCATCCGGACCTTTTCTGAGAGACTATTGCATGGATTTGTCTGAAAATTTGTACAGTCATTATTCACCATATGAAGGCGTGCACCTGATGTTTTCATCATAATTGGATAATTCTGCATTTTACAGGTGTTTTGTCATTTTTATTGACTTAGTCATGTTGAGTTTGTGTAGGTTTGAGACATAGAATCTAGAACTGCCAATTAGTACATTTGTATAAAAATGTGAATTGCAGCTATAAAAACTACTCATTAAAACCCTAAAAAATCACCAAGTATTAATACTAAGTATTTTCAAAAGTTTTTTGTTAGATAATCCATACAAATCTAAGAGTCATACAGTAACCTTATGAAAAAAAAGTTGCATCAAGATTACAGTTTTTTGGGTTTTTTTTTTCATTATTTAAAACTTTGTAACAAATTTTAAAAAAATCTTTGTTTTCAACAGAATGACATATGCATGCATTTTCTATTGTACTGTGAATCCATTTCTCCCTTGGGAGTAATGAGTCGACATGCATTAAGTTAAAAATTAACTAGTTATAATTGTAACGGTTACCATTACAGATTTTCCCCAAAGGCTCCCCAACTCCCTTTTGGTGTCTTATTTCCTGTAAGCTTCATTAAATAAGGCAATCAAGTATACTGGTTGTTTTTCACATTTCACAAGTGCACAAATGCATGCATGTGCAGGATGACCATGTCAGCTCGTCTATACTATTAATGCATCTTTGTATTCTGAGTATCAAAATATAAAAGTTACAGCTAAGTCAAGTATATTGATCATTTTAGCAATGCGTGCGCGCGTGCATCTGCATGCATGTTCATAATGACCATGTCATCTTGTCTACACTATTAATATATTTTATATACTGAGTATCAAAGTTTTTCATCAAAAAGTATAAAACTTAATATGGCTATATAAAGTATATTAATCGTTTAAGAATTGCATGCGTGCATGATGACCATATCATCTTGTCTACACTTTTAATACATGTATGTCTCTATATTCTGAGTATCAAAGCTTTCCATCAAAAAATATAAAAGTTACGACTATATTAAGTATATTGATCATTTAACACATTTCACGCGCACGCACGAGCATGCATGTGCATGATGACCATATCACCTCATCTACACTTTTATTATGTCTCTTTTTAGGTCACCTGAGTCACTCAGGTGACCTATTGCTATCCGTATTTGTCCGTTGTCATGCGTTGTGCGTTAACATTTAAACATTTTCAGCTTCTTCTCTGAAATCGCTCAAGCAATTTCAACCAATTTTGGCATATAGCATTTATGGGTGAAGGGGGACAAAAATTGTGAATTTCATGGTCCCTGCCCCCCTGGGGCCTGAGGGGTGGGGCTAAACCCACCAAAATTAATGCAATCTTTAAAAATCTTCTTCTTTACCCCTGGACATCAAGCAGTCAAACTGTTGGCATGATTGTAATAAGCATTGAGCCCTTTACCAAAATTGTGAAATTCATGGCCCCAGGGTCAGGGGTTCTGGTGCTAGGGTGGCGCTATATAGATCATATAGTGAAAGTGCATTATTTCTTTGAATATCCTTCTCTGCTCCAGGGTATTAGATAAACTAACTAAGTACATAGTTATGTAGAGCAAGACTGCCTCTTCTAAAATTGTGAATTTCATGGCCCCTGGGTCAGGGGTTCTGGTGTTAGGGTGAGGCTCTATTGATTATATAGTGAAAATGCATTAATTCTTTGAAAATTTCTTCTCTGCTCCTGGGTATCAAATAAACTAACTAAGTACATAGTTATAATGAGCAAGAGCGCCTCTTCCAAAATTGTGAATTTCATGGCTCCTGGGTCAGGGGTTGTGGTGCTAGGGCGGGCTCTATTGATTATATAGTGAAACTGTATTATATCTTTGAAAATCTTCTTCTCTGCTCATGAGTATTAAATAAATTAACTACATGTAAGTACATAGTTATGATGAACATAGCTGCTTCTTCCAAAATTTTGAATTTCATGGCCCCTGGGTCAGGGGTTCTGGCTTTAGGGTGGGGCTCTATTGATTATGTAGTGAAAATGCATTAAATCTTTGAAAATCTTTTCCTCTGCTCCTGGGTATGAAATAAAGTAACTTAGTACAATGTTATAATGAGCACAGCTGCCTCTTCCAAAATTGTGAATTTCATGGCCCCTGGGTAAGGGGTTCTAGTGTTAGGGTGGGGCTCTATTGATTATATAGTGAAAATGCATTATATCTTTGAAAATCTTCTTCTCTGCTCATGGGTATGAAATAAACTAAGTACATAGTTATGATGAGCATGGCTGCCTCTTTCAAAATTATGAATTTCATGGCTCCTGGGTCAGGGGTTCTGGTGAGGGTGGGGGGAGGACTCTATTGATTATATAGTGAAAATTCATAATTTCTTTCAAAATATTTTTTCTACTCCTTGTTATAAAGCAAAGAAACAAGTGTATAGTTATGATGAGCAAGGATGCTTTTACAAAATTTTTAAAACTTGTGGTCCCAGGGGTTCTGTTGTTTCTCTGAAAGGGGGGGCTCTATTTGATAATATGGTGAAAATGTGTGAATTCTTTGAAAATCTTCAACTAATTGCATAGTTATGATGATGAGGGTACCTCTTCCAAATTTGTAAATTTTCAACATCTGGACCATTTAGTCAAGTGTTCTGGTCCTGGCCAGGGCTCTATTAATTTGTATTCTATTGAGTGAAGTTATTCCCCTTTGCCATTCACTTTTGATAATTAATCACTGTAGATAATGTATTTGAAAGGTTAATAGAATAAAGATTTATGCAAGAACATTTATTGTATAATATAAAAAGTACTTTTATAGTTTTAATAATAAGATAGGCTTGGAAATAATAGATGAATAAAAATGAAACAAAAATAACTTATCTTCTTAAATGTTCTTCAAAGGCCAAGTGAGGCCAATGTGAGAGGTAATAATATAGACATTTTGTTAAAAGTCTGCATGGTAATAATGATAAATGGGGGACAGATAGAAAGATACTAGATCAATTATTTTGTTGATCTTAATCATACTAATTTTCTTGCTATTGGGCAACAATTAAAGCTTCATTTATCAGTTTATGGATCCTCTAAATTGTTGTACTCAGGTGACCGTTAAGGCCCTTGGGCCTCTTGTTTGTCAGTATCAAAGGTTTTCATTAAAAAATATACAGTACCGACCAGACACAACCTAACAGAAAGCGCACCCCAGGTTCGCTTTCTGGATTCGCTTCGGGTTTGCTTGGGGTTCACTATAGCTGACCCCGAGCGAACCATGAGCGCCTCCGAGTGAACCCACAGCAGACCCAGAGTGAACACCGAAAGCGAACCCCAAATTCAGTAGCGAACCCAGAAATCGAATGTGCATTCAGTGTTGTGCAACAGAACTGTCAATCAGGATTAGCAATAAGACATGTTAACCAATCAGCGTGTTGACCAACCAGCATGCCAGTTTGTCATTCGATGTAAATAAAACGTTGTACAAGCAAAGCGTGTTAATGTACAGTGTGAAACTATTATTAACATGATTAAAAAAAAATTATATTTATATTTTAATTATCCAGGTAGCATGTAATATTTATATATTTATTTTCTTTCTTTCTTTATTATTTTTAAAATCCATTGATATACATTGCGTAAATTTATCAGACAAGATGTGTTTTTATGTACAAAAGAAAAAAAAGAAAATAATGGTTATTAAAATTGTTACTAAAAAAAGAAAGAAAATTGGTTTTTGACAGATTATAGCATTTCATCATCTCAAGATACTGTACAAGATTATGTATATGTATGTGCTTCATTCAATTATTTTATTTTTATAATTCTAATTAACATTTTTGTTTAAATCCAGATCAACATCAAAATTATTGATCTTATTTATTGAAAATAGAAAAAAAATAATTGTACAGCATAAATGTACATGTATGTCCAATAGTAACCTATATACTATGGCATAATTTTGATTTATCTTTTACAAAAAAAAAAATGTGAAACTTGATTTAGGTTGTTTGTTTGTTTTTTTTTTTTAAACTGAAATAAAAGAAAAAAAAATGAAGCGCGATTTACAATGAACATAATTGAATGAACTAATAATCGGTAGTAAATGAGCAATACAGTAAGTCGTACAGTATTGTATTCTCTTACAATAGCATAACTTTTAATGATAAAGAGAATTTAAGATGATTAAAGATTTTATCTCTGATATTAAGTATGCTAACTGCTAATTGTGGTCATTATATTTTTTTATCAATACATCAACAATGTATATTTTTTTTTAAAAAAAATTAATAATTTCAATACTTACAAATATATTTAGTCGGCAAATGCACATTACGTGATTGTCGGGGTTACTTTTCATCCCTGATACTTATTATATTTTTTATATAATTTCTGCAAATGAATGAATGTGAAAAAAATTGCTGATTTTTTAAATTCATCAAAAATGGTTTAAGATATGAACTGGAGACTTGTTAGAGATGATAGGTTATGTCTTCTAAATGAGGGGAATCACCTTTTTGTGCGTCGTCAGTACTTCCAGTCGTTACCGGATGCGAATTAAAAAAAGTCGAATTTTTAAACTTTTTTGTTTTTCTATATTTTTCTTTTATTTTAATAAGGTTAATAGAGGCTCTTCTGAAAATGCTTAATATATAATTTATTTTAGAATTGATCAATCCAAACTCTAGATATTCGCATTTCTAAATTTGAAGCGGGTCCAAAATGGCGGCTGTCTCTGTAAACTCCGATAAGTAGGTCAGAGTTTACGGAGTCAGCCGAGCGTTTGTTTGAATGAAAGTACCATAAGGATCAAAGAAATCTGAAGGAATTGTTGGATTGTCACATCACAATTACGTTGCAATTCTGTTTCGAACTAGAGTTTTAATCCGGGGTTTCCTCAAACGTCTACTATAATTGTTCTTGTCTGTATCTCAAAGTAGAAAAACGACATGACTACAAGTGGAAATACGATAACTACAACCTTTTGTTTTACACCACGGAAAACTGATCCTAAACCATGGTTATAAGTAATAGCTTTTCAAGAAAATTGCCTGACTTAAGCAATCAATATATAGTAATTATTACGTGGCCTTTGTTTTTCCCCATGCAGGTTTGTGTCATATTAAATGAACAGAAAAGACAAAAATAAGAAAACCATTTTTTTTAAAGATTGTTTAATGAAGTTGATATAAATATTTTTTTTTTCTAAAAGATGTTGTTATTGAACATAAATGGTATCAGATTCCTTGACCGTCACAGGACGAGACATTTTTGGGCGAAACATTCCAGTCTTTTCATGAATGTGAAACTAATCGGGATAGTCCACTTAGGGGGTGAACAGGAAAATAAAACTTGTAGAAAATCTTACCTAAATCACTGCTTTAGTGTTACTTATCCATACGATATATAATAAGTACAATACGATAAATATATTTTCTCAAGCTCGATATTCAGGTTATAAGAACATTTTGAAATTTCATTGAAGCTATCACCATTCAATAGAAAATACATTCCAAAGGAAATGCGCGAATATTTCCCCGTGACGTTTGGCGCGAAATAATGTATCGTGACCAACCTTTCGTAGTAGACAAATGGTCTGATGCAGAAGTATATAGAAGTGCAGAAAAAGATTACATGGACATGCAATTACATGAAATAAAAAGTTGAATACATAAAGAATAAAAGAAAGTAAACAGTATCATCAGAGAATGGCTAAAGATATGAATATGAAACTTGCTGAGGTGATAGAGCATCAAATGTAAATATGGTGATTGACCACTATTTTTCGTCGTTCTTACTTCCAGTCGCAAACGGAAGTGAATTTAAAAATGTTAAATTTGCAACTTTTTGTTTTTCAATATTTTTCTCTGGGATTTACAGGGTTAATAGAGAGTCTTCTAAGAGTTTTATGTATGTTTTCATCTTTTTGATTGAAAAAGTTTGCAGAGATTTTTATAAAATTCACTTCCGGTCGAATGTTTAACTGTCCTCAAAATTAGAATTTGTTCTCACAATATTGCTCGGCAACAGTAAATGAAGTCTAAAACTTTCAGGTCTGATAGTCAGTCATCAGTGTATTTGAATCGTGAGAAAATCTTGTATCGTCGTTACTTCCGGTCGTGACAGGAAGTGATGCAAAAAAGTGAATGGTTAATGGTTAGCTTTCTTGGATTTTCACGCTGAATTTCTTTTATAACTTTTTCAGCGTGATTTTTTGTTTTTATTTTCAGAATCGGACGGAAGACCTCTCATTGCTCGCAATGAGTTTCTAGTTCTTCTTCTTCTTCTTCTTCTGCTTCTTCTTCTTCTTCTTCTTCATCCAAATTTTGTCCAGGCCATAACTTTAATACCCTTTGACATTAAGACTTCAAACTTGGAACATAGATAGATGACATTGAGAAGGAGTGCACGCCTCCAACATTTTTTACCTTGACCTATTTATAAGGTCAAGGTCAATCTTTTACATCAAAATAGAGTTCAGCCCATAACTTGAGATCCCTTTGATATTAGGACTTCAAACTTGTAACATAGGAAGAAGACCTTGAGACAAAATACACTGCATTAGAATTTTGACCTTGACCCCTTTCTGCCTTCAAGGTCAAATAGGGAAAAAACACGATCTGACCATAACTTGAGAACTTTTTGACATTAAGACTTCAAACTTGGAACATGCAGAGGTGGTATAAAGAAGGGATGCATGCCACCAAAATTTTTGACCTTGATTCAATTATTATAAGGTCAAGGTCAATCTTTTACATCAAAATAGAGTCCAAGCCATAGCTTGAGTACCCTTTGATATTAGGACTTCAAACTTGTAACAAAGAAAGAAGACATTGATACAAGATGCAACACACCAAAATTTTTGACCTTGACCTCTTTTCTTCCTCAAGGTCAAATAGGGAAAAAACTTGATTAGACCATTACTGAAGAATCCTTTGTTATAAAGACTTCAGGCATGGAACATGCAGAAGTGATATGAAGGAGGGATGCATGCCACCAAAATTTTTGACCTTGATTCAATTATTATAAGATCAAGGTCAATCTTTTACATCAAAATAGAGTCCAAGCCATTGCTTGAGTACCCTTTGATATTAGGACTTCAAACTTGTAACAGAGAAAGAAGACATTGATACAAGATGCAACACACCAAATTTTTTTACCTTGACCTCTTTTCTTCCTCAAGGTCAAATAGGGAAAAAATTTGATTAGACCATTACTTAAGAATCCTTTGTTATAAAGACTTCAGGCATGGAACATGCAGAAGTGGTATGAAGGAGGGATGCATGCCACCATAATTTTTGACCTTGATTCAATTATTATAAGGTCAAGGTCAATCTTTTACATCAAAATAGAGTCCAAGCCATAGCTTGAGTACCCTTTGATATTAGGACTTCAGACTTGTAACATAGAAAGTAGACATTGCTACAAGATGCAACGCTTCAAAATTTTGACCTTGACCCCTTTGTTAAAGGTCAAATAGAGAAAACATGAATAGACCATTACTTGAGAACCCTGACATTAAGACTTCAAACTTGGAACATGGAGAGGTGGTATAGAGGAAGGGTGAATGGCAACATTTTTTTCACCTTGACCTATTAATAAAGTCAAGGTCAATCGTTTACATGAAAATATAGTCTAGGTCATAACTTGAGAACTTTTTGACATTAGGATTTCCAACTTGGAACGTGATCGGGAGGTCGTGAGTTCGAATCTCGGCCACGACAGACCTAAGTCGATAAAAAATAGGTAGCAACTGTTCCTTCGCCATGCGCTCGGCACTTTGAGGTGAAAGTTGTGGGTCCTTCGGATGAGACCTTAAAAACCGAGGCCCCGTGTCACGGCAGGCGTTGGCACGATAAAGATCCCTCACTGCTCAATGGCCCTGAGTGCCGAGTAAAGGTCAAAATTTGAAGCCCTTCACCGGTATATGGTGACATCTCTATATGAGTGAAAAATTCTCGAATGGGACGTAAAACAATATACAATCAATCAATCAATCAAACTTGGAACAAGGAAAGACAACATTGAGACTAAATGCACTGCATCAAAATATTTGACCTTGACCACTTTCTTCAAGGACAAATTAAGAAAAACATGACCAGACCATTACTTGAGATCCATTTGACATGAAGACTTGAAATTTTGTACACAGAATTTGAGTTGAGATGCACTGCATTATTATTTTTGACCCTGATCATATATTTGCACTCATTAATGTTGGTAAAGAAGGGGAGACATGTTTTTTTGTAAAAAAAAACAATACCCACTAGTTTCTAAGTCGAATTACATAAATAATTATATGTAATCTAAAATAACTATTAAGTCTTATTAACATTTAGTGTCAAAAATATCAATTTCTAAAAAAAAAATTTCCGTTTTCCAAAATCAATGAATTGCAGCAATAATTATTTTTAATCTAAAATATCTATTAATTAAGCCTTATTTCATTTGAAAAATATCAACTCCTAAATATTTTTAACTATTTTGCATAAAAAAATCGTGCGTTTGCATTAACAATCGTGAATGATTGTGTAATGTGATGGATCCTTCGTGTAACAGGTTTAATCGTGTGGAATCGTTCGTGTATTGTGATCTTCGTTTATGTTGTCAGCAATAATGTTGCAGCCACTGTACATGCACATGTATCGATCACCACAAAAAGAAAAATGATCAATTTCACTGTATTTGGAATATACAAGGGGTTGGGCTTACTGGCGGCAAGATTAAAGTGGGGTCCAGTACATGCATGAGTGCGTAAAGTGAATGCTGGGTTTCGCTCTAGTGGACCCAGAGCTGACCCCGAGTGAATGCAGAGGGAACCCAAGGCTTACCCAGAGTGCACCCAAAATTTCTGAAAGCAGACCCATAGTGGACCCCGAGTGAACCCAGAGAGCGAACCTGGGGTGCGCTTTGGGTTCGCTTCGGTGTTAGGTTGTGTCTGGTCGGTACTGTATGTTATGGCTATATTAAGTACATTTGTCATTTTACACATTGCACGCACATGCACGTGCATGCATGTGCATGATGACCATATCATCTTGTCTACACTTTTGATATATCTAGTTATTCTTAGTTTCAAAACTTTTCATCAAAAAATATAAAAGTTATGGCTTTATTTAGTATATTGATCATTTTACACATTGCACATGCATGCATGTGCATGATGAACATATCTATCATGATCTATAATCCCTGGAAGTTTCACATTGATATCTTTTACCGTTCTTGAGATTATCCGCAGACAAAATGTCATTTTGAATTCAGAAAATGGTCCATAACTTGGCACCGGAAGTGAATTTCCAAATTTTCTCTCGGATAAAATAACTTCAGATTACAACACATTATTCCTGCAAATTTCATTAAAATCCATCCAGTAGTCTTTGAGGAATCACATGCACAAAATTAGATGGTTAGAAAAATAATAATAACTAGAAACTCGTTGCGAGCAACGAGAGGTCTTCCGTCCGAATAACCATCCTTATATGTGATATTCTTTGCATGTAAAATTACATTTATATATGCTCGTAGTAAACACACCTAAAAATGTAACATGGGTCTTCAGAAAGAAATACATGGATTTTAAATATTCATTCATTTAAAAAATATAAAAATGAAAAATGAAAAAAGCGAAGATTTACAGGATAAAAAACGCCAAACAATATTTATAAAGATGAAAACGTAAATTTAAGCTAAAATGAAAAGATAATTCAGACGTAGTTGGGATCACCAGCGCATATTTAATCAGCCATCATTGTAGCACTGGTTCTCTGCCCTTGATTCCAGTCGCTGCCGCTAGGAATTACAAGGACAGGTAACCACCGCCGCCATGACAGTGGAAAATCTCACTGCTTTGTCGCGCATAGCAATTGCGCATTCTAAAAATGAATAGCATCCATGCTTGCGGAGAAGAATGTTAGGTGGATCCAGTGATCTAAATAACAGAGATAACAAAACTTAGCATATCTAAATTGAAGAATAAAACAATGAAAAGCGTGGGAAATATTTAAATAACATGACGGTGACTGTATTGACTGAGTATATAGTTTACAAATGTCACAGTGAACCCGAGAATGTTCCAATAGTGTTAACATTGCGATCCTGACTCATAAACACATAAACACACAGTGATTTATGGAGTATGGAGAGGCGAGTTAAAAGCTATCATTCCGTGTAAACTTGAAAACATAAATAAAGTTAAAGAACATCTAGTGTCGTAGTGGAATCAATGTTTAACATACCAATGGGTGAATGGCAAATATGCAAGATTTGTAAATAAGGCCTATGATATCGCTTGCCAATGATTTTTAAGGCAGCACTTCGTAACGGTTTTAGATGGTTAAAATCCATCTACTTTCTTTGTTAACAGCAGTATGGAGTGCAGAAAGAAGGTTTGTTTATAACAGCACTATGGATTTACACTAGTTTAAATATAGATTTTTATCATCATTGTTGTTTCCTGTGACGCGATAAAATGGCAGTGGTTACCTGCGTTGGTATTTTAGGGCGCTCGCGCCTGTTAACCAATGTCAGGGTACCAGTCTACCATCATCAATGTTTACTTTTTACCCATTGCCTGAATTAACTAGCGTCAGGGAGGTTAATTTTTTTTTTTAAATGAGTTTTAAAAATAACTGTTAGAAGAAAAAATAAGCTATTACTGATGAACTGATTATACTGTTTACTTTCTTTTAATCTTTATGTATTCAACTTTTTATTCCATGCAATTGCATAGAGCAACATGTCCATGTAATCTTTTTCTGCACTTCTATATACTTTTGGCTCAGCTACGAAAGGTGGGTCACGATGCGCCAAACGTCACGAGTAAATCTTTGGAATGTATGTTCTATTGAATGGGTGTCATAGCTTAAAATGAAATTTAAAAATATATGTTCTTATAACCTGAATTTCGAGTTTTAAAAAGTATATTTATCACATTGAACACATAACATCGTATATGGGCAATTAACAATTAATGAATTCGCTAAGATTTTCAACAAATTTTATTTTCCTGTTTACCCCCGAAGTAGACTATACCTATTAACTACACATTCATGAAAAGACTAGAATGTTTCAGTGAAAATCATGTCTCGCCCTGAGACGGTCAAGGAATCTGATACCATTTATGTTCAATAACAACATCTTTTAGAAAAAAAATATATCAACTTCACTAAACAATCTTTCAAAAAAATGATTTTCTTATTTTTGTTGTTTTCTATTCATTTAGTAATATTACACAAGCCTACATGGGGAAAAACATTTACCACGTAATACTTACTTTAAATATTGATTGCTTTAGTCAGGCAAGTTTCTTGAAAGCTATTACTTATAACCATGGTTTAGGATCAGTTTTCTGTGGTGCAAAACAAAAGATTGTAGTTATCATATTTCCACTTGTAGTCATGGCTTTTTCTACTTTGAGATACAGACAAAAGCAATCGTAGTAGACGTTTGAGGCAACCTCGAATTAAAACTCTAGTTCGAAACAGAATCGCAACGTAATTGCGACGTGACAATCCAAGTTGAACAATTCCTTCACATTTCATTGATCCTTATGTTAGTTTCGTTCAAACAAATGCTCGGCTGACCCCGTAAGCTCCGATCTGCTCATCGGAGTCTACGGAGACAGCCGCCATTTTGGACTACTGCTTCAAATTCTAAAATGTGAATATCTACAGTTTGGATTTATCAATTTTAGGACAAATTATATATTAAGCTTTTACAGAATGGCTTCTATTAACCCTACGAATATCAAATAGAAATATTGAAAAACAAAAAAGTTTAAAAAATCGACTTTTTAAATTCGCATCTGGTAACAACCGGAAGTACTGAGGACAAACGAAAAGTCACGTCCTGTATAGTTTTTATCACCATCTATAATCCCTGAAAGTTTCACATTGATATCTTTTACCATTCTTGAGATTATTTGTGGACAAAATGTCATTTTAAATTCAGAAAATGGTCCGTAACTTGGCACCAGAAGTGAATTTCCACAAATTCTCTCGGATAAAATAACTTCAGATAACAACACATTGTTTCTGTAAATTTCATTGTCCTGTATAGTATTTATCACCATCTATAATCCCTGAAAGTTTCACATTGATATCTTTTACCATTCTTGAGATTATTCGTGGACAAAATGTCATTTTAAATTCAGAAAATGGTCCGTAACTTGGCACCAGAAGTGAATTTCCACAAATTCTCTCAGATAAAATAACTTCAGATAACAACACATTGTTTCTGTAAATTTCATTAAAATCCACCAAGTAGTCTTTGAGAAATCGCGTGCACAAAATTAAATGGGCGGAAAAATAATAATAATAAGAAACAGTAGAATCACTATAAGGTCTTCCGTGAAGACGGAAGATCTTAACTAGAAACTCATTGCGAGCAATGAGAGGTATTCCATCCAATTCTGAAAATAAAAACGAAAATTCAAGCTGAAAAAGCAATAAAAGAAATTCAGACACTCTGGAGATTTAACCCTGGTCGTCAGCATGAAAATCCAACGTGCTAACCATTAACCATTAACTTTTTTGCATCACTTCCTGTCACTACCGAAAGTAACTGTGATACAAGATTTTCTCATGATTCAAATAAACTGATGATTGACTATCAGTCCTGAAAGTTTTAGACTGTTGCCAAGCAATATTGTGAGAACAAATTCTAATTTTGAGCATAGGCAAACACGCAACCGGAAGTGAATTTTATAAAAATCTATGACTTTTCTCTAAACATTTGCAGTATCTACAACATACATAAAAATCATTTCAAAGTACTTTATTGATAAGCATTGTTTATGAGAACGTTAAAAAAAAAAAAAAACGTAGTTTATCTCCTTAAACCGGTAGTTGACATTTTTTGTTTCTGGTGGAATCTAACATATTTCAAAACAGCGAAAGAGATGCAATAAAGTGATGCAAGTTTTAATTTAGGAAAAAGTTAAAAGTGACGACTGGCACGTTCAACTCATATGGTTTCGCCTACTCCTCAAGGTCTATTACTCACAAAAGTTTGGTGTTTTAATCTTTTACCTGATTTTGAGATCTCAGTCAGACAACTTCTCATTTTGAGGACAGTAAAACATGCAACCAGAATTGATTTTTTGAAAGATATTAAAAGTTACTCTAGACATTTGCACTCTGAATTACATATTTAAAATTCATTTCAAATACTTTATCTACAAAAGATATTAATGGGAAAGAAAAATACTCAAATTATGTAGTTTTGTTCTTATAACCGGAAGTTGACATTTTTGTTTCCATTGGGACCAACATATTTCAAAACTACAAAAGAGATGCAATAATGTGATGTAAGTATTGATTTTAAAAAAGGAAAGTTGAAATTTTACAATTTCTTTGATCACTTCCGTAAGCAACCGGAAGTCCCGACAACGAACGAAAAGTAGCGACCCGGATAGTATCTATCATTAACTATAATCCCTGAGAGTTTGACATTGATATCTCTTGTCGTTCCTGAGATTATCCGCTGACAAAATGTCATTTTGAAATCAGAAAATGGTCTGTTACTTGGCACCGGAAGTGAATTTTCAAATTTCATATCGGATATTATAAATACAATTAGTTACAACACATAATTCCTGAAAATTTCATGCAAATCCATCCAATAGTCTACGAGAAATCGCGTGCACAAAATTAGAATGTCAAAAAATAATTATAATAACTAGAAACTCATTGCAAGCAATGAGAGGTCCTCTGTCCGAATAACCATCCTTACATGTGATGTTCTTTGTTTGTAAAATTACATATATGCTCATAGTAAAGAAGCCAAAAAATGTATCATGGATCTTTCAAAATTGCAAGGATTTTAAAGAATTATTTTAAAAAATGAAAATAGCACAGAATTTACACAGAAAAAAAAACAAACATCATTTATAAAGATGAAGACGTAAATTTAAGCTAAAAATTGAGACAGGAAATTCAGAAATAATCAGGATTAAACCCAGATCGCATAAGTGAAAATTCAATATGGAAACCACTACACCAGATTAATTTTACCAGCCATCATCGATGTTTACTTTGTATTGTTGCATGAAGTAACAAGCGACAGGGAGGTTTAAAGTTTTATATATATATATACATGTATATATACTGCGGAATTATAGAATGAGTGCTAGCTAGCCAAATTTTGTGCAAGCAGATTCACATCGGAATTCATTGCTGAGTTTAAACAATAACTGTTAGCAAAAGAAATAATGCATTACTGATGACCTGATGATACTGTTTACTTCCTTTATTCCTTCTCTATTTAAATTTTTATTCCAAGCAGTTCCAAATGTCGAAACAAAAAATCAGCGGAAGAAAAAAAATAATAATAAGAATAATAATAAACAGAAGAAAATCAATAGGTCTTTCCACAGAAAGTGGAAAGACCTAATTATTGTGTTTACTTTCTTTATTCTTTATGCATTCAACTTTCTATTCTATGCAATTCCAAATACAGACATGTCCATGTAATCTTTTTCTGTACTTCTTGACGTTTGTGAAAGGCGGGTCACGATACATTATTTCGCGCCAAACGTCACTAGTAAATCTTCGCACCTTTTCTTTGAAATGCGTCTTCAATTGAAAAAGTGTACGTGATAGCTTCAATGAAATTTTAAAGAAAAATATGTTGCTATAGCCTGATTTTCGAGCCTAAGAATGTTTATTTATCACACTGTGCATATAACATAACATATACGGGCAAGTAACATAAAGGCAGCGCTAAGTTTCCTTACACATTTTATATTCCTCTTTACCCCCAAAGTGGATTATTCCAATAAATAACACATTAATGAAAAGACTTGAATGTTTTGCAACAAAACACGTCTTGCCATATGATGCTCAAGGAATCTGATGCCTATTATGTTCGGTAACTTGCATTTATAAAGGATTATAACCCTACTAAAATCAAAGAAAAATATTGAAAAACGTAAAAGTTGAAAAAATTGACTTTTTTAATTCCCTTCCAGTGGCGACCGGAAGTACTCACAACGCACGAAAAGGCAAACCCGCGCATCTAGAAGTCATGTTCTATGCTCTCCAACAATTCTCCAGTTCATATCTTTAGCCGTTCTTTAGATCTCGCGCAGATAAAATTTCATTTCAAAATCAGAAAAATGTCCATAACTTTGAACAGGAAGCGAATTTCTCCAAAATTCTTTCAAATGTAACAATGGCATTTTAAAGAGCATTATCCCTGAAAGTTTGATGAAAAACCATTGAATAGTTCTCGAGATATTGCGTGCACAAAATTTGTCTAAAAAATAAGAATAATTTAATAATAACTAGAGCAAAGCTCGTTGCAAAGCAACGAGCAGGTCTTCTGTCCGATTAACGATGTTGACTGTGATAGATTTACTCAAAAAAAAAAAAAAGAAAGAAAGAAAAGAAGGAAGAACAAGTATAATTGAATAAAATAGGCAGTTGACTTATTCAAAATATGTTTAGAAAAATATGAAAGAGTGATATCTTTTAATTTTAATCCATTTCCCGTTCTTTTAAATTCACTTCCGGTGTGACAAGAAGTGCTCAAAACGACTTAAAACTCCACAGTGAGTGTGTACAAATCCTTCCTGAGAGTTTGGATGAAAAATATTCATTTTTTGGACAACTTCCGGTTTAAAAGTACAACTTTTGGTGGAAATGAAATGACTTGAAACACTATATATGTCAATGTTATAAACATTTAAAAATAAAAAAAAAAATAAAAAATTGCATATTTTTTAAGCTACTTCCAGTGGACAACGGAAGTGACGCCGGAAAAAACGAAACACTGGAGACAAATGTTCAGATCATGATCTATTATCCCAGAAAGTTTCATGACTCCATCTTAAACCGTTTTTGAGAAGAGGCACAGACAAAATTTCAATTTAAAAAGAGAAAATCAAGTATAACTCGCGACCAGAAGTGACATCATCAAAATAAAGAAAAATGCCTTAAGTTCATGTAATTTGCCATCATTGCTGAAAGTTTCATGAAAATCCATCAATGCATTTACTAGAAATCGCGTGCACAAAATCGGTAAGAATAATAATAATAAAAAAGTTGAAAAGAAACAACAGAATAATAAGAAGGTCTTCCGTTGAGACTGAAGACCTTAATAAGAAGAAACAGTAGAATCACTATAAGGTCTCGCGTGGATAAAATTTCCTTTCAAAATCAGAAAAATGTCCATAACTTGGAACCGGAAACAAATTTTTCCAAAATTCTTTCAAATGCAACAATGGCATTTTATAGCACATTATTCCAGAAAGTTTGATGAAAAACCATTGAATAGTTCTCGAGATATTGTGTGCACAAGATTTGTCTAAAAAATCTATTTTTAAAATGTCTTCTAGTGGAAAATTTTAAAAACAAATTATATATTAAGCATTATAATAAGAGTCGCTATTACGCCTACTAAAATCAAAGAAAAATATTGAAAAACGTAGAAGTTGAAAAAATTGACTTTTTTAATTCGCTTCCGGTAGCGACCGAAAGTACTCCCGACGCATGAAAAGGAAAACCCGCACATCTAGAAGTCATGTTCTATGGTCTCCAACAAGTCTCCAGTTCATATCTTTAGCCTATCTTTAGATCTCGTGCAGATAAAATTTCACTTCAAAATCAGAAAATGTCCATAACTTGGAACCGGAAACGAATTTTTCCAAAATTCTTTCAAATGTTACAATGGTATTTTATAGTGCATTATCCCTGAAAGTTTGATGGAAAACCACTGAAAAATTCTCGAGATATTGCGTGCACAAGATTTGTCTAAAAGATCTATTTTTAAAATGTATTCTGATAGATAATTTTAAAAACAATTTATATATTAAGCATTACAATAAGAGTCTCTATTACCCATATTAAAATCAAAGAAAAATATTGAAAAACTAAAAAGTTGAAAAAATTGACTTTTTAAATTCGCTTCCGGTAGCGACCGGAAGTACTCCCGACGCACGAAAAGGCAAACCCGCACATCTAAATGTCATGTTCTATGCTCTCCAACAAGTCTCCAGTTCATATCTTTAGCTGTTCTTTAGATCTCGTGCGGATAAAACTTCATTTCAAAATCAGAAAAATGTACATAACTTGGAACCGGAAGTGAATTTCTCCAAAATACTTTCAAATGTAACAATGGCATTTTATAGTGTATTATCCCTGAAAGTTTGATGAAAAACCACTAAATAGTTCTCGAGATATTGCGTGCACAAAATTTGTCTAAAAAATAAGAATAATAACTAGATGGTTCTCGTTGCGAGCAACGAGTGGGTCTTCCATCCGATTTTGAATGAGATTAATCAAGATCTTGACTGAGATATTTGTCTATAAAAGTGAAAGGATGATTGTTTAAAACATTGTTCTGATCATCTTTTGTTCAATATTGCTTATCAAAATATTTCCCCTTTTCGAGATACAAAGTGTCAAAAATTTAGCATTCTGGCCCCTTATGCCCCCTTATTACGTACAATATGATCAAAATTTTATAATATATAGTTGCAAAATGTTAAGATGAACATTTTTGCTTCAGTAATTTATAACAAAATATTGATCATTAAAGAGTTATAGATAAAAGACTTTTGGCCCTTCTGAGCCCCTAATTTGAGGGGTCAGCCCCTTTTTCTTGATATCAAATAAAAGGTCTTGTGATTTTGAAGACTTTTTGTTCAACAACTATTCAGAAATTTCCTTTCGTTTAAAAGATATATAGAATAACAATATTTAGGGGCCAGCCCTCCAAATCCTTAATGGGGATGTCTTACAAAAATTAAAAGGATGTATATTGTTAAGAACATTATTCTGAACATCTTTTGTTTAATATTGCTTATCAAAATATTTCTCCTTTTCGAGATACAAAGTGTCAAAGATTAAGCATTCTGGCCCCTTATGGCCCCTTATTACATAACATATGATCAAAATTTTATAATATTTATATACTTGCAGAATGTTAAGATGAACATTTTTGCTTCAGTAATTTATAACAAAATATTGATCATTAAAGAGTTATAGATAAAAGACTTTTGGCCCTTCTGAGCCCCTAATTTGAGGGGTCAGCCCCTTTTTCTTGATATCAAATAAAAGGTCTTGTGATTTTGAAGACTTTTTGTTCAACAACTATTCAGAAATTTCCTTTCGTTTAAGAGATATATAGAATAACAATATTTAGGGGCCAGCCTTCCAAGTCCTTAATGGGGATGTCTTGCAAAAATTAAAAGGATGTATATTGTTAAGAACATTATTCTGAACATCTTTTGTTCAATATTGCTTATCAAAATATTTCTCCTTTTCGAGATACAAAGTGTCAAAGATTTAGCATTCTGGCCCCTTATGGCCCCTTGTTACGTAACATATGATCAAAATTTTATAATATATAGTTGCAGAATGTTAAGATGAACATTTTTGCTTCAGTAATTTATAACAAAATATTGATCATTAAAGAGTTATAGATAAAAGACTTTTGGCCCTTCTGAGCCCCTAATTTGAGGGGTCAGCCCCTTTTTCTTGATATCAAATAAAAGGTCTTGTGATTTTGAAGACTTTTTGTTCAACAACTATTCAGAAATTTC
The DNA here is from genome assembly GCF_033153115.1 of Saccostrea echinata. Classification (NCBI taxonomy): domain Eukaryota; kingdom Metazoa; phylum Mollusca; class Bivalvia; order Ostreida; family Ostreidae; genus Saccostrea; species Saccostrea echinata. The sequence continues at coordinate 17,148,594 of NW_026889774.1, forward strand.
CTTTCGTTTAAGAGATATATAGAATAACAATATTTAGGGTCCAGCCCTCCAAGTCCTTAATGGGGATGTCTTGCAAAAATTAAAAGGGTGTATATTGTCAAGAACATTATTCTGAACATCTTTTGTTCAATATTGCTTATCAAAATATTTCTCCTTTTCGAGATACAAAGTGTCAAAGATTTAGCATTCCGGCCCCTTATGGCCCCTTATTACGTAACATATGATCAAAATTTTATAATATATACTTGCAGAATGTTAAGATGAACACTTTTGCTTCAGTAATTTATAACAAAATATTGATCATTAAAGAGTTTTGGCCCTTCTGAGCCCCTAATTTGAGGGGTCAGCCCCTTTTTCTTGATATCAAATAAAAGGTCTTGTGATTTTGAAGACTTTTTGTTCAAAATATTTTAACAAAATAGTTTTATTTAAAATGTTATTATAAGAAATGTCTCTAAAATTCACTCAAAAATTTCGTCCTAAATTTCGACCCCTACCGAGCCCCCATACTTCGCACTTCCGGAAAATTTGAAAACCAAGGTGCACATCTAGAACATGTCCTCTATCACCACTGAAAGTTTCAACACTCTAGCATTTGTCGTTCTTGAGTTTTTGTGCAGACACAAGGTCTATCTAAAAATCGATCAAAGGGCGATAACTTCTGACCGGAAGTGATTTTTCAAAAACTGACATGGCGTTATAAACTTCAGATAGCAACGCATTAAACCTGAAAATTTGAAGCAAATCGATCGAGCGATCTCCGAGAAATCTTCTGCACAAAATCGGTAAGGAAAAAAAAAAGAATAATAATGATAACTAGATGAGATCTCGTTGCGAGCAACGAGTGGGTCTTCCGTTCAATTTTTGATAAGATGTGATAAGAATTTGACTGAGATTTTCGTTTAAATATAATGATATAAATAAATTGTTAAGACGAACAATTTTGCTTTAATAATGTTTAACAAAATACTGATCATTAAAGGGTTATAGATTAAAGACTTTCGGCCCTTCTTGGCCCCTAATGTGAGAGGTCAGCCCCTTTTTCTTGATATCATCTTAAAGCTCTCATGATTTTGAACACTTTTTGTTCAACAACTATTCAGAAATTCTTTCTTTGTTGTCGGGATATATGCAAAAGAAATATTAAGGGTCGGCCCTTCAAGTCCTAAATGGAGATGTCTACCAAAAATTGAAAGAGTGCATATTGTTCAGAATATTATTTTGTACGTCTTTCTTGCAATACTGTTTATCAAAATATTCGTCCTTTTCCAGATATATTGCGCCAAAGATTATGCAATCTGGCCCCCTAAAGACCCCTTATTGCGTAATATATGATATCAACATCATGTTATTTAGATAAAGTGTGTGAAGATGAACTATTTCGCTTCAGTAATATATTACAAAATATTGATCATTAAAGAGTTATTGATTGCACACTTTCGGCCCCTCTCGGCCCCTTATTTAAGGGGTCAGACCCTTTTCCTTGATATCACCTTAAAGCTCTCATGATTTTAAACACTTTTTGTTCAACAACTAGTCAGAAGTTCTGTTTCGTTTCTGAGATATTTGCAAGAGAAGTATTTAGGGGCCGGCCCTTCAACTCCTTAATGGGGATGTTTAGCAAAAAATGAAAGGTTGCATCTTGTTAAGAACATTATTTTGGACATCTTTTGTTCAATATTGCTTATCAAAATATTTCCCACTTTTGAGATATAGAGCGTTAAAGATTTAGCATTCTGGCCCCTTACGGCCCCTAATTATGTAACATATGATGTGAATATCATAATATATAGTTGTAAATTGTTGAGATAAATATTTTTGCTTCAGTAATGCATTACAAAATATTGATCGTTAAAGAGTTATTGATTAAAGACTTTCGGCCCCTCTCAGCCCCTATTGTGAGGGGCCAGCCCCTTTTTCTTCATATCACTTTAAAGCTCTTATGATTTTGAACACTTTTTGTTCAACAACTATTCAGAAATTCTTTTTCGTTTCTGAGATATTTGCAAAAGAAGTATTTAGGGGCCGGCCCTTTAACTCCTTAATGGGGATGTTTAGCAAAAAATGAAAGGTTGCATCTTGTTAAGAACATTATTTTGGACATCTTTTGTTCAATATTGCTTATCAAAATATTTCCCACTTTTGAGATATAAAGCGTTAAAGATTTAGCATTCTGGCCCCTTATGGCCCCTAATTATGTAACATATGATGTGAATATCATAATATATAGTCGTAAATTGTTGAGATAAATATTTTTGCTTCAGTAATTCATTACAAAATATTGATCGTTAAAGAGTTATTGATTAAAGACTTTCGGCCCCTCTCAGCCCCTATTGTGAGGGGCCAGCCCCTTTTTCTTCATATCACTTTAAAGCTCTTATGATTTTGAACACATTTTGTTCAACAACTAGTCAGAAGTTCTGTTTCGTTTCTGAGATATTTGCAAAAGAAGTATTTAGGGGCCGGCCCTTCAACTCCTTAATGGGGATGTTTAGCAAAAAATGAAAGATTGCATCTTGTTTAGAACATTATTTTGGACATCTTTTGTTCAATATTGCTTATCAAAATATTTCCCACTTTTGAGACAGAAGGTGTCAAAGATTTAGCATTCTGGCCCCTTATGGCCCCTAGATATGTAACATATGATGTAAATATCATAATATATAGTCGTAAATTGTTGAGATAAATATTTTTGCTTCAGTAATTCATTACAAAATATTGATCGTTAAAGAGTTATTGATTAAAAACTTTCGGCCCCTCTCAGCCCCTATTATGAGGGGCCAGCCTCTTTTTCTTCATATCACTTTAAAGCTCTCATGATTTTGAACACTTTTTGTTCAACAAATAGTCAGAAATTCTTTTTCGTTTCTGAGATATTTACAAAAGAAGTATTTAGGGGCCGGCCCTTCAACTCCTTAATGGGGACGTTTAGCAAAAAATGAAAGGTTGCATCTTGTTTAGAACATTATTTTGGACATCTTTTGTTCAACATTGCTTATCAAAATATTTCCCACTTTTGAGATATAAAGCGTCAAAGATTTAGCATTCTGGCCCCTTATGGACCTTAATTATGTAACATATGATGTGAATAACATAATGTATAGTTGTAAATTGTTGAGATAAACATTTTTGCTTCAGTAATTCATTACAAAATATTGATCGTTAAAGAGTTATTGATTAAAGATTTTCGGCCCTTCTCAGCCCCTAAAGTGATGAGTCAGCCCTTTTTCTTTGATATCATATGAAAGTTCTTGTAATTCTACACAATTTCTGTTCAATATGTTTTAACAAAATACTCATAGTTAAAAAGTTATCGTAAGAAATGTCTCTAAAATTCACTCATGATTCGTGTCCTAAATTTCGACCCCTACTGAGCTTCCATACTAGGCACTTCCGGAAAATATCGAAACCCAGGTGCATAAAGGCAACATGTCCTCTATCATCACTGAAAATTTCATCGGTCTAGCTTAAGCCGTTTTTGAGTTCCATCACAGACAAGGAGGTCCTCTAAATTTTGATAAAAGGGCGATAACTTCCAACCGGAAGTAAATATCCCTAAACGGAATTGCCGGAACTAACTTCAGATATCAACGCATCTATCACGAAAATTTGAATAAAATCGAACGAGCCATCTCCGAGAAATCGTCTGCACAAATTTTGTAAGAAGAAAAAAGAATAAAAATAACTAGATGGTTCTCGTTGCGAGCAACGAGTGGGTCTTCCGTCTGATTTTGGATGAGATTAATCAAGATCTTGACTGAGATATTTGTCTATAAAAGTGAAAGGATGCATATTGTTTTAAACATTATTCTGATCATCTTTTGTTCAATATTGCTTATCAAAATATTTCCCCTTTTCGAGATATAAAGTGTCAAAGATTTAGCATTCTGGCCAATTACGGTCCCTTATTACGCAACATATGATCAAAACTTTACAATATATAGTTGCAGAATGTTAAGATGAACATTTTTGCTTCAGTAATTTATAACAAAATATTGATCATTAAAGAGTTATAGATAAAAGATTTTTGGCCCTTCTGAGCCCCTAATTTGAGGGGTCAGCCCCTTTTTCTTGATATCAAATGAAAGGACTTGTGATTTCGAAGACTTTTTGTTCAACAACTATTCAGAAATTTCCTTTCGTTTAAGAGATATATAGAATAACAATATTTAGGGGCCAGCCCTCCAAATCCTTAATGGGGATGTCTTGCAAAAATTAAAAGGGTGTATATTGTTTAGAACATTATTCTGAACATCTTTTGTTCAATATTGCTTATCAAAATATTTCTCCTTTTCGAGATATAAAGTGTCAAAGATTTAGCATTTTGGCCCCTTATGGCACCTTGTTACGTAACATATGATCAAAATTTTATAATATATAGTTGCAGAATGTTAAGATGAACATTTTTGCTTCAGTAATTTATAACAAAATATTGAACATTAATGAGTTATAGATAAAAGACTTTTGGCCCTTCTGAGCCCCTTATTTGAGGGGTCAGCCCCTTTTTCTTGATACCAAATGAAAGGTCTTGTGATTTTGAAGACTTTTTGTTCAACAACTATTCAGAAATTTCCTTTCGTTTAAGAGATATATAGAATAACAATATTTAGGGGCCAGCCCTCCAAGTCCTTAATGGGGATGTCTTGCAAAAATTAAAAGGGTGTATATTGTTTAGAACATTATTCTGAACATCTTTTGTTCAATATTGCTTATCAAAATATTTCTCCTTTTCGAGATACAAAGTGTCAAAGATTTAGCATTCTGGCCCCTTATGGCCCCTTGTTACGTAACATATGATCAAAATTTTATAATATATAGTTGCAGAATGTTAAGATGAACATTTTTGCTTCAGTAATTTATAACAAAATATTGATCATTAAAGAGTTATAGATAAAAGACTTTTGGCCCTTCTGAGCCCCTAATTTGAGGGGTCAGCCCCTTTTTCTTGATATCAAATGAAAGGTCTTTTGATTTTGAAGACTTTTTGTTCAATATATTTTAACAAAATACTTTTATTTAAAATGTTATTATAAGAAATGTCTTTAAAATTCACTCAAAAATTTCGTCCTAAATTTCGACCCCTACCGAGCCTCCATACTTCGCACTTCCGGAAAATTTGAAAACCAAGGTGCACATCTAGAACATGTCCTCTATCACCACTGAAACTTTGAACACTCTAGCATTTGTCGTTCTTGAGTTTTTGTGCAGACACAAGGTCTATCTAAAAATCGATCAAAGGGCGATAACTTCTGACCAGAAGTGATTTTTCAAAAACTGAAATGCCGTTATAAACTTCAGATAGCAACGCATTAACCCTGAAAATTTGAAGCAAATCGATCGGGCGATCTCCGAGAAATCTTCTGCACAAAATCGGTAAGGAAAAAAAAAAGAATAATAATAATAACTAGATGCGATCTCGTTGCGAGCAACGAGTGGGTCTTCCGTCCGATTTTTGATAAGATGAGATACGAATTTGACTGAGATTTTCGTTCATAAATATATGAATAGTGAAAACGTACAATTTGCTTCAGTTATGTTTAACAAAATTTTGATCATTATTGCACCAGAAAACGCAATATTTGATGAAGATTTTAAAATATTTATAGTAGCAGATCGTGAAGATGAACATTACTGTAAAAGGGTTATAGATGAAAGACTTTTAGCCCCTCTGAGCCCCTGATTTGAGGGGTCTTGATATCACATGAAAGGTCTTGTAATTCTGAAGAATTTTCGTTCAACAACTATTCAGTTTTCGAGATATGCAGACTTGAAATATTTAGGGCCATCTCTTTAAGTCCTTATAGGGGCTGTTTAGGGAAAATACAAAGGATGCACATTGTTGAGATCATCATTCTAAACAACTTTTGTTCAATATTGCTTTTCAAAATGTTTCCCCTTTTCGAGATATAAAGCTTCAAAGATTAAGGATTCTGGCCCCTTATGGCCCCTAATTACGTAATATTTGAAGAAAATTTTAAGATATATAGTTGCAGATTGTGAAGATGAACATTTTTGCTTCAATATTTAATATCAAAATATTTAACGTTAAGGAGTTATAGATGAAAGACTTTTGGCCCCTCTAAGCCCCTAATTTGAGGGGTCAGCCCCTTTTTCTTGATATCACTTGAAAGGTCTTGTAATTCTGAAGACTTTTTGTTCAACAACTATTCAGAAGTTTCGTTTCCTTTTCGAGATATGTAGACTTGAAATATTTAGGGGCCGTCCCTTGAAGTCCTTATAGGGGCTGATTAGGAAAAATTCAAAGGATGCACATTGTTCAGATCATCATTCTAAACAACTTTTGTTCAATATTGCTTTTCAAAATGTTTCCCCTTTTCGAGATATAAATCTTCAAAGATTAAGCATTCTGGCCCCTTATGGCCCTAATTACGTAATATTTGAAGAAAATTTTATAATATAAAGTTGCAGATTGTGAAGATGAACATTTTTGCTTCAATAATTAATATCAAAATATTTAACGTTAAGGAGTTATAGATGAAAGACTTTTGGCCCCTCTGAGCCCCTAATTTGAGGGGTTAGCCCCTTTTTCTTGATATCACTTGAAAGGTCTTGTAATTCTGAAGACTTTTTGTTCAACAACTAGTCAGAAGTTTCGTTTGGTTTTTGAGATATGTAGACTTGAAATATTTAGGGGCCGTCCCTTTAAGTCCTTATAGGGGCTGTTTAGGAAAAATTCAAAGGATGCACATTGTTGAGATCATCATTCTAAACAACTTTTGTTCAATATTGCTTTTCAAAATGTTTCCTTTTTGAGAGATATAAAGCTTCAAAGATTAAGCATTCTGGCCCCTTATGGCCCCTAATTACGTAATATTTGAAGAAAATTTTATGATATAAAGTTGCAGATTGTGAAGATGAACATTTTTGCTTCAATAATTAATATCAAAATATTTAACGTTAAGGAGTTATAGATGAAAGACTTTTGGCCCCTCTGAGCCCCTAATTTGAGGGGTTAGCCCCTTTTTCTTGATATCACTTGAAAGGTCTTGTAATTCTGAAGACTTTTTGTTCAACAACTATTCAGAAGTTTCGTTTCGTTTTCGAGATATGTAGACTTGAAGTATTTAGGGGCCGTCCCTTAAAGTCCTTATAGGGGCTGTTTAGGAAAAATTCAAAGGATGCACATTGTTCAGATCATCATTCTAAGCAACTTTTGTTCAATATTACTTTTCAAAATGTTTCCCCTTTTCGAGATATAAAGCTTCAAAGATCAAGCATTCTGGCCCCTTGTGGCCCCTATTTATGTGACATATGACGTAAAAATTATAATATATAGTTGTAGGTTGTTAAGATAAATAATTTTGCTTCAGTAGTGTATACAAAAATATTGCGTGTTTAAGAGTTATCGATTAAAGACTTTTGGCCCCTATCAGCCCCTAATGTGATCAGTCAGCACTTTTTTCTTGATATCATGTTACAGATCTTTTCATTCTGCACAAATATTGTTCTATATGTCTTAACAAAATAATTATACTTTAAAAGATATGATACAAAATGTCTCAAAAATTCACTCATGATTCGTGTCCTAAATTTTGACCCCTACCGAGCTTCCATACTAGGCACTTCCGGAAAATATCAAAACCCAGGTGCAAAATGGCAATATGTCTTCTATCATCACTGAAAATTTCAGCGCTCTAGTTTAAGCCGTTTTTGAGTTCCATCGCAGACAAGGAGGTCCTCTGAATTTTAATAAAAGGGCGATAACTCTCGACCGGAAGTAAATATCCCTTAACAAACTTGCTGGAATTAACTTCAGATGTCAATGCATCTACCTTGAAAATTTGAATGAAATCGAACGAGCCATCTCCGAGAAATCCTCTGCACAAATTTTGTAAGGAGAAAAAAGAATAATAATAATAATAATAATAATAATAAAGGTAAAAAAGAAACCTAAGAATAATAGAAGGGTCTTCCGCTGAAGACGGAAGACCCTAAAAAGAAAAGTGAAAAATCAACAATAGAATAATAGAAGGGTCTTCCGCAGAAGACGGAAGACCCTAATAATAATAATAAAGGTAAAAAAGAAACCGAAGAATAATAGAAGGGTCTTCCGCTGAAGACGGAAGACCCTAAAAAGAAAAGTGAAAAATCAACAATAGAATAATAGAAGGGTCTTCCGCAGAAGACGGAAGACCCTAATAATAACTAGAAACTCATTGTGAGCAATGAGAGGTCTTCCGTCCGATTCTGAAAATAAAAACAAAAATTCACGCTGAAAAAGTGATAAAAGAAATTCAGCGTGAAAATCCAACGTGCTAACTTTTAAGCATTCACTTTTTTGTATCACCTCCTGTCACGACCGGAAGTAACGGCGATACAAAATTTTCTCACAATTCAAATAAACTGATGACTGACTATCAGACCTGAAAGTTTTAGACTTCAGTCATTTACTGTTGCCGAGTAATATTGTGAGAACAAATTCTAATTTTGAGGACAGGTAAACACTCGATCGGAAGTGAATTTTATAAAGATCTCTGCAAACTTTTTCAATCAAAAAGATGAAAACATACATAGAACTCTTAGAAGACTCTCTATTAACCCTGTAAATCCCAGAGAAAAATATTGAAAAACAAAAACGTTGCAAATTTAACATTTTGAATTCACTTCCGTTTGTGACCGGAAGTATGAACGACGAAAAATAATGGTCGATCACCACATCTACATTTGATGCTCTATCACCTCAGCAAGTTTCATATTCATATCTTTAGCCATTCTCTGATGATACTGTTTACATGTACTTCTTTTATTCTTTATGTATTCAACTTTTTATTTCATGTAATTGCATGTCCATGTAATCTTTTTCTGCACTTCTATATACTTCTGCATCAGACCATTTGTCTACTACGAAAGGTTGGTCACGATACATTATTTCGCGCCAAACGTCACGGGGAAATATTCGCGCATTTCCTTTGGAATGTATTTTCTATTGAATGGTGATAGCTTCAATGAAATTTCAAAATGTTCTTATAACCTGAATATCGAGCTTGAGAAAGTATATTTATCGTATTGTACTTATTATATATCGTATGGATAAGTAACACTAAAGCAGTGATTTAGGTAAGATTTTCTACAAGTTTTATTTTCCTGTTCACCCCCTAAGTGGACTATCCCGATTAGTTTCACATTCATGAAAAGACTGGAATGTTTCGCCCAAAAATGTCTCGTCCTGTGACGGTCAAGGAATCTGATACCATTTATGTTCAATAACAACATCTTTTAGAAAAAAAAAATATTTATATCAACTTCATTAAACAATCTTTAAAAAAAAATGGTTTTCTTATTTTTGTCTTTTCTGTTCATTTAATATGACACAAGCCTGCATGGGGAAAAACAATTGCCACGTAATAATTACTATATATTGATTGCTTTAGTCAGGCAAGTTTCTTGAAAAGCTATTACTTATAACCATGGTTTAGGATCAGTTTTCCGTGGTGTAAAACAAAAGGTTGTAGTTATCGTATTTCCACTTGTAGTCATGTCGTTTTTCTACTTTGAGATACAGACAAGAACAATTATAGTAGACGTTTGAGGAAACCCCGGATTAAAACTCTAGTTAGAAACAGAATTGTAACGTAATTGTGATGCAATCCAACAATTCCTTCAGATTTCTTTGATCCTTATGGTACTTTCATTCAAACAAACGCTTGGCTGACTCCATAAATTCTGACCTACTTATCGGAGTTTACGGAGACAGCCGCCATTTTGGACCCACTTCAAATTTAGAAATGCGAATATCTAGAGTTTGGATTGATCAATTCTAAAATAAATTATATATTAAGCATTTTCAGAAGAGCCTCTATTAGTCTTATTAAAACAAAAGAAAAATATAGAAAAACAAAAAAGTTTAAAAATTCGACTTTTTTAAATTCGCATCTGGTAACGACCGGAAGTACTGACGACGCACAAAAAGGTGATTCCCCTCATCTAGAAGACATAACCTATCATCTCTAACAAGTCTCCAGTTCATATCTTAAACCATTTTTGAAAAAAAGGGGGACAAAATCTCATTTTCAAATCAGAAAGGTGTCAATAACTTGGCACCGGAAGCGAGTTTTCCAAATTTTCCTTCTGATGAACAAAGTCCATTTGACGACGCATAACTCCTGAAAGTTTCATTTAAAACCACTGAATAGTTTTTGAGAAATCGCCTGCACAAAATTTTGGGGGAAAAAATAAGAAGAAGAAGAAGAAGAAGAAACAGTAGAATCACTATAAAGTCTTCCGTGAAGACGGAAGACCTTAACTAGAAACTCATTGCAAGCAATGAGAGGTCTTCCATCCGATTCTGAAAATAAAAACGAAAATTCAAGCTGAAAAAAAGAGATAAAAGAAATTCAGACACTCTGGAGATTTAACTCTGGTCGTCAGCGTTAAAATCAAACGTGCTAATCATTAACCATTCACTTTTTTACACCACTTCTGGTCACGACCGGAAGTACCGGAAGTAACGGCTATACAAGATTTTCTCACGTTTCAATTAACCGATGACTGTGAGATCAAATTCTAATTTTGAGGACAGGTAAACACGAGACAGGAAGTGCATTTTATAAAAATCTCCAACTTTTCTCTAGACATTTTTAGTATATACAACATACATAAAGTCATTTCAAGTACTTTATCGATGATCAATATTTATGAGAAAGTTAAATATCAAAATAAAGTAGTTTATCTCCTAAAACCGGAAGTTGACGTTTTTGTTTCCGGTGGAATCTAACATATTTCAAAACAGCGAAAGAGATGCAATAAAGTGATGCTAGCTTTAAGTTAAAAAAGAAAAGTTAATTTTTTTAGATTTCTTTGATCACTTACTTTGAAAAGCAGAAGTGACTACTGACGCTTTTAACCCAAATGGTTTTGCTTACACCTCAAGGTCTATTACTCATAAAAGTTTGGTGTTTTAATCTTACCTGGTTTCGAGATCTCGCTCAGACTTCACATTTTGAGGACAAGAAAACATGATCAGAAGTGAATTTTTGAAAGATATTTAAGATTACTCTAGACATTCGCAGTCTGAATAACATATTTAAAATTCATTTTAAATACTTTATCTAGATAAAAAATATTGCTGGGAAAGTAAAATACTCAAATTATGCAGGTTTTCGCTTATAACCGGAAGTTGTCGTTTTTATTTCTGGTGGGACCAACATCTTTGGAATCTGCGAAAATGATGCAATAAAGTGTTGCAATATTTAATTTTAAAAAAGAAAAGTTGAAATTTTTGATTTCTTTGATCACTTCCTGTGATGACCGGAAGTGACGGCTGACGCTCTTAACCCAAATGGTTTTGCCTACATCTTAAGGTTTGTTGCTCATATAAGTTTGGTGTCTTAATCCCTTACCGTTTCCGAGATCTTGCTCCGACAACTTCTCATTTTGAGGACAAAAAAAAACACGCAACCGGAAGTAAATTTTACAAAAATATTTGACGTTACTCTAGACATTTGCAGTCTGAATAACATATTTAAAATTCATTTCAAATACTTTATCTACAAAAGATATTAATGGGAAAGAAAAATACTCAAATTATGTAGTTTTTCTCTTATAACCGGAAGTTGACGTTTTTGTTTCCGGTGGGACCAACGTATTTCGGAACTACACAAAAGATACAATAATGTGATATAGGAATTAATTGAAAAAAGGAAAGTTGAAATTTTACAATTTTTTCGATCACTTCCGTACACGACCAGAAGTGCCGACGACGAACGAAAAGGCGATTCCACAAATTTAAAAGTCACGTTGTTTGCTCTCAAATAAGTCTCCAGTTCATATCTTTAACCATTCTTGAGATCATTCGCGGACAACATTCCATTTAAAAATCAGGAAATTGCCCGTAACTTGGAACCAGAATGGAATTTTCCAAATTTTCCTTGTGATGAACAAACTTCATACAATGACTAATTTTTCCTGAAAGTTTCACGCAAAACCACTCAATAGTTTTCGAGAAAACGCCTGCACAAAATTTGGTCAAAAGAAGAAGAAGAAGAAGAAGAAGAAGAAACAGTAGAATCACTATAAGGTCTTCCGTGAAAACGGAAGACCTTAATAGTAAGAAACAGTAGAATCACTATAAGGTCTTCCGTGAAAACGGAAGACCTTAATAATAAGAAACAGTAGAATCACTATAGGTCTTCCGTTGAAAACGGAAGACCTAATAATAACTAGAAACTCGTTTTGAGCAACGAGAGGTCTTCCGTCCGAATAACCATCCTAATATTATCAAAAAATATTGAAAAACAAAAAAGTTGAAAAATTCGACTTTTTATATTCTCTTCCGGTAGCAATCGGAAGTAATTACGACGCACGAAAAAGTGATTCCGCACATCTAAAAGCCATCATCTATCATCTCTAAGTCTCCAGTTTATATCCTTTACCATTTTTGAAAAAAATAGCGACAAAATTTCATTTTAAAATCAGAAAATTGTTCATAACTTGGAACTGGAAGCTTAATGTTCAAAAAATCTTCCAAATGTAGCAATGGCATTTAATAGGGCAATATCCTTGAAAGTTTGACAGAAAACTATTGAATAGTTCTTGAGATATCTTGTGCACAAAATTCTCTATCATCAGAAAAGTTGATTCCTCACTCATAACACTATCTGTATGACGTTGAGCATCCCTTTCATTTTCTTCATACATAAAATACTATAACACATAAATTGTACAAAATATCGCGTAATTCAAACAGAAAATAATACCAGATATCATTTCAAAGATACAGTCTTATATTTCAGCTGAAAAAAGTACAAAAAAATCCAGACATTCTGGGATTGAGTCCAGGGCGCTCTCTTGAAATTTGAACATGCTAACCATTACACTAGCAGGACCATTTCTTATGGAGTCTCTATTATCTCTAGTAAAATCATTAAAAAATATTGAGAGAAAAAGTTGAAAAATAAGACTTTTTTAATTCACTTCCGGCAGCGACCAGAACTATTGACGAATTCTTTCAAATGTAACAATGCCTTTCCAAACCCAGATCACCTTCGTGAAAATTTGATATGGAATCCACTACACTAGTGCAATTTTACCAGCCATCATCGATGTTTACTTTGTATCATTGCCTGAAGTAACGAGCGTCAGTGAGGTGAAAAGTTCTTTTATATAGTGCGGAATTAAAGAATGAAAGCTAGCTAGACAAATTTTGTGCAAGCAGATTCACATCGAAATTCGTTACTTGAGTTTAAACAATAACAAAAAAATCTATTACTGATGAACTGATGATACTGTTTACTTCTTTTATTCTTTTTGTATTCACATTTTTATTCAATGTAATTCCATATACCTGTATTTCATACAAATGTGTCTGTGTAATCTTTTTCTGCAATTTTGCATCAGACCATTTTTCTACTATGAAAGAAGAGTCACGATACATTATTTTGCGCCAATCGTGATGAGTAAATCTTTGCACCTTTTCTTTGAAATGTATTTTCTATTGAATGGTCTCTATTCTCATATATATTATTGTATGTACCGTACTTACTCATTTTATTGCATTTGGAGGTCAGAGTATATATGTTTTTAAAAAACAGATTATTCATTTCATAATCTGCCAGATCCAACAACAATTCCTTCATATTTCATTGATCCTTGTGGTAGTTTCGATCAACAAGACACTCGGCTTTCTCCGTAAACTCCGACCTGCCAATCGGCAATCTTCGACTGACTCAGCTACGCTCCATTAGTGTTAAATCTAAAGCAAACTAGCATGGCGCGGCGCCATGCCCTTTTCTCTCGGCGCCATGCCCTTTTTTCCAGCGCCATGCCCTTTTTTCCTTGCAAAAATAAATAAATATGCCCAGCAGAGGCAAGATGGACTAGCGGCTTTGTTTATTCAGTGCATGCTGATTAGCCCCTTTGTTTATTTAATGCACGCAAAGTGTGAATTCAGGACAGGAAATCACTTCTCGCTTGAACGCACACAGCCACCTGGCCAGGTAACATGCCTCAGGCTGTCAGGGTATAAGAGATAACACGAGAAAATATCATTTGATTGCATTGATTATGCAAGAATTAGCCCAATGTCAAAGAAAGATTAATTTGTAAATTAAAATGTTACACATTTTAAATCAGGATCATTTTTTTTTTAACTTGAAAGTAGAAAAAACAGAGTAGATGAAGAAATGTGAAAAATAAAACTGCTGATGAATTAAGGTGGTATGGGATACCAAACGAAACTTCTCCTACATATTTATGTACCCAAATTAGAGGGATTTGAAATACCCCCACCTTTCAGTATATTAAAGTGTAATTTTAATAATTTTTTTATTATTTTAATGAGAAATACAAAAACGATTTTTTTCTTGCATAATTCTTTTTTCATAAGCTTAATATTATAGACAGGCGTTTGCTAATATAAAGTGTTTATAAAAACAAAAATGACAAGAAATATGTCTTAGTATTTTTTTAATTTTCAACAAAAAATAAGCGTAAAAAACTGGGAAAACTTTATTTCTTGAAAACAGACGGATAACATTTCATGAAAGTCTACAATTAGAATGTATCTTAATATGTTAGCAAAGTGAAATAAACAAGTTGAAAATATATATATAAATGGAAAATATAAAATGCATTTAAAATTTTTTGAATTAAAAGATCCGAGCGGAAGAGTTATCCTTCTTTATTTTCCAAGGGTTGAAAAAACCTGGGTGCTATTTTAGAAATGATGAGCATTTTTTCCCAACCATAAAAAAATCGCACTTTGTAGTTTTCAACTTTGAGCGGTTTTGAAAACAATGCATGGACAATCGCTTTCCAGGACCTGTCTTGTTCAGAGCAATTGCATTCATCTGAACATTTTGGGACTATATACAACAGCTAGCTGATTTGTGACCAAACAGTTACTTCTTGAATTAAATAACAAAGAAGTCCAGCCCTGGTTAACGTGATAATTGATTGGTGATAATTCAGCACAATGTGAAGTAATTGCACTTATCCATGCCTCACTGCACACAAGGTGCTGTACAGTTACTCAAACAATTGAAATACAGCTTTTGCTTAAAAGTGTTCAAAAGCAGCAATGTTGAAACTACCTTTTACAGGGGTTTGCTTTTTTAAATGTCCGTTGTACAATTATAAGTAAATTTATAAACTTGCGATTTTTTTGTCTGTTTTTACTTAAAATGCCGACTTGTGAGAACTTGCATTGAAATAGGCTTCAGAGTGTTCTTTTCAACGGTGTATCTACAAATTTTGACCCGATAATAAGCACTCATGCAAATCAAAACAATACTTCAAACGGAAATACGTCATAACGTGGAGGTATCCCATACTACCTTAAGTCAACTTACAATGTACAGTACCAAAAAAAAAACAAAAAACAAAACAAAAACAAAAAAAAACTGAATATTATGTGTGAAATGGGCTAGGAAACAACAAAGTATGAAGTTAGTTTCTTTCATGTTCAATGATTCTGTGTTCTAACATTTTGAATTGACACCCAGAGGCTTAATGTTTCTAAGCCAGAAAAAAGTTTTAACCAATTTATATATTATTTCAAGTTTAATTTTTTGGTATGATCAGTGTTCACTTGATTTTGTTGGTAGATTATTTTCAAAATAAAGAGAATGCCCTCTACATTTATTATTCAAGTAGCCCCCCCCCCCTTGCAATTTTGTTCTGTTATTTACCTCATACACAAATAACAATATTAAAGCAAGGGAAAAAAATTCATACTCCAAACTAAAATAATTCTTGAGCAAGTGACAAAAAGATTCACACCTATTACTTTTTAAGCATAACCTTGATAACCATACTAATTTCTTGATTAAAAAATTTGAATTTAAATTTTGGCAATAATTGCCCTCTCAGTGTGTATTTAATTAAGCTGACAGATTTATACATTTTTCTTATAGATACTTGTATTACTAAAGATTTCAGTATTAAATAATAATTTAAGTACATAAACATGATAAAGAAAATATTTGTAATTTCAAAGACGTTAAAAAGTGCCCTCATGAAAACTTGTCGCGGCATAAAGTGCCCTTTTGATCATTGGATTACCATGCCCTTTTTAGGGTCTGGATTTAACACTGCTCCATACAAACCTCGTAAGTGTTTGGTGGAGAAATATGCATCAAATCAATTACATTTCTCCGGAACTGCCTTGTAACTCATTTCATATTTTACTCAGCATAAAGTTCTTCAAACATTTTTTTCTGTTGTCTAATTCTTACTTGTATATTGGTTTTGATCACAGCATCATGTAAGTAGTCTTTGAAAGCAAATCATAGTGTTGGGCGTGCTTCAAAGTAACTCAGAGTTCAAATGTATAACATTTGGAGGAATTTCAAATAAGATCACATGACTGTATCAGCAACATGGTAGAACACTTTTGACGCTAAGGTTAGTGTGCGAGAAACGAGCCACTCGAGGAGCTCCGAGTGCCGACCTGCTCGTCGGAGACAGCCGCCATTTTGGACCCGCTTCAAATTTTAAAATGCGAATATCTAGAGTTTGGATTAACCAATTTTAAAACAAATTGCATATTAAGCATTTACAAAAGAGTCTTTCTTAAATTTGCTAAAATCATAGAAAGGAAATTGAAAAGCAAATAAAGTTAAAAAAAATGCCCTTTTTTAAATTCGCTCCCGGTAGCAACAGGAAGTGGTGACGACGCACAAAAAGATGATTCTGCAAATCTAAAGGTCATGATCTATCTTCTCCAATAAGTCTCCAGTTCATATCTTTAGCCGTTCTTTAGAACGTTCATCGACAAAAGGCCATTTAAAAATCAGGAAATAGTCCATAACTTGGAACCAAAAGAGAATTTACCAAATTTTCCTTGTGAAGAACAAAGTTCATTTAATAACGCATTTTTCCTGAAAGTTTCACTGAAAACCACTGAACAGTTATCGAGAAAACGCCTGCTGAAAAAGCGATAAAAGAAATTCAGACACTCTGGATATTTAACCCTGGTCATCAGCGTGAAAAACCAATGTGCTAACCATTAACAATTAACTCTTTTGCATCACTTCCTGTCACGACCGGAAGTAACGGCGATGCGAGATTTTCACAATTCAAATAAACTGATGACTGACTATCAGTCCTGAAAGTTTTAGACTTCAGTCTTTTCCTGTTGCTGAGCAATATTGTGAGAACAAATTCTAATTTTGAGGACAGGTAAACACGCGACCC
This sequence comes from Saccostrea echinata, assembly GCF_033153115.1. Classification (NCBI taxonomy): domain Eukaryota; kingdom Metazoa; phylum Mollusca; class Bivalvia; order Ostreida; family Ostreidae; genus Saccostrea; species Saccostrea echinata. Next base: position 17,165,748 of record NW_026889774.1, read on the forward strand.
GAAGTGAATTTTAAATTAAAGAAATCTCTGACTTTTCTCTAGACATTTGCAATATTTACAACATACAAAAAATCATTTAGAGTACTTTATCGATAAGCAATATCTATGAGAAAGTTATAATTCAGAAGTCTCTGACGAGACTGTAGCTCTACTGGTTGTACTTATAAAGGAAGATAAAAGTAGCACTTGGACTTGAAACTTTGCAACAGCAATAAATAGAATAATGATCCTTGGTTAAGTCTCTTTTAGTGGCAAGATTTATTGCAATCAGACTGAAACTGTAGGAGGAGTAGCCTTTTAAAACAATTTTTACAGAAATTTCAATTTAAGTAACCATGGCAACATCATTCAACAAAATCAAAAAACAATAACATCAATTATGTATCTTAGTGTAGTTTACTTGTGAGCTAAGTTATACCAAATTCAGACCAAAACTGTAGGTGGAGTAGCATTTTGAAGGTATTTCAAGGAAAGAGCTAGGTACGTTAGCTAATGTCAACAGGCCCTGCAAAATGCTTAAAAAATAAAGTTTGTGTATCCTCACTAACCATGTATATTTATAAAGTTTATGATCCTTAGTCCTTGTATATGTAAACGTTTTGGCAGATCCAAGCTTCTTCTGCTGCTATGTAATATCCAAACCTATGCCGTATCCGGAAAACAAGCAATTTTCTTCACTTTTCACCGGGTTTTGAGAAAATTTGATGTGGCCACAAGCATCGGCCACTAACCATTTTAACCAGAAATAGTATAGCATAAAAGGGATTGATTTATACAGGTTTTGTTCTGGCTGTGGGCTGTGGCCACATTGAATTTTTACAAATTCTGATATTATCGGTCGTCTGCTATTCGGATCTTGACCTGAGGGGAATGGAATATTAGCTTGGTATTTTGATTATATTCGTAGAAAATAAATAACAGTCGAATACATGTTTATTTTATAGAACTCAAAATGATAAAATGCATTATTTTAATAACTCAGTTGTTAAAAATTTGTATTCGTGACCACCCTTTTTACTTTCGTTTTCATTCCAGGCAACCAAAACACAGGCAAATGTACACATGAAATGTCTAAATTTCAGACGGTGTGTTGTTAAAAGATATAATGAGATGTTATTGGGTTGTTTAATTTATAAAAAAGTATGATAATTTTAAGGCAAAAACCTAACGTCTCAAGGTTGTAGATACATCAAACTCTAAATATAGACGTCCTCATTGTTTACATTGACAACGTACAGTGACGCGCCATAAGTTTTTCCAATTTTTCAGTCTTTCGTTCGATATTTTACTGTAAACAATATGTTGTTTTATCAAACATTTGATTAAAAATAATTGAGAATTTCTCACAATAAGAGAAAACTGTAGTCAGATGATTCATTTTAGATATAAAAAATCTCAAATGAACAACTTTCCAATATCTATAAAAATGCTGGAAAGTTTACATGTTTCAATGCACAGATGAATTATTTTAATATTATAGCACTTACACCCTTTCTCCAAAAGCTTAATTAGTACATACTTATACTTAGTATATTTTCAGTATGATAATCTTTCAATGAATTAAATTTATATACCATCACATAGAAACGAAAAAGAAAGAAAAGAAAACAGCCATTTAAAATGTTTTTATGTCTTCTAAAAAAATAATTGAAATGATAATTGAGAACAGTAGAGGCATAAGTATATGTTATTTATGTCCCTGATTGAAAACAGTGAAATAATGCAGTAAATTGAAGAAAGAGAAAAAAGAACGGGGAAATTACATACAACTATTTAAGTTTTCCTTAGAAAAGTTAAGATGAGAATAAATCAAATAATGTTCGACTAAAATGATACTCATTATAATGAAAACTTCTGAATGGGACAGCTTCATATAATTTTATGAAATTCTAAGATATTGAAAATATTTTTAAAGCTATTTATGGCATATCTGAGCTTGAAATTAATAATACAAGACTGAGTGTAAATATATATATGATAAATGTTATTTACGTTCGAATTAAAATTTTCACCGATTTTGAACTTTAATAACCTCACGTTTCTATAGTTAAATTGACTTTAAATTTGTCTGTTATTTAAATGTGGAGTTGGTAAATAAATCGGTTATTGCTTTAAATTTTTAATATCTTTGAAACGCGATTGATTTAAATTGTATAATTTACAGGAAACTCCTATCTTTATATAAAGTAATAAAACAATTAGAAAGAATTTTCATTTTAATTTTGGTTACCTGAACTTATCAAAAAATACGCCAAATATGACTTTAAATTTATTTTATATATTTATAATTTTTTTAACTCAGTTATATTACACCCTCCCTTTTGTGACAGGAAAAACTCTCCAAAATATTTGCAAATTCATTGATTATTACTAAATCAAATAATATTAATAATAAAAATCTTGTTGTTTGTCATTGCATTCAACAGTACTATTTTAAATTTCGTGATGTCTGTTGTTCTCTCGAGTTTTCGTCAACGAACGATTTATAAGTATTGTGAGAAAAGGCGTGGTGTTCCTAGGAGGTTAAATATGATGAAAAGCATGATGATGACATGGAAATATGACAATTTAGAACCAATCAGAAAACGCATTGTGTAGAATAATTACAATGAGATATAATAATAAGATGTATGTGTGTATGTGTGTGCGGTGGTGGGGGGGGGTGTCCCACTTAGGCTATTTATAGGCTTCAGGGTTCTCCACATTTGAAAATTTAACCATGGAGGAAGCTGCGCGAAGGCGCAATGTGACCAAAAACACCAATGCATGTTAGACTTCCTAACCTTCATTAATCAATTGGTTAATTCACAAAACTTAACCACTGCAGCACAAAAAGTTGAAATAACCAATAATTTTTTAAGCTAAAAAATTAAAAATAAAAAGGATTATGTATCTTAAATACTCTACAAATGTACCAAAATTGGTCCAAAACTGTAGGAACATTTTGAAGGAATTTCAAAATAATGTTTTGATAGAGTAATCATGGCAACAGTTTTCAAAAACTGATATACAGAATTGATGTTGCCTGTTATGTAAAAAGTTTTATTTAAATATGACAAAAACTGATGAATTGGTAGTACATGTACTTTAAAAAAAGTTAACAGACACACAAACAAACGAAAGAGGACATCCTGCTAATGCCTAAGCTTTTTTTAACTGCATGATCTATGAAAACTTACTGGTGGCATACATAGTAAAAGTAACTTAGTATAACCGGGGGCATTAATTTGCATTAATGTAATTTTGCTTTCTCTATTCTGTCTTTCTCTAAACGTTATTTTTTCTACATATTGCATTTTCGCTGAGTTTCCTCCATTGTTTATTCCTCCACGTGCCCGTGCTAAAAATAGCGCCACACAAAGTTTCATAAACACGGGAGGTAACTCTAAAACTAAGACGACGATTGGCACTTACCATGCTTACGTACATTTTATCAGAAAGATAATAAAGTTAATACTTGAAAACAAAGCATGAGGAATTGATTAAATACAAAGAAAAGGAAATTTTGAAAGGGCTCATTTTTTTCTGGGCATACCTACTGCTCGTTATGATCTTTCATCAAATAGTGAACACGTTGGAATTTCCCGAAATTACATGTTTGTATACTACAGGATAATTAATTCTCAAGATATTGATCTTCAGCTGATTGACCCTCCATTGTCACGCTTCCCAGCATAGTCGCCGATCAACGACCGTGTTTGTTTGCACAGTCCGCTTTCCCTCGAGGCATGCCAGATGCATGGCAGTTGTAGTATAAACACAATTAACTACTCAAGTCATTAAAAAGTAGGTGTAAATACTAAAATGCAATAAAAATTTAACCATGGCGGCCGCCCATTTTAACCATGGCGCAGCTCGTTTAACCATGGCGGGCCGCCATGGTAAAACCCCTTGTGGAGAACCCTGAGGCTTATATATCATACTTAAAATCTCGGAAATCGGGAAGTTGAACTACTTGGCCAGGGATCTCAAGGTACATTCCCCCGACCCTGACCCTGACGTACGTACCAGCGGGCTTCATATTTTAGCGGCTATGGCACAGACAGCAATGCGCTAATTTATGAATACCGTAAATAAAGCATAACTATGTACAATGCAAGGCCCCATAATCTGTAGTGTTAATTTATGGTAACGCCATCTAGTCCATAGGAAGTCCTTGCGCTAAATTTCGTACACGTACAGTCTTGTCTTTTAATTGGATATAAAAAATATTTAGCGTTACAATATAAAGACTCAGGAGAATTATTTTCAGATCTTAATTTCTTGTTGTTGTTTGTCCCCAAATGATCAACAGTCAGGTTCCAAAGCTGAAACCATGAGATCTAGAGGAATGAATTCAACATGACCCTGGTTGATGCATTATTAAAAGTCATATTTGTTTAACTTTATGCTTACATAAGTACCCCACATTTCGAGACACTGGTAACCTTATCACTGTACTTTGCATCCAACTTAAGGCAACCCAACGTTATAACTTTTTTTGTAAAAAAAAAAATCGCCATCTTTAAGGTCGCAGACAGTGCGTATGGCCAAGGGGTGAAATGTTACAACCTTTTTATGAAGGGTTGAAAAAATATACCTATATTATTATAAATATATTGTGTATAAGAGGAGTTGACCATCTTCATTTTCTGATATCTTGGAGGGATGATGGATATGTATATATCACAAGTAATGCCCATGAAAACGGAACAACATCCAATCATAAAGTTATGTGTTGATATGGTACAAACGGCATCAGAGACATAATTCGTGATTGTTAAAATTACTGGGAATAATCGAAATATTTTTTAGCTCATTTGACAAAGCAATTCATCTCATATTTCACAAAGTTTGGGAAGAAAAGCATTGTCTGAATTCCCCATTAGACAAATGAAATTAAATTTTATCAGTACTATTATTTGAATTTACATCAGCTGTTTTGTATGGCTTTGCAAGTTCCCTGTTGGTAAGTTAGGAAGATTGATTTTTATTTATTCTTTGTTAGTTGACACCTTTGTCTGTGTTCCAAAGTCAAAGATCAATTTGCAAGGTCATCGTAAACTAAAAAAAATGCTGATGGAAATGATGAAGGCATGTCACCTAGAGCCAGACTCTGACTCAAAGATATGTGATTTAGATCCAGTCTATACGTTTTGACAAATAAAAGAAGTTAACTTTGACGTACAGTTCACAAGGAACCTTAGGGTCAGCTTTGATTTTTTTAGCTCTTCTGAGCCAAAGGCTCAAAGAGCTAATGTTATGGCCATTTGTGCGGTGTGCGTAAACTTTTTAGAATCTGGGCCATAACTCAAGAACCCCTTGGCCAATTATTGTCAAAGGATGAATCTTCATAACACTGCTTTCTCGCCCCTTTTTAAATGCAGAATTTTACCTTTTCAAATCTGAACATGGTTATATTGTAGCTTAAGTCTTCAAGCATAGTCTGTATAGATACTTAAAAAAGATTTTTTGGGAAGGAGACTTTCATTATATACATTATATCGATTAAATAAAATCGTATACTTCAACTACTTCACTGTAAAATCCTGGTTTCGCCATTACAACTATGTACGTCATTGTATTATTTGAATGAGAAGGCGGAGCGTCTATCAAGCGTGCAATTAGTGTGAATAGCATGTGTTCGAGGTGTACTGTTTTATGATAAACTGACACCTAAAAACCATCTTTTTTCGTGATAGAGACCGACAAAATATAAGCATACATTTTTAATTTGGCAGGCTTAACTTTGATTTTTTTTCTGCTTAACTTACGAGTTGTATTTGAAATGATTTACTGGAAATTCGTTAAATTATTTATACATTACATGTAAATACACAATGGAATTTGTAAACAGAACGTATAACAAAGAATACACTATTTTTAATTCAAACTTTAAAGAAACCTTTTTTTAAAAGAAATGATTAATTCATTTGAGCTTATTACATAATTAGAATTTATTTCATATGTATGTATATCTATATATATATATATATATATATATATATATATATATATATATATATATATATATACATATATATACTGTAATTTTTGGGGTATATGTCGATGGGGTTTATAGGTCGAAAGGCTCATTTTCAGCCATAATTTTCAAAAAATCCTTAGATAGGACAAATTTGGAAGATAGGACGAGGCTTGTTTATCGATTTCAAGAGATTCTTAGGTAGATATAACTGTACTACGTATTAGAACATGTATACCTCTTTAATTTAACCTGAGATATTAACGTATTGAGAAAATAAACTGGTATTTTTATGAGTACAGCATTGTAATAGTGTTTATACAAACATAGTTAAAACTTCCTTAAATTGTGATATAACGTGTTTTCTCCAACTTGCCTGTTCAATACAGTCGTAGTTTGACTGTTGTTAAATGCAAAAATACGGTAGTATACAACAGCTATAATCAGAGTAATACCCGAAATCAAACAATAATCATTTCCATTTTAGAACGTCGTGGACACATTCCTTTATTCCGACATTATTTACCGGGGTACAATATTAAATTCGATGACCGCCATTTTTTATATTTCTTGTCCAGGGATTTGCTAAAACACGTTTGTTGTAACAAATAAATTTAATTGAGAGTACATTTGCAATTTAACAGTCATCATGAATTTTACAGTTTTGTTTGTTCAATGATGTATAGCACTAATACCCCTGTAACGGCACATGGATCTGTTAATCATGCCCCGGAGGTGTTAAAACCAACACAGGTGTTAACACCTTTGTGTACACATGCAGTGTATATCCCTTTATCTGTCAGACAATTAAAATTCTATTAGAAGCCAATCTTTGTATAATTCAGTGTACCATTTGGGATATAAAACAAAATAGTTATGACTAGAATAAATTTAGGAATTTACTGGCAAAAATTTATTTCACGCATTTTACATTTAAATAAATATCACAAGACAATGAAAAAATATTTAGGTATACTATTTCAATTAATCGTTACAAATAAATGGTAAAAAAAAAAAATTACAATTGCGATTGTGAAAACTCTTCCGTATTTTAAACTTTGATGCGGTTGCGGTTTTATTTTTAGTAAACGATTGCGACTTCCAACTTCACAAGATGGACACAGCATGTTGTAAATATAATTTGAGACATTATTTACTAGATGATATATTATTTTTTTTTTGCACATCGACGGATATTTAATGGAACTTATTTTGTAAGAAATCAATGGAATAAATATTTAATTCTTTATTGTTTATTTTTTCTCGGTAAAATAATTTTTTAAAAATACGAAAATGGCACAGATTTGCTTTGAAATTGACCTAAATTTTACTGATTTTGGGGCATTTCTCATAAACTTGAGCCTTAGATAGGTCAATTCGTTAAATAGGACGACCCCAGCAGTTCTGAGGAAAAAAGTATCATCCTATCTTCCAAAACTTACGGTATATATATATATATATATATATATATATATATATATATATATATATAATTTTGCAAAATCTGAGTTTTACAACAAATACACATAGATGGTTGAATTATGATATAGAACTACACTCTGTGTATAAAAAATAATTTGTTAAGAAAGTGAAGATTTAAACGTCAATACACGTCAGTTTCATCGCTGGTGAATAAAGAAACATCAGTATCAGTGTACATGTACTTTGTACAGTCCAAATTACATTGTTTCAAAAAAATGATGTTTTATTCATGCCATATGTAATATGATCTTCCTCAGTTAGAAATTCATTAATTGTTGAAATCCACTCCTGTACTTTTTGATTTCAACAGACTCCCTCCCTGTAGTAAGATAAACAATAAATCCCTCCGAGGTATTCTTAACCCCCTCTTTCATTCGACTGATTTTTTTTCCTAATATCTAAATCTTGAATGATACGTTAATCGGACATGTGAAAGAGTCATACAAGTGCATTTTCTTGCTTTAAAACATTATGCATTAAAACTACTGGCGAACATGGACTTTTTTACATGATTTGTAAAAAAAAAAAAAAAAAAAAAAGAAAGAAATATATATATATATATTTGTCAGATTTTGTGTCGATGTAAAAAGTTTTAGCATTTGCAGTGTCGTCAGAAGAAACCTGAGCCTTCCCTCTATTCAAATTAGGGGTGCATTTTGTGCAAATGTATTCATCCAGAGACTTTTTATTAGATTGATTGATTGATTGTATGTCGTTTTCAATTAATCAAATGAAGAGTCACTGGATGAATACATTTGCCCAAAATGCACTTTTCATTCGATACACAGGTCTTTTTAGCGCTCAGTACTTCAATTGGAAGTATGCATTTGTGCACTTGTAACAAACAGTTCATTTTTCTAAAGATATGATGAAATGGTGTTTTTCAAATAACGGTCTAGAAAATTAATGACAGTTTTAAGTGAAAAAATATCTTTTATATCTTCCAAGAGTCAATGAACATAGCACTGAATAAGATGTATATTTAGGAACAAAGGCAAATGTATAATTTATACCAACAGTAATTTAAATTTTAAAATTCTGTATTTATGAGACACAGGCGGTAAGTGCAAGCTATATGCTACAGGCCTTCAATATAAATTGATAGATACCAAAAAAAACTCAAACAAAATCAACTGAAATAGCGTTTGATAAAAAGTAAATCAAAAATCTGAACACATCTTAATCATAAAAAAGTTTTCTCCCAGAATTTTAATTATCCATTTGAAAATGATCTGACCATCATAGCTCGCAGACAACAGACAAGGTGTCGCATAGGTGTGCTCAAAGCATGAAAGTGAATAGATTTGAGTCACGTGTTCAGTGCTTTGTTATTCATGAGGTCAAAGACGGGTTGAAATTTGTAAACAAGGTGCCTTTACTATAGAGAGAAGTACCCGTGATTTTGCACCTTTTTGGAAAATAACAAATGAGCACAAGACTGTTTCAATTTCTTTCATGAATGTAATTGACATATATAACTCTTTACAATGACCGTATTTACGACAACTTGAAACATCCATGCACTCATATAAAAAATGGGCTTGCAAAATGGGGGTGTGGCCTAAAGTCTACAAGAAATCGATGTAAACAACGTACCCCTGCTATATTAATCAGATAAATACTTAATTACAGTGCAAGGAAGTAAAACTTGAAATTGTTGAGGCAAAAATATGTAGAAAATCTTGAATTTTAATTTTTTGTAAATTATTGGGGGCCAGATTTGGACATTTAAACGATTCATTCTTTGTCAAAGGGTATCTTTGGCCCAAGGGCTTCCTTTTATACTAAAACTAGGGTTGTGACCCTTAAACAAGGGGAGATAATTAGGAAAATAGAAACAAAAGTACTGGTTGCTAAAAGATCTTCTTCTCAAGAACCACTGGGCAGATTATCACCAAACTTACACAAAAGCATGAGGATATGTTGTAGATTAACATTTGCATGGGGAATTGCCCTGGGGCAAAGGGCGTAGTCTCAAGGTCTCTTCCAAAAATTACATTTTATTAAAATGTTGATATTTTGCTTACTATAAGGACTAGGATCATCAAATCTTGTCAGTTGATGCATCTAAGGACCTCATATCATGTTGACTCAAAAGTAGGTCACGGTGACCTACTTTTTAAATTTTGTGGCCATTCTTTTTAAAAATGATTTAGAGGCATATTTTGAACAATTTAAGGTCTATGATCATCAAACTTTGTCAGTTGATGTATCTTGGGACCCCGAAGTACATCAACTAAAAAGTAGGTCACCTTGACCTACTTTTTGAACTTTATGGCTAATCTTTTTCATAACAATTAAGGTCATTAATTCGAATACCAAGAGGTTTAGAATCATTAAATCTTGTAAGATGATGCATCTTGGGGCTGTAAAACATATTTATTAAAAAGTAGGTCACAGTGACCTACTTTTTGAACTTTGCAGGCATTTGATTTCAAAGCGTTTTAGAGGCATAATTTGGACATTTTAAGACCTATGATCATAAAACTTTGTAAATTGATGCATCTTGGGTCCTCAAAAAAGGTCAACTGAAAAGAAGGTCACCGTGACCTACTTTTCAATTTATATGACTATAATTAAATATTTCAGGTACTAATTGGCTTAGAATCATCAAACTTTGTCAGTTGATGCATCTTGGGTCTTCGGAGTAGGTCGACTGAAAAGTAGGTCACCTTGACCTACTTTTGAAAATTTATGGCTTTAATTAAATATTACTCCTTGTAAACACAGCTGTAAAAATTGTCACAACTGTAAAATTTATCACTCATTCATCAAGGTGATTCATACGCTTAAAATATGATAGTTCTAGCAAAATGGCTTTAATTAAATATTTTGGGTACTAATTGGCTTAGAATCATCAAACTTTGTCAGTTGATGTATCTTGGGTCCTCGGAGTACAACAACTATAAAGTAAGTCACCGTGACCTACTTTTGAAAATTTAAGGCTTTAATTAAATATTTTGGGTATTTATTGGCTTAGAATCATCAAACTTTGTCAGTTGATGCATTTTGGGTCCTTGGAGTACAACTACTGAAAAGTAGGTCACTGTGACCTACTTTTGAAATTTTATGGCTGTATTTAATATTTTTTGCGTACTATTTGGCTTAGAATCGTCAAAATTTTTCAGTTGATGCATCTTGGGTCCTCGGAGTAGGTCAACTGAAAAGTAGGTCACCGTGACCTACTTTTGAAAATTTATGGCTTTAATTAAATATTTTAGGTACTAATTGGCTTAGAATCATCAAACTTTGTCAGTTGATGCATCTTGGGTCCTCGGAGTACAACAACTGAAAAGTAGGTCACCGTGACCTACTTTTGAAAATTTATGGCTTTAATTAAATATTTTAAGTACTAATTGGCTTAGAATCATCAAACTTTGTCAGTTGATGCATCTTGGGTCCTTGGAGTACAACAACTGAAAAGGTCTAAAACTGAAAGGTCACTTTGACCTACTTATAAAAATTTATGGTTATAATTTAAAAAAATATTTTAGGTATTAATTGGCTTAGAGTCATCAAACTTAGTTGATGGGTCCTCAGAGAATGACAAGTGATAAGTAGGTCACCATGACCAACTCTCAGGTACTAATTGGCTTAGAATCATCTTGGTTTTTCAGAGTGTGAATTGGAATTTCAAGTGTTTATCTAAATATACAGGATACTTAGAGGTTTCAAACAGAAGTTATAGGTTATACAGTTTATCGGAAGAGCAATTCAAGGCCCTTGGGCCTCTTGTTTTTTGGTTATTTGTTATACCAGTAGCTTACTTTCATTCCCCCATTCGTCCCTTTCTCAGCGCGATAGAGACGTAGAATATATTTTTACTTTAAACAAAACCTTGGAGTAACTCAGAATTTCAGGTCCCTGCCCCCCTGGGGCCTGAGGGGTGGGGCTAAAAACACCAAAAATAATGCAATCTTTAAAAATCTTCTTCTTTACTCCTGGACTACTTAGCAGTCAAACTGTTGTTATGACTGTAATAAGGCCAAATAAAAAAATATGTGTGGTTCCGGTTACCCAACCTTCCCTATTTTATACCCCCGACCCTAAACTTTTTTTGGAAATTTTCATATTTTTTCTGCAATTTTCCCCGAATTCCATCAATGGCTCCAGTTTAAGTTTAGCTTCAGCAATGATGGCCTCCTTGCAAAACGTAGTGCAAGTGTTTAATAGTGTTAAATCCAAAGCAAGCTGGCATGTAGGTGTCCCCTACCAATATTGACTGGTATATTATCACACCACATCTAAATGCAATTTGCAAAGCAGTGATAGGTATTATTTAGAAAAAATTAAGAAAATCATTTTGTTAAAAAAAAATTCCCTACCTACTTACCCTAATTTTTTTTGGAAGTGTAACCGGAACCACACATATTTTTTTGTTTGGCCTAAGCATTGAGCCCTCTACCAAAATTGTGAAATTCATGGCTCCAAAGTCAGGGGTTCTGGTGCTAGGGTGGGGCTATATAGATCATATATAGTGAAAAAGCATTGTTTCTTTGAAAATCTTCTTCTCTGCTCCTGGGTATTAAATAAAGTAACTAAGTACATAGTTATGATGAGCAAGAGTGCCTCTTCCAAAATTGTGAATTTCATGGCCCCAGGGTCAGGGGTTCAGGTGTTAGGGTGGGGCTCTATTGATTATATAGTGAAAATGCCTTAATTCTTTGAAAATCTTCTTCTCTGCTCCTGGGTATTAAATAAGCTAACTAAGTACATAGTATAATGAGCAAGAGTGCCTCTTCCAAAATTGTGAATTTCATGGCCCCAGGGTCAGGGGTTCAGGTGTTAGAGTGGTGCTCTATTGATTATGAAGTGAAAATGCATCAATATTTGAAAATCTTCTTTTCTGTCCCTGGAGATTATTTTAACAAACTTAGTGCATGATTATGGTAGGCAAAGATGCCTCTTCCAAAATTGTGAAATATATTGCCCCAGGGTCAGGGATTCTGGTGGAAGGGGGGGGGGGGCTCTATTGATGATATAGTGAAAAAGCATAATATCTTTGAAAATGTTATTTTCTCTTCTGGTTATAAAGCAAAGAAACTAAGTGTATAGTTATGATGAGCAAGAGTAAAATTCATTCAGAATTTTGAGTTTCAAGGCCCCTGTGTCAGATGTTCTGGTGTAAGGATGGGGCTCTATTGATAATATAATGAAAATGCATTAATTCTATTAATTAATCCTGTCTGCTCCTTAGTGTTGAGCAGATAAACAAATTGCATAGTGAAGATGAAAGGGTACTTCTAACAGAAATTTTAAAAATTGTGGTCCTATCCCAGGGTCAGGGGTTCTGGCATTACCAGGGATGGGGGGGGGGGGGGGGGCTATTGACAATATAGTGGAAATGTTTAATTCTTTGAAGTGCATAGTTATGATGCTGAGGGTAACTCTTCCAAATTTGTAAATTTCTTGACCCTGGGTCATAGGTTCTGGTGTTAGGGTATGGATGTGTTGAATGTGTAGTTAAAAAAAAGCATTATACATGTGAAATTCTTCTCTGCTTCTGGCAAACTGAGTAAAAGTTTTGATAAGCAAGGGTATTTTTACCAGATTTTTGAACATCTGGACCATTTGGTCAAGCAATCAGGTCCTGGACAGGGCTCTATTAATTTTTATTCTACTGAGAGAAGTCATTCCCCTTTTCCATTCACCTTTGATAATTAATCACTGTAAATAATGTATTTGAAAGGTTAATAGAATAATAGAATTATGCTAGAATTTTTATTGTATAATACAAAAAGTACTTTCTTAGTTTTAATGATCAGGTAGACCTGTAAATAACAGATAAATAAGAATTATCATGAAAACACGCGCATGCACGTGTGCTGCAATCTGATTAGCTTAAACTTTAAATGGTTATAACTTTCTTGGTTCTCAACAAAACAGGATGAAATTTAAAATATAGATAGGTATAATAGATTCCTACATTATGCTACTATCAAAATTGAATGCAAGAACATGCATGCACGTGCGCATTGCGTTAAATGACCAATATCCTTGATATAGCCGTAAATTTTAAATTTTTGATGAAATGCTTTGAAACTCACAAAATAGAAATATAAAAAAAGTGTAGACAAGATGATATGGTCAACATGCACATGTATGCACCTGCACGCGCATGCAACAGGGGTCGAAAATAACGGGAAATACTCGCTAAATGCGAATTAAAAACAGAAATTGTGAGTTAAAAGCGACCTGTGGTCGCCAACTTTTGCGAGTAAAAAAACCGAACTTTTTTGGATTTTTTTTTCCCAGTTTATTCCAGGATGTGCAATTAGCATTATCTCATGCCCGGGGCTACCATTTTTGGGGTCGGGCTAGTGATTTTATGCTCAGAGGTAGCCCCTCGAGCTAGTAGAAATTAAAATTACCCATGTAATACATGAAAAGCACTACAGGTATTTTTATTCACTTTTTAGATCACCTGAGCCGAAGGCTCAAGTGAGCTTTTCTGATCACATTTTGTCTGTAGTCCGTCTGTCCGTCTGTCTGTCTGTCCGTCCGTCCGTCTGTAAACTTTTCACATTTTCGACTTCTTCTCAAGAACCACTGGGCCAATTTCAACCAAACTTGCCACAAAGTATCCTTGGGTGAAGGGGATTCAAGTTTGTTCAAATGAAGGGCCACACCCTCTTTCAAGGGGAGATAATAAAGAATAAGTGAAAAATTAATGGCATCTTTTAAAAATCTTCTTCTCAAGAACCACAAAGCCAGGGAAGATGAAACTCATGTGGAAGCATCCTCAGGTAGTATAGGTTCAAGTTTGTTCAAATCATGACCCCCAGGGGTAGGGCGGGGCCACAGTGGAGGATCAAAGTTTTACATAGAAATATATAGGAAAAACCTTTAAAAATCTTCTCAAGAACAGCAAAGCCATGATGAGTCATATTTATATGGAAGCATCCTCAGGTAGTGTAGATTCAAGTTTGTACAAATCATGACCCCCGGGGGTAGGGCGGGGCCACAATGGAGGATCAAAGTTTTACATAGAAATATATAGGAAAATCTTTAAAAATCTTCTTCTCAATAACAGCAAAGCCCTAATTGGATAATATTTATATGGAAACATCCTCAGGTAGTGTAGATTCAAGTTTGTTCAAATTATGACCCCCGGGGGTAGGGCGGGGCCACAATGGAGGATCAAAGTTTTACATAGAAATATATAGAAAAAATCTTTAAAAATCTTCTTCTCAATAACAGCAAAGCCCTAATTGGTCATATTTATATGGAAGCATCCTCAGGTAGTGTAGATTCAAGTTTGTCCAGATCATGACCCCTGGGGGTAGTGCAGGGCCACAATGGAGGATCAAAGTTTTACATAGAAATATATAGGAAAAATCTTTAAAAATCTTCTTCTCAATAACAGCAAAGCCCTAATTGGTCATATTTATATGGCAACATCCTCAGGTAGTGTAGATTCAAGTTTGTTCAAATTATGACCCCCGGGGGTAGGGCGGGGCCACAATGGAGGATCAAAGTTTTACATAGAAATATATAGAAAAAATCTTTAAAAATCTTCTTCTCAATAACAGCAAAGCCCTAATTGGTCATATTTATATGGAAGCATCCTCAGGTAGTGTAGATTCAAGTTTGTTCAAATTATGACCCCGGGGTTAGGGCGGGACCACAATGGAGGATCAAAGTTTTACATAGAAATATATAGAAAAGATCTTCTTCTCAATAACAGCAAAGCCCTAATTGGTCATATTTATATGGAAGCATCCTCAGGTAGTGTAGATTCAAGTTTGTCCAAATCATGACCCCTGGGGGTAGGGCGGGGCCACAATGGAGGATCAAAGTTTTACATAGAAATATATAGGAAAAATCTTTAAAAATCTTCTTCTCAGGAAAAGTGAAGCCCTAATTGATCATATTTATGTGGAAGTATCCTCAGATAGTGTAGATTCAAGTTTGTTCAAATCCTGACCCCCCGGGGGTAGGGCGGGGCCACAATGGAGGATAAAAGTCTGAAATAGAAATATATAGGAAGATATCTTCTAATGAAGAACTGCAAAGCCATGATTAGTCATTTTGATATGGAAGCATCCTCAGGTAGTGTAGATTCAAGTTTGTTAAAATGATGACCCCAGGGGATAGAGATGGGCCATAATGGGGGATCGAAAATTTTACATAGGAACATATAGGAAAATATCTTCTTCTCAAGAACTGAAAATCATGTTTAGTCATTTTGATATGGAAGCATCCTCAGGTAGTGTAAATTCAATTTTGTTGAAATGATGACCCCCGAGGGTAGGGTGGGGCCCAATAGAGGGATCGAAAGTTTTACATAAGAACATAGAAAAAAATTTCTTCTCAAGAACAGAAAAGCTATGTTTAGTCATACTGATATGGAAGCATCCTCAGGTAGTTTAGATTCAAGTTTGTTCAAATGATGACCCCTGGGATAGGGAGGAGCCACAATGGGGGATCAAATTTTTACAAAGGAATATATGGGAAATTTTTTAAAAATCTTCTCAAGTACAACAAAGCCATTTGTTATATTGACATGGAAGCATCATCAGGTAGTTAAAAATTCAAGTCCCCCCCCACCCCACCCCCCGTAATCTTTTCAGTACTGAACTGATTTGTGCTTTTGCCTTGCCAATGTGCTCAGGTGAGCGATGTGGCCCATGGGCCTCTTGTTTGCTATTACATTCCCAAGCAATGAAAAATATCCAGGAAACATTCTCCTATAATTCGTAAATCTCCATAATCTCATCCATTTTGCAGTACTATCTGACTTATTTACTTCTTAAAACGATCGTTTTTTTCCCTAATCCGAATTTCCTCCATTTCCTTGTTTATGGTAAATACATGTAGATATTTACGATCACTTAATCAACTAGAGAAAAAGTGTTAAGTGATTTTCAAAAAATATATTTGCAGTGTATTTAATAATTCCGCTTCAATTTAAATGAGATAGACGTGCAACAACCAGAAAAAAGGAAGATAATTTATTTTTAAATTCATTTTCTTTTTCAATCATAATTATTGATTTATATACGATTCAATTTTTCTAGAGGGAATTCAACTTGAATTTTAAAAAGAATTACCTTACGACCCTGAGTTTTTCAACGATAAACTACCGTTTTATTTTCTTTCATTGTTTGTTGCTACTCCCCCCCCCCCCCCCCCCCCCCACGTTTGAGCTAGTAACTATTTACTTGGGGCTAGTAATTTTATTGCTGCCAGTACTTGCACTAGTCTGTGGGCTAGTGCTTGAATTTTTTTAATTGCACACCCCCTGTATCCGTTCAGATTTCATCTTGTATAAAACGACCTAAATTAACTCACAAGATGTAAATAAGTTTTCTATGAAATTATTCAAGTAATTCTTAAGTTAATTTAATAATTACTGTGTGAGGAAAAAAAATGCTAGTGAAAGTTCAATATTGCTAGTAAGAAAAAATTCCACTAGCTAAAATTTGCTAGTGGTCAAAAAAGTTAATTTCGATCCCTGGTGCAAAGCATAAAATGACCAATATACTTAATATAGCTGTTACTTTTATACTTTTTGATGAAATTCTTTGATACTCAGTTTTATAAAATATATTAATAGTGTAGACAAGATGACATGTCATCCTGCACATGCATGCGCGTGCGCGCGCGTGTAATGTGTAAAACGACCAATATATCTGATTGCTTTATTTAATGAAGCTTACAGGAAATAAGACACCAAAAGGGAGTTGGGGAGCGTTTGGGGAACATCTGTAACGGTTCCTGTTACAATTATAACTAGTTTCTAGTATGTTATTGTCTTATCGATCATTTACATGGTTGTATTGTTGTTATATTTTCAAGTGAGTGTGAAGGCCCTAATTGGGCCTCTTGTTAGTAAATGTCATATTTGTATATAGATTGTAAAAAAAACAAACTATCAAATTGAATGTATTTCAGCATCTGCCAACAAATGCTTTGGAGAAAGAAAACAGCAAAAACTTGGACAAAGTATTACTAAAAGATCTTGCAGCATACAGGTAAAGAATATCACTTTCAATTTAAACATGTTAAAATTTTGTACATAAATGTATTTTGATACTGTTTACTTAAGAAATAAACAACAATGTTAAAAAAGTTCACTAGGAAATGAACTTGGTTGGTCAAAGGGCTTCTCAGTAGATTTGATCACGTACCAACCAAGTTCATTTCCCAGTGAACTTTTTAACATTGTTGTTTGTTAATTATATTTACATTTGAGATGAATGTTCTGAATAGAACTGCATTTATTACACAAACGGCCCGTCGTATTGTTATGTTGTGATGCGCAATGACCTAGAAGTTGTTTGGTCTTGAGAGTTTGCCTCACTCCAACATTTGAATATTTACATTGGTGTTCAGCAGTCCAGTTCAGGTAATATCTGTTCATAATTAAAAAAAAAAAAAAAAACAATGATCGCTATTGAGAATAATCTTACTATTATTGTATGAGTTCTTTATATATTAAGTCAAAAGCGGTGGTATCGTCGGTTTCAGTTTACATACCTTCAAAGGAATTTCTAGTTAAAAAGGTAAGCGCGATTTTAGGCTAATTATATTATTCAAAACATTCTTCACACCAAAGAAAGATCTAATAAACATCTGTTGAATGAAAAACATCCATGTTATTTAATCTTTTTCATCGCTATCGAGTTAGAAGTTCAGAAAGCAGTTTCACTGTGACAGAAATATGTAGACAAGATATCATCTCACCGTGTGATTCTGTCATGCCATGACCTCTGACCCCCTAATAAGTTCATACAGAATTGAACATATCATCTGCACATAAAAGAACTTTGCATTCAGAATTGATACTGACACTGAAGTCATTTACATACAATAAAAATAAAAGAGGCCCAAGTATACTGCCTTGAGATATCCCACATGAAATACATTTACAATTTGTTTTCTACTGTAAAAGTAAGAATTAAACCATCCAACTTATTTTACACCAATGACTTGGAGTTTTTCACAAAAAAAATTGTGGTCTACTGTGTCAAAGGCTTTCTGAAGATCTAAAAGAACCATTCCAGTATAGAACCCTTTAGCTGTTTTAGATTTTAAGTGATCTGTTAAGTGAATTAAACAACTGTCAGTAGAAAAGAACTTCTAAATAAATACTGTAAAATTTGTCTGAATGCAGATGAAAATGTTCATAATTTATAACTTATTGGAAAAGTTTTATTTTTCTTTTTAGAATTGCTTTTACCTCATATTCCAATATAATTGTAAACTTTACAGTGTATGCATGTGCCATTTAGAATTCACATGGTACAAATAAACATCTCTAAGATTGCTCCAGTTTGTACAACCTTTAAATTTCTGGCAGATTCTAATTACGTTTATTTTGTATGAGGAGAGAATATTCATTTTTCTCAAACTGTTGACATCAACTTTATACC
Source organism: Saccostrea echinata (assembly GCF_033153115.1). Taxonomy (NCBI): domain Eukaryota; kingdom Metazoa; phylum Mollusca; class Bivalvia; order Ostreida; family Ostreidae; genus Saccostrea; species Saccostrea echinata. Next base: position 17,184,570 of record NW_026889774.1, read on the forward strand.
TTAATATTTCTTAAGATATATTGGGTAAATTTGAATGAGAAAGCACATGATTTGTAGTTGTACTGTCGCTTTATTAATTTCTTGAAAATATACACACTCTGAAAGAATTGAGAGTAATATTATTTAATTTGAACACAGGGCCAAATTCAACATCAAACGCACCTTGTCCTTTATTAATGATGCAAAAATGACAAAATTGTAGTACTCAATATTGTAAAAATGTTTTTCCAAGTTTTAATGAATATTTTAACATTGAGTCTAAGGTACTGGTTTATGGAAGAACCCAACACGGTATTGCAATTTATATTAGAAGAAAAATTGAAAGTCAATTATGTCAAAAGTTGAGTGAAAAATACAATGTTTTTCATTTTAGTGTTTGATAAAATAATGTTTTGGATTGTTGAGGATGTTGTCATTCCTGTATTTTGTTTGCCATAAAAGAATTCTCTCTCTCTCTCTCTGTGTAGATAAAGAGAATTAAAACTAGATACTCATTGCCTATGCAATAACAGGTCTTCCGTTTTCTTGATTCTTTTGTCAATTGATTTGAAAAAAAAGCTGAAAATGCAAAAAAAAAAAAAAAAAGAAGTTCTCCCAGCAGGGATCGAACTCAAAACCTTTGGTTTATAAGGCAGGCGCGCTAACCACTAGACAGCTATTGGACAATCATGTAACAATTGCAACATCAAGAAACACACGCATACAAATAAAATCATTAAACAAAACTGACCAAAGATAAAATACTTAAATGTACATGTAAGGCCAATGGCTAATTATGTTGAAATTGCACCTACAATATGTAAACTGTAAAGATATGTGACTGGCCAATGGCCTTGTAAATTTTTTCTAGGCCAATGGCCTGGTAGTCTGTGGAAGGCCGATGACCTTCATATGTGAGGCCGATGGCCTGTAATAAACTCATGTGACTGGCCGATGGCCTTGTGAATAGCTTGGCTGATGGCCTGTAAGTGACTGGCCGATGGCCTTGAACTTGAGTGGCCGATGGCCTTGGTGAATTAAGTGGCCGATGGCCTGTAAGTCTGGAAGGCCGATGGCCTTGTAGTAGAGGCCGATGGCATAACTGCGTGTGTCTAGGCCGATGGCCCTGCATATGCATGTATAGCTGTTTCTAGTGAGTTTTCTTTTGGGGAAAAATAACACATGTTCATGTGTTAAGTGCCCAAACGAAGGTATTACAAAAGTTATGAAATTTGAAAACAAATTGTAATAGCTGAGAGCCCCAAAAGGAAAGAAGGGAAGTTATAACCACCATCCTTAATTTGATAATTGAACCCAATTACCAATCATAAGCAGTTTAAATATACATTTGTTGACAATGATTATAATAAACATCAGTTACAAGAGTTAAAAGTATATTAAGGTTCTGGTAATGAATAAGCAAATTTTACCTACTGTACATAAGTGGTTTTCTTGCTTTATACATGATGTGTAATAGACTATACATTTTTAGGAGTATAATAATAGCCTTGAAAATTTTTTGAAAAAAGTTGAAAATATTACTAATACTCAGTACAGAATAATGCATCCATCAAGAACAACATAAAAATACGTACAAGAACTATGCACATGTGATACATCACTAGTAATCACTACAAATTCTCGTAACTGTTACTTAAAACCTCAGTACAGAATAATGCATGGACATCAAGAGCAACATAAAAGATATGTACAAGAACAATGCACATGAGATACATTCAACTAATTATTTACAAAATTCTCGACACATATTTTCATCATAAACAACTACTTGAGATCCTTATAATGACAGTAACATAAACATTTCCTTCATTGAATACATCATACACATTTCATCATTGAAAACACATAGCTTTCTGTGCACGTGATAACGTTACATGTCGGTACGAATATATCTGCTGTAACAGTCTGAGCTCCATCTACTGAGTGTTTTTATCATATGGTCATCAACTTTGCCAGAGGCAGCAGACGTAGCTGCCCCAATCCTAAATGAATGTCCATTAAAGTTTTTGTCATCATATCCTAACACTTTAAGTAGCTGTTTGAGTTTGTTGATAAAATAATTTCGCGTCAATGGGTTTCCACTTTCATCAACAAATAAAGCTGCAGTTCTGTTACCGTTGATCCTTGATTTTCTTAACTTTAAGTATTCTATCATAGATTTAACCGGACACACCAATTTGTCAGTTTTGAAAATCCTGATGTTAATTCCTTTTCGAAATGGATCAGTATTGGAGGTCTTCAATACCAAAGTGAATGCACTCATAGTATCGTCCATAAGTATGTCTACAACATTCAAAATATCCTCTTCTTTATTATTCTGCACGGTAAATTCCCCACATCTAAGATACGCAAAGAATGCTAACGAGAAGGCAGCCATGAGCATTGCATCGATGAATTTGTCAAACATTCCACGCAGTAGTAATTTATGCATTTGTAATAAAATGTCATAAGTTATAGGACGTCTTTTTTTTTTGACTGCTCTGCTTCTGAATGCCTCTTAACACAGCCTGTAGTTTTTGGCAACTGTCATTTGAAGTGCACAAAGGATTAAGCACTCCGGTTTTAACGTAATGAAATCTTATTGCTGCTAGATACAGTTTTATTGTACTGTGGCTTAGATTTAGAGCTTTACAACAGTGTGTTACAAAAAATATCAAAATCTGTTCAGACACAGGAGGTGGACAGTAATCATCTGCTGCAATTCCAATCGATGACAAGAAATGACAAAATGTATTAAATCCTACTTTGTAAGCGCTTTTGGTATTTTTACTTAAAGACGATTCACAAAGTACCTCTGCTTGTTTTGCTAATAAAGGATAAGCTCCTGGAGAGATGGAATTTCTACTGGGTGTGCTGATGCCAGTGGAGCTGCCTGCCTGAATTTGGTCATCTGAAAACGAGATAAAGAGTCTGCTAATACGTTTCTCTTTCCAGGTACATGATCACATAGAATAATGAAATTATCACAAGCTGATTTCCATGTTAATTTTCTTAGTAATTTCATAATCATTGGTGATTTAGATCTACGTTTCTTGATAATTTGTATTGTAGCTAAATTGTCACACCAGAATTTGATTCTTTTGCCTGACCATTCATGACCCCATATTACTGTAGCTACAACAATTGGGTATAATTCTAATAATGCCATAGAGAGTGGGTCATTTCCTAAATCACTGATTTCACTTGGCCATCTTCCTTGAAACCACTTTCCACTGTAAAAACCACCAAATCCATGGTTTGACGAGGCATCTGTATATAATGCAATGTCAGTAGCACATGTCACATTTTCCTCCAGGAAAAAAGATTTTCCATTCCATTGTCTAAGAAATGTCTCCCACATGGCAAAATCTTGTCTGCATTCTGCAGTCAAATTCACATGATGGTGCAGTTCTGACACGGTGTAAGCTAATGCAAGTAAATATGATGTAAATGATCTTCCTGCTGGTATTACTTGTGCAGCAAAGTTGAAATGACCTAAAAGACATAGAAGTTCACGTTTAGTGCACGAACATTTTGCTTTGAGATTATTTATGAGGGAGAATTATGCGTTCAACTTTCTCCAATGGAATACGGGCTTCCATTAATGCAGAATCCAATATTATACCTAAGTATTCAATTTCGGTACATGGACCCACTGTTTTCTTTGCTGAAATTGGTATACCTAACTTTCTGAAGACCATAGTGATGACAGCCATGCATCGAAATCCTCCGTCCCCTGGAGGATCAATTGTCAAAAAATCATCCAGCAGGTGTAACACATGATGAATATCATAATTGTTCTCCAAAATCCAACACACAGCTTGCGAAAGCAAGTCAAAAATTTTTGGACTGCTCCTGCATCCAAACACTAATCTTCTGTAAAAATAGTATTGATTTCTCCACTTAATGCCATAAAATGGTTGAACTATCTGAGCGATGGGGATCAGTTTGAATGCATCCACGATATCTGTCTTGCATAAAAGTGAATGATTTCCTAGTGTTTTAAGAATATTTATTGCATCGTCTATGCGTACATGTTGTAACGAATATTCCTCTTTGTCGATAAGACTGTTGATGCTTGCTTCTGTATCTGAGTTGTGTGGAGATGATAAGTCGACTATCAGTCTAAATTTTTTAGAATACTTCCCCTGTGCCACACCAATGGGGCTAACACGGTAAATGTCAAATGGAGATTCTTCATATGGACCACTCAAATATCCCTTTTCCAGTTCATGTTTGATTAATTCATCCACTATTTCAGGTTGACTTCTTGCAGAAAGTTAATTTCTACATTCTAAAGAAAACTGAGGTAACGCAGATATTCCAGTATCAAAACCATTCTTCAAACCATCTAATAAAGTATGTACAAAGTTCACATCTGGATGGTTAGCTAATTCTTGCTCAAGAATGTCAATATTTATAGGAGTCTTAGTATCAACTGTGTAATTCTTACACTCATGTAGTCATTGCTTGTTGGCATGATTGTTGTCTCTCTGTTTCACTTTCGATTTATTACAGTTTGCAAGTGCATGGTTACTCAGTTTGCAATCCGAGCATATATGGAGAAGGTTACATGAATTTCGGTGACATCCGTTGTGGCTATTAAAATTGTTGCATACTTCTTTCCCTTTGTGATTAATGCGGGGCCTGCCTTGCACGTCAAGCCGACCAGAATTGGGTTTAGTTCTGTTCTGCTCATCTATCTGGCTTCATGTTTCATTAAATTTTGTTTTAGGACAAAAATGAGTTGCATGTCCTATGCTATTACAATAATCGCATCTTACCACAGACTGCCCTGCGAATATAGTTGTAAATAACTTTGTGTCTCTGATAGACCTGTCAATTTGGATATTTCTTTGAAGAAGTAGAGCACTGGCCCTGGCTGAGAAGGCTTTGTGATACTCGTAAAACGAGGGGCCTCTGGTCATGGAGGCCATCTCTACAATGTCCCTTTCATATGCAGCCAGTTCCTCACGTCTCCATGGATATGTTGCACATAGGATGTTTTTATACTTTGCAAACACTATGATAAACTCATTCAGGGTCAAATTTCTGGATAGTCTATAATCATGGTGATTTTTTAAAACGATATAGCGTCCTTCATTCTCATTGTATTTATGTTCATCTGTCTCGTGTGGCATTATCAGAAGGGCCAAGTTAATGTCCTTACCTTGAATAATGCTGTTCCTAATGCTCGCTGACACTGTTTCAATATATGGGACCGAGTCCGACGCCACTCTGGCTACTGAGCCGTTGTCAGTTGGTACAGATGGTATCTGGCTTCTAGTGTTTGTGTGAGTGTCACTTCCTTCACTTAATCTTTTTAAGTTGCTTATTTCATTGGCCATATGAAGCATCGATTGTTTCATGCTTTCTACAGCGCTTGCAAGGGCCTCCATACTGCCGCTTTCAGATGTCAACATCCGCCCAGCCTCGTTTTGCGGTAACGACTTCCACCCAGCCTTGCTTTCGGTACGAAGATGCTGGAAGTTCGACCACAGATTCGCCATTTTGGCTGTGGTTGATAACGCCCGTTCCTCCTTCAACTGGGTTCTCATTTCCTTGCGATCTGTCCTTGTTTTGAATGTTCTCTCTGTAAATTTGAATTAATTGTGATTTCTTGAGCAATAGTGGCACAATGATATTGGCCAGTTTGAGTTTATTAACCAATTCAGCGGATGACCAATTGTCTGGCTCGTTTAGGTCCCATCTAGTCATATTTTCACTACGCGTACGCACTCTCTGAGCTTGAGAGGTGGCTTTTCTTTTCCTTCCCGTCATTGTTAATATTGAATAAAACACAAAACACAGATATTAAAGATTTAGGTCAATATTAATTATGCACGCAATGGTTCGTGTCAGTGTAAACACAAACATGCTGTTACACACGTGATAAATAGCATTTCTCACAGTTTTACTGCAAAGTTATTCCGATAAATGTGCATTGTTACACTTTACCAAACACAAGTATTGTACATCCACAAGATATATATCACTGTTATGAATGAATTAGGTATATTCCAAAGGAATCGTTAATAATTGCCGAGATGCTGACTTCGAGAATGATGGCGCTAAACTGTTGGCTTCATCCGATTGGTTAACTAAATCATGTGATGTAAATATGATACTCTGGATAATTACTATTTATATAAACAATTTTTAATGTTATTTAATTTTTAAATATTGTTTATATAAAATCATGTAGACCAGATCATATTTCAACATGCTTGTTATCACGTGATTCTCTAAGCCAATCATATTCTTAGCTTCTTGTCTAGATCTGCAACTGTCATGTTTACATCTCAAAGAATTTCTTCAGATTCCTTCGGAATTTATATCGATCTCATAACTATAACTTGGATTTATGTTACTTATTTGTTATATGTGGTCTATTTTAAGTGGTGACTTCTAAACAGTATGTGACTATAGCTAGGACACACGTGCATGTATTTGTTTACATGTTACAGCTGAGTGACTTGAACTTTAGCCTTAGGCCTATAGGCCTATAAGTGAAACTGTCAACAATAAACATGACCGGAAGAAAAAGAAAACAAAGTAATAATACAGGAAGGAATGTGCGTACTCATAGCGAGAGCATCTCGAGATGGGATGTGAATGTTCCCGAAAATTGGTCGACAGCCGAGTTAATTCAGAAACTGAAAGACGCTAATATTGTAGTGCCAGCTTCGTTAAGGAAATCTCAATTAGTGCAAATTTATCGGGATAATGTCCAAAATGATCAACAAGATCTTAACAGACTAATTTCAGACGAAGGAAGATTCGACCTAAGCGAGAGTCAAAATGGCGGAGGAATAAGTGAACTTCCGGCATCTTCAGAGACAGTCCGCGAGAACAAGGCTGGCAGAAGTCAACAAGTGAAACGAAAATAGAGGCACTGAGTCATGCTATAAACAATATCCAGCAATCGCTTGTGTCATTGACAAATGTTGTTGGCAATTTACAACAGCAAAACCCAAGCTATAATGCATCATTATTGGAAACAGACAGAACCAGTATACCATGCTTTCGTGTTCCATTGGATTCTGTTCCGTATGTTGAGACCGTGTCCACCAACCTTAGGAATAACATCATCCAAGGTAAGGATGTCAATTTGGCTGCGTTACTTTTGCCTCACGAAAATGAGGAACATAAATTCTAAGATACAGAAGGTCGCTATATATTACTGAAACAAAATTCTGATGCCAGATTACAGAGAAATTTAACTATAAGTGAGTTTATATTGGCATTCTCTAAATACAAAAACATTATCTGTGAAGTATATCCTGAGAGAAGGATAGAACTGGATGCATATGAATGGGATATCGTTGAGATGGCATCCATGACACGTGGTTCAGCCTTCTATGATTACCACAAGGTTTTTTCAGCGAGAGCCAGCGCCCTTCTACTACAACGAAACATCAGAGTTGACTGGTCGATTAGAGATACAAAACTGTTTACCACCATTTTTGCTGGCCAGACTGTTATAAGATGTGACAATTGCAACAGCGCTAACCATACTTCACATTTCTGTCCAAGAGGCAAGTTCCATACAGCTTCTAATAATTCACCTTCAGGTCAGAACAGGAACAGAGGACAGCAAAACCAATTGGATGTTCAAGGAAGGCCCAGAATCACTCACAGGGGCAGAGAAATATGTAACAATTTCAACAGTGACACAGGGTGCAATAGACCCTCATGTAACTTAGTACATATATGTTCAGCATGTAAGATGGGGAAGCATACCTCTACGCAATGTAAATCAATGTCAAAACAAAAAGAGAGCAACCAAAGTGAGAAACAATGACTAGTTAGTTCTTCCTTAGAGACAGTTTCTGGAAATCAAAATATTTTAACTCCAATCAACATCAAAGCATTTAAGTCAGAATTGCAACATCATCCAGACAGAAACTTTGTAGATACTTTTATTAATGGTTTGGAGAACGGATTTGATACTGGAATTTCTCAGCTGCCAACTACATCATTCGAATGCAAGAATTTAAGTTCAGCTAGGAAGAAACCAGAAGTAGTAGACACTTTACTCAAGTATGAAATTGACAAAGGTTATGTAGATGGACCATATGAGGAGCCACCTTTCGAAATCTATCGTATAAGCCCTATTGGTGTTGCTGAAGGAAAATATTCTAAGAAATACAGATTGTTAGTAGACCTCTCATCACTGCATGACTCCACATCCAAAGTTAGTATCAATAGTCTAATCGATAAGGAAGATTACTCACTGCAGTATGTCCGCATAGACAATGCCATAAGCATTTTGAAATCATTAGGTGTTAATTCTTTGATGTGCAAGACTGACATTGTGGATGCATTCAAGTTGTTACCCTTGTCAAATTGTGTTCAACCTTTTTATGGCATAAAATGGAAAAACAAATATTACTTTTACAAACGATTAGTATTTGGGTGCAGAAGTAGCCGGAAAATATTTGATATGCTCTCGCAGGCCGTTTGTTGGATTTTAACCAATAACTACAAAATCAAACATGTGCTACATTTGTTAGATGATTTCTTGACTTTGGATTCCACAGGTGAAGAAGGATTCAGGAGTATGGCTTTACTAACAATAGTGTTTAGCAAATTAGGAATTCCTATTTCGTAGAAGAAAACAAAAGGTCCATGTACAGAAATGGAATACTTGGGAATTATACTGGACTCTGTGAAAATGGAAGCACGTATTCCACCTGAAAAAATAGAGCGTATATTTTCTCTCATTGGCAATTTAGAGACAAAATGTTCCTGCACAAAAAGAGAACTTCTCAGCATATTAGGGCATTTCAATTTCGCAGCACGAATTATTCCAGCAGGTAGATCATTTATTTCGTATCTTTTAACATTGGCACATTCAGTTACTAAAATTACATCATCATGTAAATTTAACTAAGGAATGCAGAATGGACTTGTCTATGTGGGAAAAATTTTTAAAGCAGTGGAAGGGACACTCTTTCTTCTTGGAGGAAAATGTGACTTGTGCCTCAGACATATCCTTGTATACAGATGCTTCTTCTACCATTGGTTATGGAGGATACTATTATGGGGAATGGTTTCAAGGAAAATGGCCTCAAGAAATTCAAGACTTAGGTGACGGCACGTTATCTATGGCCTTGTTGGAATTGTACCCCATTGTTGTTGCTGCTGTGATATGGGGGCACAAATGGTCAGGGAAGAGAATTAAATTTTGGTGTGATAATCCGGCCACCATACAGATAATCAAAAAACGCAGATCAAAATCCCCTATGATTATGAAAATATTAAGAAAGGATATCAGCTAATAATAATTTCCTTATATTGTGTGATCATGTCCCAGGAAAGATAAACATTATTGCTGATTCTCTTTCTCATTTCCAGATGACAAGATTCGGAGAAGTAGCTCCAGCAGCAGCAGCAATGCCAGTACCAGTTCCATCCTTACAAGAATTAATCCTGTACTAGAGAAAGAGTCTAGGAACTTGTGTGAGTCATCACTTAGTGACAATACTAGGACTGCATACAGAACAGGATTTACAGTATTTTGCCAATTTCTATGATTGATGGGTGTAGAAGCGCCTAATTATCATCCACCAGAGATCTCAGAGCAAACCCTAATTTACTTTGTTACACACTGCTGCAATTCCCTAAAACTAACTTACAGTACCATCAAATTGTATCTTGCAGCCGTGAGATTCCATTACGTGAAAGCTGGTATTTCTAATCCTCTATCATATTCATTTGAAACGTGCAAGGTTGCAAACAATGATGAGAGGAATTCAAAAGCAACAGGGTTTTAAAGAGAAAAGGAGACCCATTACATACAGTGTTCTGATACAAATTCAAAACATCTTACAACGGGGTATGTTCAGTTATTTCCTAGATACCATGTTGCAAGCTGCTTGCTCTTTAGCGTTCTTTGCATTTCTTCGATGCTGGAAATTTACAGTGAACAATCTTAAGCAAGACAATTTATTGTGTGTGGAAGACGTAGTCATGGATCCAGATTTCAAGGCTTATACCCTCATGCTCAAACGATCTAAAACAGACCCTTTTTGTAAAGGAATTCAGATCCATCTATTTCAATCAGGTCAAGCTGTATGCCCAGTTCAGTGCATGTTAAAATACTTAAACCTTCGACGAAAGTGGTGCAATTGTGTCATGTCTTCAGCCTTATTCTTGGATGAAAGTGGAAATCCATTATCAAGACATTTCTTCATTACTAAATTAAAGCAGATACTCAAATCACTTGGTTTGGATGACGAGAAATTCAATGGTCACTCATTCAGAATAGGAGCTGCTACCTCTGCTGCCAGTGGCCAATTGGAAGACCACCTGATCAAAACTTTAGGTAGATGGAGTTTGGACTGTTATACCAGATACATCCGCTCTGATGATCAAACTTTGTCATGTGCCCAAAAGGCGATGTGTTGTCATAAACTTTCTAAGAAGGACTAGCAGTTTGTTTAATAATGGAAAGTTTTGTATATGTAGTTTAAGAGAAGTTAGCATGTAATTTTTAACAATTTATGTTCACATCATGTTGAAAATATTCTGGTAGTTTTTGATGAAGTACTAGCTGTATGTTTAATAATGAACAGTTCTGTGTATGTAGTTTAATTAGAGTAGCATGTAATTTCTAACATCTTATGCTCACCTCATGTTGACAATACTCTGTTACTGTTAGCATTTTAGTTGATGTCTTCAATTTGACTGTTGTAAGAATTCAGTAATTCTATGAAGATTGAAGTTGTTAAACTAAATATTTGTTTTCAATTGTTGTGTCAATAATGGTGTATTTAATGAACGAATATAATAGGAATGTCCCAACATATTAAGGTGGCATTTTGAACTGAAGTTAAAGGTTATTGACATGTAGTGTATTATGTGAAAAATTATTTCAAGAAGATGATTTTGCTTTTGGTGTATCTATGTTCATTTGAATCTTTAATGTTTTTGGTATCAGATCAGAGTGGTGGTGTTGGGTTATTCCTTTTGGGGCTCTCAGCTATTATATTAACATTATAATAACTTCGTTTGGGCATTTCACACTTGGTCAAGTGTGTTATTTAACCCCAAAAGAAATTTGTTTATTTTAAATCCATTTTAGCTCCATTTTTACACACACACACAGGCCATCGGCCGCATTCACTCCAGGCCATCGGCCTTTCACTGTCCCAAGGCCATCGGCCATTAACACGCATGCAAGGCCATCGGCCTAACTCACTCATGGCCATCAGCCTCACACTGTCACTAGGCCATCGGCCTCACATACATGGGGGCCTACAGCCCACCACATATACAAGCCATTGGCTACCATATTTCGGCCATCGGCCTATTACACGATGCATTTTAACAATGCCCTGTTGTATCAGGTTTGTTGCCTGATAGTTAGTGTATATAACTAAGTACTGTAAATATATTATTGCGTGTCTAATTATACCCGCACTTTCTAAAGAAAGTTCGGGTATATTGTTGTTACTCATGTCTGTCCGTCCGTCCGTCCGTCTGTCACACTCTTATTTCTCAAACTCCTCTTACATTTTACACAGTAGCCTAATCATCTTTTCGGAGATGTTTGGTGGTGTCATGTAGATGTGCAGTAAAGTTTCGGAATTTTCATGTTCACCCTGGGGGTCAAATGGGGGTCGAAAAATGACGTTTTTTATGCAAAAAGCCCCTGGTTCCCTGAACTCCTCTTACATTTTACACAGTAGCCTAATCATCTTTTGGGAGATGGTTGGTGGTGTCATGTAGATGTGCAGTAAGGTTTCGGAATTTTCACCCTGGGGGTCAAATGGGGGTCGAAAAATGATGTTTTTTATGCAAAAAGCCCCTGGTTCCCTGAACTCCTCTTACATTTTACACAGTAGCCTAATCGTCTTTTGGGAGATGGAAAAAAATGGCCCCTCCCTAACCCATGGGGTTATGATTTGTACAAACTTGAATCTACACTTCTTGGGAATGTTTCCATATTAATCATGCTTTTGTTGTTCTTAAAAAGAAGAATTTTGAAGATTTTTTTTCCTTTTAAATCTCTATAAAACTTTGATCCCTTATTGTGGCCTGACCCTATCCTCGGTGGTCATGATTTGAAAATTAGAAATATGTCCATAGGACATAAATGCCCCGCCGAATGTATATTACTAATGCAACATGAAAATTTGTATGAGTGTATGAAGTTTGATGAGAATATCTTGAACAGTTTCTTTAAAATTGAAACTAAAATCTAAAAAAAATGGATATAGATGATAAATTCTCACAAAATAATGTATAAGTGCATGCTTACATAAAAATATCTTAGATTGTTTCTTTAAAACTAAGCAAAATACAAATTAAAGAGAAGGGAGGTCAAGGTCACAGGAAAATGCAAGGTGAAAAATTTTTGATGCAGTTGAATAGCTCTCACTAATACATATCAGCATATTAGGTTTGATAAAAATATCTTGAATGATTTATTTAAAACTGAGCTTAACACTTATTTGAGAAAAGAGAGGTCAAGGTCAAAGGAAAGGTTGAGGTCAAAATGCTGATGCAGTTGAAAAGCTTATATCACTATGTATTTACTATTAGCATAGAAGTTCAATAAAAATATCAGAAATGGTTTATTTAAAACGTAGATAAACACTAATTTAAAAAAAGTGAGGTCAAGGTCAAAGGAAAAGTCAAGGTCAAAAAAGTTGATGCAATTGATATCTCTCAGCAGTATATATCAGCATATGAAGTTTGATAAATATATCTTGTTTATTCAAAACTGATCTAGACACTAATTTAAGAAAAGTAAGGTCAAGGTCAAAGGAAAAGTCAAGGTCAAAAATTTTGATGCAGTTGAAAAGCTTACATCAGTATGTATCAGCATATGACGTTTTATTGAAGTCTGACATGACAAACACTATATGCCCCGGCCATATTCATGGCAGGGCATAAAAAACTTGAATCTACACTATATGAGGATGTTTCCATATCAAAATGACTAACAAGCAAATTCAAAGAATTGTGGTCCCCTGCTTTCCGTGTCCTAGTGGATGGGATGCCATTATTTATGACATATTGTTTCAAATATGCAGGCCTTATCATATGTCATTCAAAAGTAATCACCAAAGTTAAAATTTTTGAAAATTAGGTAAAACATTAAGGTCAAGGGGTAAAAAAATCATAGCATGCTTGGAAACATCTTGTTACAGGTAATGTACATGTCAAATATAAAAGTCCTATCTCTTCTCAGTCAAAAGTTATAAGGAAATATAACATTTTTGAAAAGTAGGTTAAACTTCAAGGTCAATGTCACAGAGTCAAAAGTCATGATATATTTAGAAAGGTCTTGTCACAGGTAATATACATGTATAATATGAACGCCCTATCTTTTCTCTTTCAAAATGATCATTTAAAATAATGTTAAATTTTTTGAAAAGTAGGTCAAACTTCAAGGTCATGGGTTCAAAAATCATGGTATGTTTAGAAAGTTCTTGTAGGTAATGTACATGTGAAATATGAAAGCCCTATCTCTTATTATTCAGAAGTTATGATGAAGGTTAAATTTATTGTGACAGACGGACAGACTGACAAATGGACAGACTGACAGACAAATGAGATTTAATGTCCCCTAGGTCCCTTTTGTGAAAACGGACGACAATAATGCCCTTGCTAGCTGTTCATGAGAAGAAGATTTATGATGGGAAAAATCCCCTGCATTTTTCTATGTAAATCATTGGATCCCCATATGTGGCCCCACCCTACCCCAGTGGGTCATAATTTTAACAAATTTGAAGCTACACTAAGTCTATGTAAAGAAAGTTTCAACTTTTTGGGCCCAGTCAGTGGTTCTTGATAAGACTTTTTAGCTCACCTGAGCCAAAGGCTCAAGTGAGCTTTTCTGATCAAAATTTGTCCGTTGTCTGTCGTTGTCATTGTCGTTGGCGTCGTCGTTGTTGTAAACTTTTCACATTTTCATCTTCTTCTCCAGAACTACTGGGCCAATTTCAACCAAACTTGCCACAAAGTATCCTTGGGTAAAAGGGATTCAAGTTTGTTCAAATGAAGGGCCACGCCTTCTTCCAAGGGGAGATAATTAAGAATTCGTGAAAAATTAATGGCATCATTAAAAAATCTTCTTCTCAAGAACCACTGTGCTTGAAAATATGAAACACATGTGGAAGCATCCTCAGGTAGTGTAGATTCAAATTTGTTCAAATCATGACCCCTGGGGGTCGGGTGGGGCCACAATGGGCGATCAAAGTTTAACATAGGAATATATAGGAATAATCTTTAAAAATCTTCTTCTCAAGAACAGCAAAGCCATGATTGGTCATATTTATATGGTAGCATCCTCAGATAGTGTAGATTCAAGTTTGTTCAAATCATGACCCCCGGGGGTCGGGTGGGGCCACAATGGGCGATCAAAGTTTTACATAGGAATATATAGGAAAAATCTTTAAAAATCTTCTTCTCAAGAACAGCAAAGCCATGATTGGTCATATTTACACGGAAGCATCCTCAGGTAGTGTAGATTCAAGCTTGTTCAAAACATGACCTCTGGGGGTCAGGTGGGGCCACAATGGGCGATCAAAGTTTTACATAGGAATATAAAGGAAAAATCTTTTAAAAATCTTCTCAAGAACAGCAAAGCCATTATTGGTCATATATATATGGTAGCATCCTCAGATAGTGTAGATTCAAGTTTGTTCAAATCATGACCCCCGGGGGTCGGGTGGGGCCACAATGGGTGATCAAAGTTTTACATAGGAATATATAGGAAAAATCTTTAAAAATCTTCTTCTCAAGAACAGCAAAGCCATGATTGGTCATATTTACACGGAAGCATCCTCAGGTAGTGTAGATTCAAGCTTGTTCAAATCATGACCTCTGGGGGTCAGGTGGGGCCACAATGGGCGATCAAAGTTTTACATAGGAATATAAAGGAAAAATCTTTAAAAAATCTTCTCAAGAACAGCAAAGCCATGATTGGTCATATATATATGGTAGCATCCTCAGATAGTGTAGATTCAAGTTTGTTCAAATCATGACCCCCGGGGGTCGGGTGGGGCCACAATGGGCGATCAAAGTTTTACATAGGAATATATTGGAAAAATCTTTAAAAATCTTCTTCTCAAGAACAGCAAAGCCATGATTGGTCATATTTACATGGAAGCATCCTCAGGTAGTGTAGATTCAAGTTTGTTCAAATCATGACCCCCGGGAGTTGGGTGGGGCCACAATGGGCGATCAAAGTTTTACATAGGAATATATAGGAAAAATCTTTAAAAATCTTCTTCTCAAGAACAGCAAAGCCATGATTGGTCATATTTACATGGAAGCATCCTCAGGTAGTGTAGATTCAAGTTTGTTCAAATCATGACCTCTGGGAGTCGGGTGGGGCCACAATGGGCGATCAAAGTTTTACATAGGAATACATAGGTTAAATCTTTAAAAATCTTCTACTCAAGAACAGCAAAGCCATGATTGGTCATATTTAAATGGAAGCATCCTCAGATAATGTAGATTCAAATTTGTTCAATTCATGACCCCCCCCCCCCCCCCCCCCCCCCCCCCCCCCCGAACCACTTTTTTATTTAAACTTTTCAACCTTTCAAGACTGAACTGATTTCTGCTTTTTCCTAGCCATAGTGCTCAGGTGAGCGATGTGGCCCCTGGGCCTCTTGTTTAAAATGTTACCACCAAATTTTCACTAATTCTTGATTATCCCCCCTTGAAAGAGGGTGTGACCCTTCACTTGAACAAACTTGAATCCCCTTTACCCGAAGATGCTTTGTGTCAGGGTTGGTTGAAATTGGCCCAGTGGTTCTAGTGAAGAAGACAAAAATGTGAAAAGTTTACAGGCGGACAGATGGATGACAAACAAAATGTGATCAGAAAACCAGAAAAACTCAAGTGAGCTAAAAACTGATGATCACAAGTACTTGGAAAGAGTTACAGTATTTGAAAAGCATTTTTTTTTTCATACATTGTTTTCAGAAGCTGAAAAGGTATGACTTGTATCCATGTTGAAAAAACTTCACATTTCAGAAAACAGTATGATTAAAAATAGTTAATCAAGGTGCTTTGAGTAGCAAAATAAGCTAAACTGGTATAGCTAATTCAACCACAGAGCTTAATTAGTGAATTTTAAAATGCACAACCTTTTCAACTCTTAATCATTCTTAAAATATTTATATCATCATTTCTGATTCAAGGGAGAACTAGAGATATGATCAGAAGTATATCCGTTGACTAATAAACATGTACATGTATATTGTGTTTTTTAAGTCATTAATGTTTGTTTGTTGTTAAATATCCCTCTTGGGAATTTTTCACTCATACGGAGACACCACCACTTAAAAATAATGAAGACGTACAAGTCGGATTTGAGGTTAACATTCATTTTAGGAGTTTTCAACAATTAAGACGTAAAGAGATAACTCCTTCCCCTTGCCCCTTCCCCTTCCCAGACCCCTGTTTGTTCATGTATGCAAACTAGTCTAATACTTTGGTTTGACATAAAAAAAATGTGAATATATACAAATAGTTTAATGGTCCATCTCTTTGAATGATTTTCATTCCTAATTCTAGGAGAGTACATGGGTTGACCCAAATTCATGAATGAAATGTCAAGTTATCTTATCATTGATGCACTTTTATTTAATTTGATGTAGTCATATTATGAACATTTACAGTTCATTAAGAGAGTGGGGATGACCTCCAGGGGTTCATAACCTTAAACCATTAGATGTACATAACATAATAACACAAGAAACAAAATTATGTATAGTCAAATGGAAAAGTTTTCTACTATTTACTAGGAGTCACATGATCATTTGTCATTTCAGGAACAGGGAGCGGCTAGGGAGATTGGAACCCCCCCCCCCCTCTTGAATTTGCAGAGTTATTTAAATAGGACTATATACTGATTTACAGAAGCAAATAAAAAATGACTTTGGATGATGCCCTCACCCTTTAAAAACATGGACCCCACCATCATTGTTTTTATTTTGTTTGTTTGTTTTTTTTTTTTTTTGCTCCTCAGGAAATTCTGGGCTGGATTTTTTTTTGACTGAGGTGTGGACCCCCCCTCCCCCGGAAAAAAATTCCCGGATCTGTGCCTGTAACTGAATGTAATGTCGACAACGGGAGATAACTCTTCAGAATGTGGCATCCAATGATCCACTCTCTACCATCGGCTCATACATTCAGTGTCTGAGAGAGAAACGAACGACAACTCTGCATAGGAGATTGCCGATGATCTTTGATCCTTTTTAAACTTTAACCTAACCATTTGCATTTCGGTTTATTTTACCCCAATCTATACTTAAACTTGTACTTACCGACTGTCATAGGTCCTGTCAACTTCATGAAATATAATCCAATTAAAACACAAAATGAATTAATTTCCACTGATATACATGTAACACTGCACCACACCATGTCACATGGCATGTGCAATCTAAAAATGATAATGGTAAAACTAGTACTAGTACTGGTAGGGTGACGCAAGCCCAATGTGATGTAGAAATTTTCAAAAAGGTGTTCACATACATGTACAGTACAAGAACAAATTTTAAATTATCATAACAAACGATGTTTTAACATAACTTTGCCATCTAGGCCTATTTCCAAAAACAGGCAAATTGTGTGTGTGTATTGGGGGGGGGGGGGGGGGGGGGTGACAAAATTGATTGGGTATGGCTTTTCAAGGAGGTTTTTGCCTAATCAAATACTAAAAAAAGTTTGCACATTTTGATAAATTCATCAAAAACGCTTTGTACTAAAATAATATTATTTGTTGTTGAGAAAATAAATTTAAAAAGTTCCAATTATGGGCCAAAAATTTATATCCCCCCCCCCTTTTATCAAAACCTAATTTACATCATTAATTAAATTCTGTTATTTCAGACTGGTAATGAATTAAGTATATGAAATGCGTATAAGAGGTTCATGGGTCACATGGTCACCTGAGCATTTTATGCTTGATTTGACGAATACATGTACTGTGTAAATTATAGAATTATTTGGACTTTTTCCTTGGTAATCCCAATATGAAGGAGTGTGCATTTAGAGGCAAACACCTTAGTGCGGGTATTACTGTCTCATGACAGCATCTAGTTTTCATGTATGGTTTGTTTCGATTTCATAATAGCTGAGTAGTTACCAGAAGGCAATTTGAATAAATTTGTAAATAATGATTTGTGTTGGTTTTATATAAAATTACATTAAAATCATGGAATAAATAGGAATAATAGCACATGTTCTTTTGTTTGTTATGGAATGTAGTAATCAGTATTGAATATATTGAGAAACACGATTGGTGTATAATGCAAATGCAGATTTTCGGTTTAAAAAAATATTTGAGTTTGTCTATACAGTAAAACTTGTTGAATCTGGATGTTGTGCATTCCGGCATGTTGTTCAGTCCGGCGTAATATTTTAGTCCCTTGAATTTTCTTTATAATTTATGTTTAATAAATGTTGTTCAATCCGGATCTTGCCTATTCTGTAAACCGGCCGCTATTTAAAGAACTAACTGCTCATAATTAGTACAAATTATCTCCTCTAATCCGGCCACTTATTTTTACCTGTGCCCGCTGGTCATTAGAGAAGTCTCGCGTGGGGTAATTATTGTCCCGTTAATGATCTATCCTGTATCGACAGTTTAGATTTTAACAAACGTGATTAAAAAAATCATCGATGGCTCAAGTACGGCGAGGAAACTCGCAAAAGAACGAGTGATAGTGATGGTTGCGTGTAGGATGTCTGTAGAAAAACTTGGAGGCTTATTCATGACCTCCTTTCT
Organism: Saccostrea echinata; assembly: GCF_033153115.1. Taxonomy (NCBI): domain Eukaryota; kingdom Metazoa; phylum Mollusca; class Bivalvia; order Ostreida; family Ostreidae; genus Saccostrea; species Saccostrea echinata. Next base: position 17,203,312 of record NW_026889774.1, read on the forward strand.
ACTTTCGTTTTGCGTGCTCGACGTGCAATTCGAATTACTTCCCTTTGTGTCGCTAGTTTACAACAACCATAACGACAGAAGATTTTGGTCCAATATTCATTATAACATTTGAAATAAACAAATACCGTGTCTAAATATTCAATTTTAAAAGAAAGAAATTAATAAGGAATCTGTCCCTAACAAAATAATATTTACAGCTACGATGAGGTTTTGGAGCGTGTTCAAAACATTAAACGATTTTCAAATTTAATAAATGACCAAGAGATATAAAACTTAAACAGAAATGAAAATTCTGAAGAACAAACAAAGTTCAAAACAAACAAAATAGACGATTTTTTCAAGTGAAACCTAAAAAATGACACATTTGATAAATTATTTATTTACCACTCTTTGTTTATATCTATGTAATTTTTAACTTGCTATAACGGTTCAATTTTCTTCAATCCGGATGTTGTCTAATCCGGCGAAAAATTTTGGAACCACTGGTCACCGGATTAGACAAGTTTTACTGTATTTGGAATGCATTGAGTTAATCATTCAGAGCCTATGATGCATTAGAACTGCAGTGTTGAGACTTTGTTTACAAATATATGAAAATGTGGGATTGGGTTCGGATGTGACTGAAATAATAGGTAAGATTAAAATAAGCATCTCTGTGTGGATTGAATTAAATGTAAGTAGCATGAATCAAAATTTCAGATATGCATTTTAGGAAGAAAAAGGTGTCAATGAGAGTGTGAAAATTTATTTGCTAGGAAAAAATTGCTGTTTTTGACATATATTCGATTAATATTAATTCTAAATAAAATTGAAATAAATTCCACATACCAGAGAAAACTTTTTTTGAAAAGAGGAGTAAATTAATTATTGTTTCTGACCTTTTGGTCAAAGGTCAAGGTCATCAAAGTTCAAGGTCAAGGGTCAAGGTCATTGAGAAAATACTGGAAATAACTCTTTACTTTCTATGTTTTTTTTTTTACTTCACCATGACCGAAATTACTCCAAACAAATAAAATGTTCATTCTACACCTAAATTATTCACAACTGATCATCTCCATGAAAAACTATTCATGTTTGAGACAACTTCCGGTTTTTCGGCTGGCACTTCCAGTGAAAATAATGTGCATGTTTATAGTTTGTCTAACATCTGCAATTGCCAAACATTTCTGTAAAGAGAAAAAAAAACTTGGAAAATTCACTTTTTTGCATCGTTTCCGGTCACGACCGAAACTGACGGCAACATACAATTTTCACATGATGTAGAAAAACTGGTGACTGACTATCAGTCGTGAAAGTTTTAGACTTCAGCCGTTTACTGGTGTTGAGCAATTAGGTGAATAAAATCTCAATTTGAGGGCAGGAAAATACGTGACTGGAAGTGAATTTTACTAAGATGTCAATCTAGACATCTGCAGTCTCAATAACACATATAAAAATCATTTAAAGAACTCTATCTATAAGCGATATATATGGGAAAATTAAAAACCCCTATTAAGTAGTTTTTCTCTTATAACGGGAAGTTGTTTTTTGTGTCGTTCTTTGATCACTTCCTGTGAAAACTGGAAGTGACGGCTAACGCTCTTAACCCAAATGGTTTTGTCAACTTCTCAAGGTCTAATACTCATATAAGTTTGGTGTTCAAATCTCTTACCATTTCTGAGATCTCACTCAGACAAGTTCTCATTTTGCGGACATTTAAACGTGCGACCGGAAGTGAATTTTACAAAGAAATTTGACGTTACTCTAGACATTTGAAGTCTTGATAACATATTCTAAAATCAGTTCAAATACGTTATCTATAGAAAAAATATTTATGGGAAAGTAAAATACTCAAATTATGCAGTTTTTTGCTTATACCAGAAGTTGACGTTTTTGTTTCCGGTGGGACCAACATATTTCGAAACTACAAATAAGATGCAATAATGTAATGCAAAAAAAGATTCAAAAAAGAAAAGTTGAAATTTTGGATTTCTTTCATCACTTCCTGTGACGACCGGAAGTGACGGTTGACGCTCTTAACCCAAATGGATTTGCCTACTTCTCAAGATCTATTACTCTTATAAGTTTGGTGTCTTAATCTCTTACTGTTTCTGAGATATGACTCGGACAAAATATTTCTGAAAAAAACGGAAATCCGACATATCTGAGGACCGGAAGAGAATTTTGAAAAAAATGAAAGACACTTTTGTAGGTATTTTCATTCTCTATTATCCCTGAAATTTTCAAGAAAATCCGTCAAGCCATCTCTGAGAAATTGTGCCGACAAGAAAGGGGGAAAAACAAAAATAATAACTAGAAACTCATTACTAGTAATGAGAAGGTCTTCCGTTATACTACTTCCTGTTTGCATGAACATGTCTTTTCCAACGTCGGTATTAGCTTAAAACCTATGTAGAAACAAAATAACTTAAAAATACTTTTTTGCTTTGTTTCCGGTCAGGACCGGAATTAATGACGACACACGGTTTTAACACAATGCAAATGAAATAAGTCCTGAAAGTTTTAGACTTCAGTCTATTACAGTAACTGTTGCCGAACAATTGTGAGAACAAATTCTAATTTTGAGGACAGGAAAACACACGACCGGAAGTGAACTGAATAAAAATCTCTGAATTTTCTCTTGTCTTTTGCAGTATCACAGCATATGTAAAAACAAATTTCAAATACTTACATATAAGTGATATTTATGAGAAAGTTAATCCACGAAATAACGTAGTCTATCTCTTAAAACCGGAAGTTTAAAGTTTTTGTTTTCGATGGAATCTGACATCTTTCAAAACAGCGAAAGAGAAGCAATAAAGTGATGCAAGCTTAAAATTTTAAAAAGAAAAGTTGAAATTTGCAATTTCTTTGATCACTTCCTGTGACGACTGGAAGTGACGGCTTATGCGTTTAACCCTATGAGTTTTGCCTACTCACCAAGGTTTATTACTCCTATAAGTTTGGTGTCTTACTCTCATGCCAATTCAGAGATCTTATGAAATAACTTTTCATTTTGAGGACAAGAAAACTCGTAACCGGAAGTGAATTTTACGAAGATATTTCACGTCACTCAAGACTTCTGCAGTCTCAATAACATATATAAAAATCAATTAAAGAACTCTATCTATAGGCGATATGTATGGGAAAATTAAAAACCCTATTATGTAGTTTTTCTCTTATAACCGGAAGTTGTCGTTTTTTGTTTTGGGAGAGACCAACACATATCGTAACTGTGAAAAAGATACAATTATATGATGCAAGTCTTATTCCAAAAGAGAAAATTTGAAATTTTTGATTTCTTTGATCACTTCCTGTGACGACCGGAAGTGATTGCTGACGCTCTTAACCCAAATGGTTTTGTCTACTCCTCAAGGTCTAATACTCCTATAAGTTTGGTGTCTAAATCTCTTACAGTTTCTGAGATCTCACTCGGACAAGTTCTCATTTTGCGGACATTAAAACGCACGACCAGAAGTGAATTTTACAAAGATATTTGACCTTACTCTAGACATTTGCAATCTTGATAACATATTTAAAAATCAGTTCAAATACGTTATCCATAAAAAATATTTATGGGAAAGTAAAATACTCAAATTATGCAGTTTTTCGCTTGTAGCTGGAAGTTGACGTTTTTGTTTCCGGTGGGACCAACATATTTCGAAACTACAAATAAGATGCTATAAGGTGATGCAAAAAAAGATTCAAAAAAGAAAAGTTGAAATTTTCGATTTCTTTGATCACTTCCTGTGACGACCGGAAGTGACGGCTGATGCTCTTAACCCAAATGGATTTGCCTACTCCTCAAGATCTATTACTCATATAAGTTTGGTGTCTTAATCTCTTACTGTTTCTGAGATATGACTAGGACAAAATATTTCTGAAAAAAAAAAAAACGGAAATCAGACATATCTGATGAACGGAAGTGAATTTTGAAAAAAATGAAACATACTTTTGTAAGTTCTCTATTATCCCTGAAAATTTCAAGAAAATCTGTTCAGCCATCTCTGAGAAATCGTGCCGAGAAGAAAGGGAAAAAAAAATAAGAAGAAGGAGAAGAAAAACAGTAGAATCACTATAAGGTCTTCCGTCTCAAACGGAAGACCTTAATAAGTAGAAAGTCATTGCGAGCAATGAGAGGTCTTCCGTCCGATTTTGAAAATAAAAATGTAAATTCAATCTGATAAAGTAAAAAAAGATTCAGACACTCTGGAGATTTAACCCTGGTCGTCAGCGTGAAAATCCAACGTGCTAACCATTACACCAAATTTAACTCCCGCTTCAAAGTGAAAATGACGAATATCAAGAGTTTGGATTTATCAATTCGAAAACAAATTATATATTAAGTATTATGAAAAGAGGCTCTCTTAACCTTACAAATATTACAGAAAAATATTAAAGTTGAAAAAATCAATTTTTTAAATTCGCTTCCAGAAGCGACCAGAACTAACGACAGCGCATGAAAAGGTCCCTTTGCCAATCTAGAAATCATGTTCTATCATCTGATACAAAAAAACCCACTCAACATCATTTATAAAGTTGAAAACGTAAATTTAAGCAAACAAATTTCCGATTAAACCCAGATCGCCTTCGTGAAAAGTCAATATGGAAGCCACTACACCAGCGCAATTTTACCAGCCATCATCGATGTTTACTTTGTATCATTGCCTGAAGTAACGAGCGTCAGGGAGGTTAAATTTTTTTTATATAGTGCGGAATTATAGAATGAGAGCTTGCTAGCCAAATTTTGTGCAAGCAGATTCACATCGGAATTCGTTACTTGAGTTTAAACAATAACAAATAATCTATTATTGATGAACTTATGATAGTGTTTACTTCCTTTATTCTTTGTGTATTCAACTTTTTATTCCATGCCATTCCATATACCTGTATTTCATACAAAAGAGTCCATGTAATCTTTTTCTGCACTTCTGCATCAGACCATTTTTCTTCTATGAAAGAAGAGTCACAATACATTACGTCACCAGTAAATCTTCGCGCCTTTTCTTTGAAATGTATGTTCTATCGAATGGTCTTCATTCTCATATACATTATTGTATGTATGGTACAAATTACTCGTTTTATTGCATTTGGAAGTCATAATCTGAAAGATCTAACAATTCCTTCATATTTCATTGATCCTTATGGTAGTTTCGTTCAACAAGACGCTCGGCTGTCTCCGTAAACTCCAACCTGCCAATCGGCAATCCTCGAATGACTCCACTACACCCCATACAAACCTCGGAAGTGATTGGTGGAGAAATATGCATCAAATCGATTACATTTCTCCGCCTGAAACTGCCTTGCAACTTATTTCATATTTTATTCTGCATAAAGTTCTTCAAACTTTTTTTTTTACTTGTCTAATTCTTCCTTGGATATTGGTTTTGATCACAACATCATGTAAGTAGTCTTTCAGCAAAACGTAGTGTTGGGCGTGCTTCAAAGTAACTCAGACTTCAAAGGTATAACATTTGGAGGAAGTTCAAATAAGATCACATGACTGTATCAGCAACATGGTAGAACACCATTGACGTGCGAGGTTAGTGTGTGAGGAACGAGCCACCCGAGGAGCTCCAAGTGCCGACCTCCTCGTCGGAGTTTGCGAAGACAGCCGCCATTTTGGACCCACTTCAAATTTTAAAATGCAAATATCTAGAGTTTAGATTTATCAATTTGAAAACAATTATATATTAAGCATTTTCAGAAGTGCCTCTATTAATACTACTACTATCCAAGAAAAATATTGAAAATCAAAAAAGTTTTAAAAATCAACTTTTTAAATTCGCATCTGGTAACGACCGGAAGTAATTACGACGAACAAAAAGTCACGTCCCAGCTAGTATTGATCATGATCTATAATCCCTGAAAGTTTCACATTGATATCTTTTACTGTTCTTGAGATTATCCGTGGACAAAATGCCTTTTTAAATTCAGAAAATGGTCTGTAACTTGGCACCAGAAACGAATTTTCAAAAATTCTCTCGGATAAAATATTTTCAGATTGCAACACATTGTTTCTGCAAATTTCATTAAAATCCATCCAGTAGTCTTCGAGAAATCGTGTGCACAAAATTAGATGGTCAGAAAAATAATAATAATAATAAGAAACAGTAGAATCACTATAAGGTCTTCCGTGAAGACGAAAGACCTTAACTAGAAACTCATTACTAGTAATGAGAAGGTCTTCCATTATACTACTTCCTGTTTGCATGAACATGTCTTTTTCAACATCAGTATAAGCCTAAAACTTATGTAGAAACAAAATAACTTAAAAAATTACTTTTTTGCTTCATTTCCTGTCACGACCGGAAGTAATGACGACACACGATTTTTACACGATGCAAATGAACTGATGAGTGACTATAAGTCCTATAATTTTAGACTTCAGTCTTTTACTGTTGCCGAACAATTGTGAGAACAAATTCTAATTTTGAGGACAGGAAAACACTCGTCCGGAAAGGAACTGAAAAAAAAATCTCTGAATTTTCTCTTGACTTTTGCAGTATCTAGAACATATGTAAAAAAACATTTCAAATACTTATCTATAAGTGATAGTTATGAGAAACTTAAACCACGAAATAACGTAGTTTATCTCTTTAAACCGGAAGTTTAAAGTTCTTGTTTCAGGTAGAATCTAACATATTTCAAAAAAGCAAAAGAGTAGTAATAAAGTGATGCAAGTTTTAATTTTAAAAAGAAAAGTTGAAATTTTCAATTTCTTTGATCACTTCCTGAGACGACCGGAAATGATGGCTGACGCGTTTAACCCTGTGTGTTTTGCCTACTCTCCAAGGTTTATTACTCCCATAAGTTTGGTGTTTTAATCTCATGCTGTTTCAGAGATCTCGCTGAAATAACTTTTCATTTTGAGGACAAGAAAACACGCGGCCGGAAGTGAATTTTACTAAGATATTTCACGTCACTCTAGACATCTGCAGTCTCAATAACATATATAAAATACATTTAAAGAACTCTATCTTTAAGCGATATGTGTGGGAAAATTAAAAACCCCTATTATGTCGTTTTTCTCTTATAACAAGAAGTTGTCGTTTTTTGTTTGGGTAGGACCAACACTAATCATAACTGTGAAAAAGATACAATTATATGATGCAAGTGTCATTTCCAGGAGAAAAGTTGAAATTTTCGATTTTTTTGATCACTTCCTGTGACGGCTGACGCGTTTAACCCTATGTGTTTTGCCTACTCCCCAAGGTCTATTACTCATTTAAGTTTGGTGTCTTAATCTCATGACGTTTCCATGATCTCACTGAAATAACTTTTCATTTTGAGGACAAGAAAACAAGCGGCCAGAAGTGAATTTTAGTAAGATATTTCACATCACTCTAGACATCTGCAGTCTCAATAACAAATTTAAATTCCTTTAAAGAACTCTATCTTTAAGCGATATATATGGGAAAATTAAAAACCCCTATTATATCGTTTTCTCTTATAACCGGAAGTTGTCATTTTTTTGTTTCGGGTAGGACTAACACTTATCGAAACTGTGAAAAAGATACAATTATATGATGCAAGTGTCATTTCAAAGGAGAAAAGTTGAAATTTTCGATTTTTTTTATCACTTCTTGTGACGACCGAAAGTGACGGCTGATGCTCTTTACCCAAATGGTTTCGTCTACTTCTCAAGGTCTATTACTCATATAAGTTTGGTGTCTTAATCTCTTACCGTTTCTGAGATCTCACTCAGACAAGTTTTCATTTTGCGGACATTAAAACACACGACTGGAAGTGAATTTTACAAAGTTATTTGAAGTTACTCTAGACATTTGCAGTTTGAATAACATATGTAAAAATCATTTCAAATACTTTATCTATAAAAGATATTTATGGGAAAGTATAATACTCAAATTATGTAGTTGTTCTCTTATAACCGGAAGTTGTCGTTTTTGTTTCCAGTGGGACTGACATATTTCGAAACTACAAATAAGATGCAAATTGATGCCAAAAAAGATTAAAAAAAAAAGTTGAAATTTTTGATTTCTTTGATCACTTCCTGTGACGACCGGAAGTGACGGCAGACGTTCTTAACCCAAATGGATTTGCCAACTTGTTAAGATCTATTACTCATACAGGTTTGGTGTCGTAATCTCTTACTGTTTATGAGATATGACTCGGACAAAATATTTTTAAAAAAACGGAAATCGGACATATCTGACGACCGGAAGTGGATTTTGAAAAAAAGAAAAAAACTCTCATGGTATTTTCAAAATTGTGAATTTCATGGCCCCAGGGTCAGGGGTTCAGGTGTTAGGGTGGGGCTCTATTGATTAAATAGTGAAAATGCATTAATTCTTTGAAAATCTTCTTCTCTGTTCCTGGGTATTAAATGAACTAACCAAGTATATAGTTTTGATGAGCAAGAGTGCCTCTTCCAAAATTGTGAATTTCATGGCCTCAGGGTCAGGGGTTCTGATGTTAGGGCGGGGCTCTTTTGATTATATAGTGAAAATGCATTAATTTCTTGAAAATCTTCTTCTCTGCTCCTGGGTATTAAATAAAGTAACTAAATACATAGTTATGATGAGCAAGAGTGCCTCTTCCAAAATTTTGAATTTCATGGCCCCAGGATCAGGGGTTCTGGTGTTAGGGCAAGGCTCTATTGATTATGTAGTGAAAATGCCTTAATTCTTTGAAAATCTTCTTCTCTGCTCCTGGGTATTAAATAAAGTAACTAAGTACATAGTTACGATGAGCAAGAGTGCCTCTTCTAAAATTGTGAATTTCATGGCCCCAGGGTCAGGGGTTCTGGTGTTAGGGAGGGGCTCTATTGACTATATAGTGAAAATGCACTAATTCTGTGAAAATCTTCTTCTCTGCTCCTGGATATTAAATAAACTAACTAAGAACATAGATATGATGAGTATGGCTACCTTTTCAGAAATTGTGAATTTCATGGGCCTTGGGTCAAGGGTTCAGGTGTTACGACGGGGCTCTATTGATTATTTGCATTAATTCTTTGAAAATCTTCTTCTCTGCTCCTGGGTATTAAATAAACTAACTTAGTGCATAGTTATGATGAGCATCGTTGCCTCTTCCGAAATTGTGAATTTCATAACCCCTGGGTCAGGGGTTCTGGTGTCAGGGTGGGGCTCAATTGATATATATAGTGAAAATGCATTATTTCTTTGAAAATCTTCTCTCTCCTTGATATTCAATAAACTAAGTACATAGTTATGATGAGCATGGCTGCCTCCTCAGAAATTATGAATTTCGTGGCCCCTGGGTGAAGGGTTCTGGTGTTAGGGCGGGGCTCTATTGATTATTTAGGGAAAATGCATAAATTCTTTGAAAATCTTCTTCTCTGCTCCTGGGTATTATTCAAACAAAGGAAGTGCATGGTTATGATAAGGGAGAATGCCTCTTCCAAAATTGTGAAATTCATGGCCCCTGGATCAGGGGTTCTGGTGAAGGGGGGGGGGGGCTTTATTGATTTAATAGTGAAAATGCATAGTTTCTTTCAAAATATTTTTTCTACCACTGGTAATAAAGCAAAGAAACAAGTGTAGTTATGATGAGCAAAGTGCTTCTTCCAGAATTGTGAGTTCATGGCCCCTGGGTAAGATGTTCTGGTGTAATGGGGGGGGGGGGGGGAGCTTTATTTATTTAATAATATAGTGAACATGCATTTCTTTCAAAATCTTCTATGCTTCTGGGCATATTCGAGGCAAACAGAGTAAAAGTTTTAATATGCAAGGGTATTTTTACCAGAATTTTGAACACCTAGATTATTAAGTCAGGTGTTCTGGTCCTGGCCAGGGCTCTATGAACTTGTATTCTGCTGAGCAAAGTTATTCCCCTTTGCCATTCACCTTTAATAATTAATCACTGTAAATAATGTATTTGAAAGGTTAATAGAATAAGAGAATTATGCAAGAATATTTATTGTATAATACAAAAAGTACTTTCATAGTTTTAATGATCAGGTAGACTTGGATATAATAGATGAATAAAAGTGAGGCAAAAATAACTTCCTTTTTTTATTGTTCTTCAAAGGCCAAGAGAGACCAATGTAAGAAGTAGTAAATGAGGCTAAAAATAGACATTTTATTAATAGTCTGCATGGTAATAGTGATAAATGGGGGACAGATAGATTCTATACCAATTATTTTGTTGATGCTTATCATACTATTTTTCTTGCTTTTGGGCAACAAGGCTTCATTTATCAGTTTATGGATCCTCTAATTTGTTGTATTGTACTCAGGTACTGCTAAGGCCCTTGGGCCTCTTGTTTCAAAAGAAATTTTACCAACAAAAATTCTGAAACTTTTTAATCCAATTGTCTATTCTATTGCCACTTCAGGATTTTAAACTAGAATGCATGTGAAATATGATGATATAAGTGAAAAATATGTTATAAGTAGTTGAATTTTTCCAAAAAATTTCAGTTTGGTGGTCATTTTTCGAGGTGATGAAAGTCAGCCTCAATCGTTAGCTGCTGACCAGCTTCAATGACACCCACCTCAGATCACTACCATTTGCAATTTCTTATTTATCTTCACTCTTTGGGACAATTCACTACTCTTGATGTTAACGTGATACCTTAGAAAGCAAGGATCAAATCAGAGATAGGTTGCTAATATGCAAACAACAGCACTTGCAAGATTGATTGGAAATATTAAAATGTTAATTTTTATCAGTTCACTAAGAAATATAGTCCTCTGTTTATACATGCATTGAAATCAGAATTTCAGTTACAAAATAAGATCAAAAATGTATTTAATGTGATTTTCAAGCAATAAGTTGTGGTTTCCATGGATTTAACGAACACTAAATGCAAGTTCCTGAGTGGGAATAACAAATGAAGTATCCCTACCCTCCGAACGATTTTAGTGAGGGTAAAATGTAAACAAATGGCTATGACAGAGATCGTGACCGACATGTAAGTGTATTGAACATTGATTGCAGGCAAGGGAGAGAACAGAATCGTGGAACAAAACTGCTGAAAGAGGCATTCTGCTTGCTTTGAAATATGGGTGAATTAAAAAAAAATGACCACCAAACTGAATTTTTTTGGCAAAATTCAACTACTTATAACATATTTTTCACTTATATCATCATATTGCAAATGCATTCTAGTTTAAAATCCTGAAGTGGCAATAGAATAGACAAATGGATTAAAAAGTTTCAGAATTTTTATTAGTAAAATTTCTTTTGAAAAAAGAAAATATCATTACACCTTAAAAGACTTTCTAAAATACATAATCACAAGAAATTATAGTTTTTTATGCTTTAAAATGGTAAAAGGGGTATAAATGATTAAATCTAGACCTTGAATGAGTATCTTCTCTTGCACATGTGACAAAAAATTGGCTTTTTGATTGTTATTTTACATTATTTTTTCAATTCTGGTTTGAAAAGTTTTAATATGAAAAAAATATGAAGCAATAAAATTCCCCAAAATTCAATTTCTTGTCCGTTCAAGTCAATTCTTTAAATCTAAGCCAAAAAAGAATTGTTATATACGAGTTCTCTTACGAAAAATACTAGATTTTGAAGTGACCCTATGTTACATTATTGTGTTGCACTCCTGACATCTGATATGTATTTTATTTAGCATTGTTATAAAAATTATAACACACAATAACCCATTTTTACTTTATAAATCAATTTGTCGTGTTGATATTTTTCATCGTTTACAGCAGGTTTCTCATATTTTGAAGACCTTAAAACATGATTATTTGCAAAGTGTAATATATATAAATTGTATTTAAAATATATGTGAAATGATGAAAACTATTCCCTGAATTGACTGTAAAATTTCTGTAATTTGTTGATAGACATAGTGTTTTGAACCTAAAATAGTATCAAGCATTTTTTTTCAACTTAATTTTTAGTAAAGATAGTTAAAAAGCATCGGTAATTATGAAGCAGTTTTGTTGCACTCCTGACTGCAGTAAAGTTTAAAATTAAAACCACAGAACACAAAAATTCATAAAGTGTTGGCAACATCAAGTGGTAATGAAATTGTGCAATACTTATAGTCCAATACTTCATAATTAAAACAGATGAAAGTATTTAAAATTCGCATTTTATCTGGAATTATACCCTATTTTATGCCAAAAAACTAGCTTAAATGTATATTTAGAAGATAAAATATATTTTAAAGCATATTTTCCTTTAGAAGACAAACACAGTAACCCACCAGAAAAATTCTACTCATCATTTTTTCTTTCTTTTTATTCTTATTGGATGATTTATAATTCTAATATATTTGTTGCACTCCTGACCAAAAGCATTGGGGCCTTTAAGATAGAATTGTGAAGTGAAAATTACATAAGAACTTGTTCTGTTGTTTCAGTGAAGTTGAGGAGGAATTACTTGAATTTTATGACAATGTTTTAGTGTGTTTATTTTTAATGTTCATTAAAAAAATCACAAAAAGATAAAAACACATCAGAATTGATAAAATTGAAAAAGGAAGTGTTTTAATAATAAAACTGTCAATAATTTAGCATTAAATTATACAAAAAGATCATTATTAATTAATGAATACTTCTAAGCATGAATAGAAGTCTTTTCGTCACACAACTTGAATCTTTAAAAAAATGTGTTGCACTCCTGACCATAGAAATATGGATCTGAAGCAAAGACAGATCCTGTAATTGATAAATCTATTTGGTAAAAATGTTCTTTGTGTCTCTATTTTCCAAAATAAAAATCAGAAAATCATATAATGATAATAGTTTTTTCATGCTTGGGAGCAAAATATCAAATGTTGCACTCCTGACATTTTGGGGTATGCACATATACTTGACTCTCATTAATGCTGCTTGTGATTTATATAACATTTTTAAGTTTTAAAATGTATATCAGTTATTATTTTACACTTCCAAAATTCTTTTTTGTCTTAATTTTCTATCAGAATTTTACAATTGATGTTTTTTTGGCAACACTACATTTTTTCTGTTGCACTCCTGACATGGTATAACATTTTTTTAAACATCAGCCATGACCACAACCTGATTAAACAAAAGTTACTACAGTCCACATTTAAAGCTCAATGCTTTGAATATTATCAGGAAAGTCTTCATTTTCAACATGAAGCATTATTTTTTATTTCACAGATCTCCAAAAAATGTTGAAATTTCAAAATGTCACAAAAAGGTGTTGCACTCCTGACAATTTTAGCATCATTTTTGGGCATAACTTTTTTGTTAATTGAGATATCAACGAGATATTTGGCAGGAATTTAGACACTATCTAAAGACATATGCTGAGACATAGAAATCTATTTTCATTGCCTGTATTTTTAGTGTGGGTTGATAAATATGCGTTTGGTCATTTTTTTTTAATTCACCCATATGCAGTTTAATGAATTCAGAGATCAACAGAGGGGTGACTGAGGCGCAATTGTTGCTGTTGAGCTCAAAACTTTAGCGTAAATTATCACAAAAGCAAAGTTTAACATTTTCACCCCCTCTGTTTTGTAAATCATTTTTTTAAAATGTGTTAAGAACATGTAATAATATTGTCACTATTCTATAAAATGAATAGGTTTGGTATTGTCACTGTTTAAATAGGTGAGTAACAGCAGGGCGCTTGCATCTATTTCGCTGCTAATGACCACTTCATCGAATACTCGATCGGAACTCCTCTAGAATTTACGCTTCTACATTTTAAAAAGTACGTTGTTACAAGTTATACACAACAAGAAACAAAAAGCTGGACCTCTATCGATGTCATACCAAAGATGTTGGAGATGAATTTCAACTATTTTTTTTGTCAAAAGATTAATTCATGCTGTGAATACAGACATATATTTTAGAGCTATTGATCCCACATGTGAAAAACAAGGCTGATTGCATGATTAAGTCGCTCAGTCGGCATGCAGTAGTAGATCTACTAGTTTTTATAATATGGTAATTAATATATTATTCTTTGTTTTCATATACATGTATTAATAAATACACATTCACAAAAAAAAATAATAATAAGGATTTTGAAAATGAAATTAGAAGAGAATGTAACAAATTTGCTACAGTTTTACTTTGATAAGGCTCTGAAAATAGGGAGAGTTGAGAAGAGAAACCTAAGTCTATCAGTTGAAAACTTTAGATTGACAATGTACGTATAATTGTGTTTTCCAGGTAGACATTTATATGCCTTGCAATTGGAAAATATCAAATAATTATTTTTTTGAAATATACCTTCTGTCTCTTTAAGTATTCTTAGGATATAAATTTATTTAAGGTATATACATTAACATGTATTTGATTTTTTAAAGTTTAAATAATGATCAATGTGCACTAAGAAGTCTCTGTAGAATTTAAAACGTCTCCCTAAATTTTTCTTCTGAGGTCTTTATCTGAGGTGATTCTCCCTAAATTTTGGGTCTAGGTTAGTAGGTTAGTCCCTGAGTTTACAAATTTGTTTTTCTGTATTTACCGATTTAAGAAATTTGTTAATCATTTTTTTTTATTTTAAAAATACATGTATATTAATCTTCAGTCACGGATGGGCTTGTGATGGAAGCATTTATTTCCATAAAGGTGTCATAAGTGAAATCTTCCTAAAAAGAGGATTAACAACTGTCAATTAAAACAGAAAGCTGCATTTCAAATGTAGTCAGTAGCATTTCCATAATTTTTAAAATTGTTATTACATGTACATAAGTTTTTTTTTTCCCCTCATTAAATTTATGCAAAGTATTTTGTTAGTTGTATCCATAATTTCCCTTCGATCTTGAAACCTTACAGCTATAGATTTTGAATTAGTGGACTTAATCCATCATTAAAATCATGGATCTCCTAATCCACTGTATATTTGATAAGTCAGATTTTAGAATGCGGTATAATTGCCTTTCTTTAAATATGACATTTTCCTACACAGCTGCTTCGAGCAGGCATTAACTGAAGGACTCATTAAGTGATGATTGAAGTGGTTGTGATGTAATTTGATTTGGGGTAATTTAAAAAGAAAGAATTAGAATCAGTTTGGAAATTCAATTTTTTGCCTTAAAAAAAATGATTGAAAAGAATGGTTTGAATTCCATTTTTGCATTTCACTGGTATTACACATATTTACAAGCACAATTAATGAATTTGGAGAAAATGATGGATTGATTGATTGTATGTTATTTTACGTCCCATTCAAGAATTTTTCACTTGTATAGAGACATCACCATATACCGGTGAAGGGCATCAAATTTAGACCTTTACTTGGCACTCAGGGCTATTGAGCAGTGAGGGACCTTTATCAAGCCAATGCCTGTCGTGACACGGGGCCTCGGTTTAAGGTCTCATCTGAAGGACCCACAACTTTCACTTCAAAGTGCCGAGCACTTGGCAAAGGAACAGTTGCTACCTATTTTTAATGACTTAGGTCAGTCACGGTCGAGGTTCCTGCTCACGGCCTTCCGATCACGGAGCGAGTGCTGAGCCCCGGCTGTAGAACTTCCATGGAACTCCATGGATATACCATGAAAATCCATGGAAAAAAGTGTCCATGGAAAAAGCCTGGAGTATTTGGACTCCTTTTCCAGGAATAATATTTGATAAAATAAGGGTGAAAAAAAAAACTAGAAAATGTCCATGGCAATATAGCAAGATATTCCATGGACACTTGTCCATGGAATCCATGGACACTTGTCCATGGAATTTTACTAGATATCCATGGCATTTCCCTGGCAGTCTGTTCATGGACAGTCCATGGAACTAACCTGGAAATCAATACATGACAAACCCTGCTTGAGATTCTGGTGTCATGCAAATTGCCTTACTTGATAAAAGTTCCAATGTACATAAATAGCAGTATTGTCCAAGAATCATACAAATCTTCTTTAATGACAAGAAAAATAAACTCCAAAAGTTTAAATGATGTATTCATGTATTCTTAAACTTAAAAAAAATGTCAATATACAGTTTTTTTCCAAAACATAAATATGCCAAATCTGAGTTGTATTGAAAGAAAAAGTGAGCAAGCTCACATACCCCAGGCTCCCCTATTACTTGACAATGCTACACATAATGAATGGCAGGATTAAGGCATTAAATTAAAAAAAAAAAAAAAAAAATTATTTTAAAATGAGCATAACTCCCAAAAAATCATCACATCAAAACTTTCTGCAAGTACCGTAAGTTTTGGGGTATATGTCGATGGGGTATATAGGTCGAAAGGCTCATTTTCAGCCATAATTTTTTTAAAATCCTTAGATAGGACGATTTGGAAGATAGGACGAGGCTTTGTTTATCGACTTTCTAGAGATTCTTACGTAGAAACTACGTATCAGAACATGTAAAGGTCTTTAACTTAACCCGTGATATTAACGTATGAAGAAAATAAACTGGTATTTTTATGAGTACAGCATTTTAATAGTGTTTTACACAAACATAGTTAAAACTTCCTTGAATTGTGATATAACGCATTTTCTCCAACTTGCCTGTTCAACGCCGTCGTTGTTTGACTCCGTCATTAAACACATAAATACGGTAGTATACAACAGCTATAATTAGGGAAATACCCGAAATCAAACAATAATCATTTCCATTTTAGAACATTGTGGACACATTCTTTTATTCCAACATTATTTACCGGGGTACAATATTAAGTGCGATGACCGCCAATTATATTTCTTGTTCAGGGATTTGCTAAAACACGCAAATGACTATTACATGTAACAGTGAGCAATTGAAATTAATCATATTAACATGCTATAATTTGCTTGAGATATTGTTGTTAAAAAATAAATTTAATTGAGAGTACATTCGCAATTTAACAGTCATCAGGAATTTCACAGTTTTGTTTGTTCAATGATGTATAGCACTAATACCCCTGTAACGGCACGTGGATCTGTTAATCATGCCCCGCAGGTGTTTAAACCTACAGGTGTTAACACCTTTGTGTACACAGTGTATATCCCTCTATCTGTCAGACAATTAAAATTCTATTAGAAGCCAATCTTTGTATAATTCGGTGTACCCCTTGGATATAAAACAAAATAGTTATGACTAGCGGTATTTTAGGAATTTACTGGCAACAGTTTATTTCACACATTTTACATTTAAATAAATATCACAAGACAATGAAAAAATATTTAGGTATACTATTTCAATTAATCATTACAAATAAATGGTAATAAAAAAAAATCAATTGCGATTGTGAAAACTCCTCCGTATTTTAAACTTTGATACGGTTGCGGTTTTATTTTTAGTAAACGATTACAACTTCCAACTTCACAAGATGGACACAGCATGTTGTAAATATACTTTGAGACATTATTGATGATATAATAAGTTTTTTTGTACATCGACGGATATTTAATGGAACTTATTTTGTAAGAAATCAATGGAATAAATATTTAATTCTTTATTGCTTATTATTTTTTTCTCGGTAAAGTAATTTTAAAAAAATACGAAAATGGCACAGATTTGCTTTAAAATTAATGTAAATTTTACTGATTTTGGGGCATTTTTCGTAAACTTGGGCCTTAGATAGGTCGATTCGTTCAATAGGACGATCCCAGCAGTTCTGAGAAAAAAAGTATCGTCCTATCTTCCAAAACTTACGGTATGCACTTCTACACTTTTGTCTTAAACAACAACAAAATTATAAATTCAAAAGTGCCAAACTTCGTAGAAACATAATGGAATGGGAATTTCCTGGTAATATGCACATTTACACAATGTGTCCTAAATACTTACAAAGTTTCACGAAATTCTGTGCAGTGGTTTAAGAGGAGCTTACAAACTGTTCTTTACATGTACTATATTCAATAACTTCTTGCTAGTTCAAAGTTACAGACTTGCACCACAGGCTGTGTTCTGGCCTAAAAAGTCACTTGTTTCGGGAAGGCTTTAGTATGTCTCGTATTTTATCGTATGAATCGTATGAATGTTGAAACAGCATATTTCTCAGCCATGATTTCTGCAGAAGGAAAATAAATAGCATTCATGGTTAAGCAAGAAAGATAGCCTAGTGTTCATTTTTTAAGCTCAAAAAAAAATTGTGATACAGGAGTTGAGTAGTTGATTTCTATTTCAAACATGAGACATAAGAAGGACACAAATATTTAAATATATAACTCTTACCATAAATGACAGTCAACTTTGAGGGGTCTTTTGAGCTGAAAGGCTGCCATTTGCTTTGGCTCCAGTGAGACACCTCCCCGAGTCTCCTCAGTGGGGTAAAGGAGCAAAACAGTTTCGCTGCCTTACCATAGTCTAAAATACCTATGGTCATGTTCACCAACTGTGTCTACAAAAAAAAGGTAAATAAATTTTCTTAAAAATCAAAAAAATAAAAATCTGAGCCAGCATGTAACATAGGTACATTTTTCAAACTGAAGTGGAAAACTGACTTGTCTGCAATTAGGGGGCATGGCCTTTGACATTTTAACAAACTTCAGTTCACTTCCCCCAAGGATCCTTTATGCCAAATTTGATTCAAATATGTCCTATTTCCACCATGGAAGAGTTATAGTTCTTAGGGTTACAGGAAACAAACTTTTTTTTTTAGACCTTAACTCTATTCCCCTTAGACCTTTCCATCCTTTACCCCTTAATGATGACTTTCGACGCATGTGTATTTCATTGTTGATTTGACTTAATTACCACTTGTTTACAACTACTAGAACACGGGTGGCCACTTGTAGGTTAACAATAGATGATTGCATCATACTACAGTTAGAAATCACGTGATTTACCTGTGTAAACAAATAAAAGAATCTTGGAAAGTCCCACCAAAATTCAAAATGGCGGACTGTTACATACTATGTTTTCATGACCATAAAACTCGGTCAATACGCAATATTTTCTCATCCAGTAAAGCATTATATGGAATTCAAGCTTAAAATTTATAATGAACTATATGTATAATATTGTGAAGTTTGGTACCGCGCAGTGCCGATTTCGTTACCTGATTCTCAGAAATTCAGAAGATACCTTCCATTTTACACATATTTATAAATGTAAACGTGTAGAAAATAATTATTTTAATCAGTCAAGGGCATCATGGAAACAAGTTATTTGTAAAATAATTTGTTTAAGTTAATAAATGCCATTATTTTGGGATATCTTTCCCTGATTATGCTTTTCTTCAGTAACTTATTCCCATTATTGATACTCTACTATTCATTATTTTAAACCTAGTGGTATCTGAAAAACTTTATTCATGCTGTTCTTGGGTTATTAAGTAGATGGAAAAGGTTCATGACGGTAAAAGTAATCTATCTTTAAGACTTAACAAGTTGAAATTCAACAAATCATAACTTATTTCAGTTATTTCAACCTTAACCAACCTCACTTTAGAACTCTTGCACAAAAATCTACAGCTTTGCACAAAAAATGTAAGACATAGAGATTGTATAGTAATATCCAAGGATTTTAGGAAAATTAGTCTCACTGTTGGCAAAATTGGCGGAAGTTGTGTAATTGACCTCTGAAATGTTCATGAAATGGAATTATTTTTCCCTGAAAAATATCATGATATTTTGATAAATATCATCCTATCTGCTCAGGAGATATGAAGTCTGTTGAGTCTATTAACATATATATTTACAACTTTCTCAGCCTTACATCATCTTAAATCAGCAGCAAACTCAGAATATTGATGTTTTTTGGCAAAATTGATAGGCATTCTACATTTTAAGAATTAAGTCAAATGAGTTATTTCTTTGTTTAGTAATAAATAAGTGAAATAACCTAAAAAAGTTATTTTAAATAATAACTTGATTCCATCATGACCCTGACTGTTAATAGAATTTTATCATTCAAGTAAACAAAAACATTCATAAATCATGTTTTATCATGCAACTCTGAAATTTAGTCGGCAAGACGGACACATTGAAGTAGAACTTCAATTTATTGATTTCTAAGGAGTTAAACTTATAAAATTGATAATAATGCTTACAAACTTATCCTCCCAGTGCACGACAGTTGGTGGCTTGGCGGTTCTTCTCTACCTCTCCCGCTCAAAATGGCGCGGTTTGGAAACTTCGGCCAATCGGATCGGTTGATACAGAACCAATAATGATGTGTCAAGTCGATTTGTACACAAACCGATTCGTGCATTTTTTTTTAATTTAATATGTTCTGGATTTTTATACAATAATATGTATATACAACTAAATTCATTGCTTGAATATTTTTACAGACGAAGAAAACCTTCTGTAAGAACTGATTTATTTTATAGCTCACCTGAGCCAATGCTTTAGATGTTTAATCACAAGCACCCCTCTTTTATAAGTTGATAGTGATAGATATAAATCTAGTAAACAAATTCTTTGGGGACTAATAATCTGAAGGTTTATTTTTCTTAGCCTTAGATTATATATGAACATTGGTATATTTTTTGGGGAACTTTTTAAGGCAAAATTCATTCTGAAGCATTTTTGGGGTATAAAAAGAAAGAATTTTTCAATAAAGATTCTTAAAAGCATTTTGTTTTTTTTCTCTCTATTTCTACCATTTGTAATTGTCTTTTAATATGTTATTCTGATATCTATATTAGTACAAATAGATGATACATGAGATATGCATTTCTTCTGAAAGGTATCATTTGCTGTATTAAACACAATCAAAATTGAACAATGGAACAGAAGTACTAAATTATTGCAGGTTAAAAAAAACTGACTAAAAGAATTTTCAATCCACTCAGTATGACAAATGCTGCTTTGACTTGCTAAGTTTGCATAAAGACTGTTCTCTAACTTGTATCTTGTAAGTAAAATTGGAAACAGATCAGGATAATTGTGTTTGAATTTTAGTGATTCAATATGATTTTAATTCCATTTACAGAATCACCTAATTTTACATAAACAAGAGGCCCAATGGCCTTAACGGTCACCTGAGTACAATACAACAATTTAGAGGATTCATAAACTGATAAATGAAGCTTTAAATGTTGCCCAAAAGCAAGAAAAATAGTATGATAAGCATCAACAGAATAATTGGTATAGCATCTATCTGTCCTCCATTTAACACTATAACCATGCAGACTATTAACAAAATGTCTATTTTTAATCCCAAATTACTATGTCTCACATTGGTCTCTGATAAAAATACCCTTGCATACTAAAACTTTTACTCTGTTTGCCTCAAATATGCCCAGAAGCATAGAAGATTTTCAAAGAAATGCATGTTCACTATATAATTAAATAAATAAAGCCCCCCCCCCCCCTTTACACCAGAACATCTTACCTAGGAGCCATGAACTCACAATTCTGGAAGAAGACCTTTGCTTTATTACCAGTAGTAGAAAAAATATTTTGAAAGAAATTATGCATTTTCACTATAAAATCAATAGAGCCCCCCCCCTTCACCAGAACCCTGACCCAGGGGCCATGATTTTCACAATTTTGGAAGAGGCATTCTTCCTTATCATAACCATGCACTTTCTTTGAATAATACCCAGGAGCAGAGAAGAAGATTTTGAAAGAATTTATGCATTTTCCCTATATAATCAATAGAACCCCACCCTAACAGCAGAACCCTTCACCCAGGGGCCACAAAATTCACAATTTCTGAGGAGGCAGCCATGCTGATCATAACTATGTACTTGGTTTATTTAATATCCAGGAGAGAGATTTTCAAAGAAATAATGCATTTTCACTATATATATCAATTGAGCCCCACCCTGACACCAACACCCCGACCCAGGGGCCATGAAATTCACAATATCGGAAGAGGCAACCATGCTCATCATAACTATGCACTAAGTTAGTTTATTTAATACCCAGGAACAGAGAAGAAGATTTTCAAAGAATTAATGCAAATAATCAATAGAGCCCCACTCTAACACCTGAACCCCTGACCCTGGGGCCATGAAATTCACAATTTCTGAAAAGGCAGCCATGCTCATCATATTTATGTTCTTAGTTAGTTTATTTAATACCCAGGAGCAGAAAAGAAGATTTTCAAAGAATTAATGTATTTTCACTATATAATCAATAGAGCCCCACCCTAACACCTGAACCCCTGACCCTGAGGCCATGAAATTCACAATTTTGGAAGAGGCACACTTGCTCATCATAACTTTGTACTTAGTTACTTAATTTAATACCCAGGAGCAGAGAAGAAGATTTTCAAAGAATTAATGCATTTTCACAATATAGTCAATAGAGCCCCGCCCTAACACCAGAACCCCTGACCCTGGGGCCATGAAATTCACAATTTTGGAAGAGGCACTCTTCCTCATCATAACTATGTACTTAGTTATTTTATTTAATACCCAGGAGCAGAGAAGAAGATTTTCAAAGAATTAAGGCATTTTCACT
The DNA here is from genome assembly GCF_033153115.1 of Saccostrea echinata. Taxonomy (NCBI): domain Eukaryota; kingdom Metazoa; phylum Mollusca; class Bivalvia; order Ostreida; family Ostreidae; genus Saccostrea; species Saccostrea echinata. The sequence continues at coordinate 17,225,522 of NW_026889774.1, forward strand.
ATATAATCAATAGAGCCCCACCCTAACACCAGAACTCCTGACCCTGGGGCCATGAAATTCACAATTTTGGAAGAGGCACTCTTGCTCATCATAACTATATACTTGGTTAGTTTATTTAATACCCAGGAACAGAGAAGAAGATTTTCAAAGAATTAATGCATTTTCACTATATAATCAATAGAGCACCGCCCTAACACCTGAACCCCTGACCCTGGGGCCATGAAATTCACAATTTTGGAAGAGGCACTCTTGCTCTTCATAACTATGTACTTAATTTGTTTATTTGATACCCAGGAGCAGAGAAGAAGATTTTCAAAGAAATAATGCACTTTCACTATATGATCTATATAGCCCCACCCTAGCACCAGAACCCCTGACCCTGGGGCCATGAATTTCACAATTTTGGTAGAGGGTTCAATGCTTATTACAATCATGCCAACAGTTTGACTGCTTGATGTCCAGGAGTAAAGAAGAAATGTTTTAAAGATTGCATTAATTTTAGTGGTTTTAGCCCCACCCCTCAGGCCCCAGGGGGGCAGGGACCATGAAATTCACAATTTTTGTTCCCCTTCACTCATAGATGCTATATACAAAATTTGGTTGAAATTGGTTAAGCGGTTCTGGAGAAGAAGTTAAAAATGTTCAAAAGTTAACGCATGACGGACGACACACGACGACGGACGAAAACGGATAGCAATAGGTCACCTGAGTGACTCAGGTGACCTAATAACCCCAACATTATAAAAACATTAAGATTCTCATTTGAAAGGGTTGGCATTAAACTTAGCTTCATATAGCAAAAAAACACGCTTTGATACAATAAAAATGAAAAAAGTTACAGATTTTTGAAAAAAATCCATTGAATGCCACATTTAGACTTAGAAATTTTACAACTGACTACTGAAGGCATAAAAATGACTAAGTCTTCAAAGGCAATTTGTCCAGCCTTTTCCGGCCTGTAAAATTTCTAAGTTCAATAATTATGTTAAAGTTAGAGTGTTGAAAAATTCTAAGTCCAGCTTTCCAGTAATTTTCCACCCATTTTCCATGATGTTAATGTTGTCCATGTACACTGTATATGGTGTCCATGTACACTGGACATGGAAGTCCAGCCTGTTTTGTCCATGTTTCCTGGACTATGTCCAAGGTTTCCAGGCTTTTTCATGGAATTTCTATGGAAAAGCCTGGAACCCATGGAAAAATGAGACATGTCCATGGAAGTTCTACAGCCGGGTCTACCGACTGAGCTACTGTGATGGCTGGAGAAAATGACATTGGAAATAGTTTCAAGCAAATGCACAAAAGGGCTATTCACAATTATTGTGGGGTGGGATTGATTTGATTTTGAAAGCATATACATGAAGTAAAGCAATATTTTAGGAAAAAAGCCTTGTTACATTTTGATATGACTGTCTTGAAACATGGAGAATTAGCTCTAAAATTTTGTACATTTTTGTGCTCAGAAAAAAATGCATGGAACTTTAGTTATTTGAATATCATTTTCGACTAGTGTGCTACAGATCTATCTTGAGTCTACAATGCTTCATATGATTAAATAAAATAAATTATACCAATTTAGTTAAAAAAAAATGTCTAAATGGGCCTGGTTTCCCCCCCCCCCATCAAAAGAAATCAAAGAGAGGGTTTTTTGATTGTATTAGATGTTAGCTGTATCAGTGATTAATGTGGCTCCAAGGCCATAAAACTTAGACGAGCTCATTTTTGATCCCAATCTCACCTTTACAAAAGGAATTATTAGTGGAAAAGTGAGACTCAGATCATGAGTGAGCTCATCTAAGTTTTATGGCCCTGGGGCCTGGAATTTCAAAGACACATGGTTCCCTTTTTTTACACATTCATATGGCAACGATTCTTTTGTTAGTATTTTCGCATTTGTTTAAAAGTAACTAGTTCAGTTTTTTATAGATCAAATGGGAAGTTTCTAGTATGCCAGTCCCCAGAATCATGCGATTGCGCATGAGCAGTTATTTCCCTTGCCGTTGCTATGCAGAATGTAAACAAACCGCCATTTTCCCCTCGCTTCAACAAAACGCATTCGATCGAGTGATTAGGGTTAGGGTATATTGTTTTAAGATTGGAACTGTTTTATAAATCCACTCTCAAATCTTGGCAGTGCCTTTTTGTGACCAAAAACTTGCATGAATCAGCCTAATGTCGAACCGTGTCGATATACCATCTTAGAGGAGTGAAGCATGAAACATGCAAAACTTAAACAAGCTGTTAATTAAATATGGCATTGTATGCGATCTACGGATTAGGGTTAGAGTATAATTATATATAGCTTGAATATTGTAACTGTTTTATATTCACCCATGCTCGCATCTATATCACTTTGGGCTGCAATTTTTGCTTACAAATAACCGGAAGAACGGGAAAGTTTTGCAAAACTTGGATGAATTAGCCTTGGTCTAATGTTGAAACATGCCCGATATTGTGCCCTAAGTTTTGGCAAGTAATTGGTAAAAGCGACTTATCGTTTACTTAAGCTCGATATCCTAACCTCCTAATGCCCATATTCAGAATATTTTTTCTTTCAAATTAATGGTGATGCACAATTCAATCAACCAATTACTAGTATTAGTTATCACTTGTTAAATCCCTGCATTTCTCACAAAAATCTCGCAATTTTAGTAGCATTTCACTTTGAGTCCTATCAGCTACTTCTTCATCAGTCTTCATTACGTCAAAACTCAAGAGACGCATGTCATGAATATTTAATATGAGATTACGTCAAAAACTGATCATGTGACCACATTCCTAAACAACACAAAATGAAATTTTATCTACTAAACAAGTACGTTATTTTACAAAACCTTTTAATTCTCATTTTAAAAACTGCTTAAAAACCAGTTTTTTAAACCCAATTTTTCACAAGGAACACGATTTTTGGCTCAAATTTGCGATTTGTGGCCTTTTTTATCGATTTTGTCGATCGCTCACGCGATCATATTATATTGTACACCGCCTTCGGCGGCACCTATTTTAGCACCATATTTATAGGGACAGGTATACTAGAAGTGTTCCGATCAAATAAGTTACAAAATGTATTTGTCGTATTACTCACTTTTTGCTTTTCAATGGTTTTCATTGAGGGTTTTCTTGATAAAAGGTTTTGTATATGCCAGTTAACTTGGGGCTAGATTTCACATTTTACTGGAATACATCACCTTGATTCAGTACTTTTAGTACTTTGATTTTTTTTAATTAACCCTTAAGGACATTGGCAAGGTTCCTGGTTATCGTATAGAATTTTTCAAGAACTCTTGAGTAGGTTTAGATGTAATAAACAGGCTATATTCTGGATTGTTTAACCTACCAAGCCAACCTTCTTTTTTAGATTTTGTCAAATCAGTGGTTTTACAATTCTCAATGCATTTCCTATGTAAAATGTTGATAAAAGGGACCTACATAATTTGTCACCATAATATTTCTCCAAAACCCGCTATCTCATATAATTTTTGTATTATATACATTATTGTATCTTCATATCCTATGAATTCTAGATATTTTGGCTGAAAATGTATATATAGAAACAAGACATGGGCATACCGGCACCAATCATGTATTTTTGAGTTGCTTCCCTTAACAGCTAAAATTGGTCAAGAGACTGGTTCATTGCTTCTATCATGTAATTGACTGAATTGCTGAAACACATTGTCATAAAATTATTGATATGGATTTATTTTCAACTTTTATTCGTAGTTACTAAATGCTGCTACCTTCACACCTAAGAACTGTTCTCAGTCGGCCTACCTTTCAGATGTCACATCTTTGCCCTTCCCAGCATACTGAGCATATTATTATAACTATGGTAAATGATGACCTGTTGGCTCTTTGTCCCTGAATACAATGTTCAACAAGAGGCCCAGGGGCCACATCGCTCACCTGAGCACTCTGGCTAGGAAAAAGCAGAAATCAGTTCAGTCTTGAAAAGTTTAAATATAAAACTGGTTCGGGGGAGGGGGGGGGGGGGGGGTTGAACTAACTTGAATCTAAACTTCATAGGGATGCTTTTGAATTAATATGACAAATAATGGTTTTGCTGTTCGGGTTAAGAAGAAAATTTTGATTGATATATCCTTTGTATGATCCCCTGTTATGGCCCCTCTATTCTCCAGGGGATCATGATTTGTACAAATTTGAATCTACATTACCTGATGATGCTTCCATATAAATATGACTAATCATGGCTTTGCTGTTCTTGAGAAGATTTTTAAAGATGTTCCCTATATATTCCTATGTAAAACTTTGATCACCCATTGTGGCCCCACCCTGCCCCTGGGGGTCATGATTTCAACAAATTTGAATCTACACTACCTGAGGATGCTTCCATATAAATATGACCAATCATGGCTTTGCTGTTCTTGAGAAGAAGATTTTTAAAGATTTTTCCTATGTCTTCTTATGTAAAACTTTGATCGCCCATTGTGGCCCCACCCTACCCCTGGGGGTCATGACTGGAACAAACTTGAATCAACACTACCTGAGGATGCTTCCATATAAATATGACCCATCATGGGTTTGCTGTTCTTGAGAAGAAGATTTGTAAAGATTTTTCCTAGTATATATTCCTATGTAAAACTTTGATCGCTCATTGTGGCCCTACCCTTCACCCTGGGGTCATGATTTGAACAAACTTGAATCTGCACTACCTGAGGATGCTTCCATATAAATATGATCAATCATGGCTTTGCTGTTCTTGAGAAGAAGATTTTTAAAGGATTTTTCCTATGTCTTCTTATGTAAAACTTTGATCGCCCATTGTGACCCCACCCTACCCCCGGGGGTCATGACTGGAACAAATTTGAATCTACACTACCTGAGGATGCTTCCATATAAATATGACCCATCATGGCTTTGCTGTTCTTGAGAAGAAAATTTTTAAAGATTTTTCCTATGTATCCCTATGTAAAACTTTGATCCTCCATTGTGGCCCCACCCTACCCCCGGGGATCATGACTGGAACAAACTTGAATCTACACTACCTGAGGATGCTTCCATATAAGTTTCATATTTTCAAGCACAGTGGTTTTTGAGAAGAAGATTTTTAAATGATGCCATTAATTTTTCATGAATTCATTTCATGGCCCTTCATTTGAACAAACTTGATTCCCCTTTACCCAAGGATACTTTGTGGCAAGTTTGGTTGAAATTGGCCCAGTGGTTCTTGAAAAAAGATGAAAATGTGAAAAGTTTACGACAACGACAACAATGACTATGACAACGACGACAGACAACGGACAAATTTCAATCAGAAAAGCTCACTTGAGCCTTCGGCTCAGGTGAGCTAACAAAGCCATTACTTCTTTTCTTTCTTGCTGTATAGATGATTCTACCCATTGAAGGAAGTACGCGTGCTTTTGTTTACCTCTGTTACATACGCTTTATTGGTTTTCACTCCTTAAAGAGAATTCTACACAGGAGATCACTCTCAATCACTATTTTGTAAGTGAAAAAACCCATGTATTAAACCTTTTTTTCTCCGGAAACCTCTGACTTGCCAATGTCCTTAAGTTTTAAATGGGTATATATAGGAAAAATTTTTAAAAACCTTTCAAGATGAGAGCTATATGTATTCATTGGCATCAACATTTTTGACCTTGATCTTTCCCTCGACTTCAAATGTGTGTTTAGCTCAGTTTCAAAGAAGCTATTCAAGATATTTAAATGTTATAAATGCATTTCAATTTTTTTTTAATTTTTATCAAATATCAAATTTATAATTTTTCAGACAGAATTCTTACAAGAAGTGCTCCCTAGAATGGGAGTGTATAATGGATAAAAGCAACTTGATACAATCGCAAATTTCCAGAAAATTACAGTATTTATCAAAATTGAGAAAATATTGTTACTTTATTTTGTTTTGAATATGCTACAGGTGTGAATGACAAAACATCACATTTATTGTGATGTCCATCATCACTCCTGCAGAAATCATTGGTATCATGTGACAAAGATCCAGGGTATTAAGACCACTATGTGGAATGTTTGTGGCCGATTTGATGCTTAGCATCAAAATGTTATCTTTTTACATATATTTTTTGTTATTAAGTCAAAGCATCGGGACTCAGGTGCTTATTGTTGCTCCTATACTAAACCATTATCACCTTACAATGTAATTGTTAAAAGATGACACATTTCTACTACTAACAGTGCTTCAGACACCAGGACATCAAACATAAGCAAAATAGCAGATGTAAAGAGACAGGGGAGACAAAACAAGGAGCAAAAGTTAGTCAGGGAACAAATGAGACTGGAACAGCAACAAAAGAGGAAGGAGAGAAGGGAAAAGGAAAAGGAGATGTCTGACAAAAATAATGAGGGTTTTGTGGCAAACATAGCTGATAGAGAAATCATGTCCATGAGTGAACAGGAACCAGTTTCCAAGACATATGGGAATCAGGGTATGTTAATTTTGTTCATTAAGGATATCAATTACATACAGGTAACTCTCGATACCTCGAAGTCCGCGGGACCGAGGAAAAGCTTCGAGAGATCAAGAGTTCGAGTTTTCAAGAGTCCGGAATTTTCCAGGTTTGTTGACAGGTTTTAAAATTAGTTATTGGATGTAATGATTTTCATGCAGTGCTAACCTTTTACATGTGGTTTTTATAAAACAATGATATTTTTTCATAATTTAGATGAATATTTCATTAAACTGAGTAAAGCAAAAAATGTATATCGTCATTTCATATATATTTATTTATTCTTTGTAATACGGACATAATACTACACATTCGTTACATAAAAAATGACATTTTACAGCAAGTACATAGCATTGCACGACTATTCCAAACATGATCATTGAACGCAATTCTGCATTTATCTAATAATACTCGTCGTATTGACATTGAGGCTGTTTCTGCTTTTGCATATTTCGTTTAACTTTGACACTGACTCGAAATAAAAATTAAATTAGTATTTCGTCTTTTAACCAACTACTACTTTTCACTGACACTGCGTCTCTAAATTATCATAAGACAGTTGTTGATAATTATTTAAATAGCATATAGGCTAAATATGATTAATTATAAACCAATTATCACCTCGCAGCATAAGTGTTACCTGAATAAACATCCCGTTCCTCGAGACCGGCGACTTCTGCCTGTGCCCATTTAAATGTCCAGGTAAAGGTGCTAATTATATAACCTTGTATACACATAGCCACTTCGAGGTATCGAGGGTAAATTCCAATAGAATATGCATAGCGGGACCTCATTTTGACTTCAAGGGATCAAGGGTTTCGAGAGATCAAGAGTTCGAGAAATCAAGAGTAAATTTGGTTAGTTATTTAGGGGAAAACTCACTTCGAGCGATCAAGAACTTCGAGAGATCGAAGTTCGAGCCATCAAGAGTTACCTGTATTTGAGTAGCTTTTTTCACATTCTTCAATTTTTTTTTCTTTTCAGGTCATTGTGGGGACGTTTTGAAATTTAAACTTTTTAACATTCTAAAATTATTTACTGATATTCTCTGAAATTGCTGAGCTCATTTTAACCATATTAGTGGAGCCTGTTTATAGATAAAGGAACAATCAATGTGCATATCAACATCCCTTGCCACGTAGGGTCCTGTGTTAAGGCCAGAAAAATATTAAGTACACTATGTTTTTAACTCATGTGAGCCAAAATTTCTCCATAGTCTTTCATTCTTCTGCATTGTCACAAATATTTCACATTTTATATCTTCTTCTCCATAATCACTGGGCCAATTTCAACAAAACTTGGCACAGTGTATTTTTTTGTAAAAAAGGATTCAATTTTGTTCAAATGAATTAAGGACAACAACCTCTTCCAAGGAAAGATAAATAAGAATAGTGAAGATTGGGTAGGGTCATTTAAAAAAATTTTTTTCAAGAACTGCTGAGCCAGAAAAAACTTCCTGACATAGAATAGACACAGGTTTGTTCAAATCATGACCCCCAAGGTTAGGGTCAATCCACTATAGGAGATCAAAGCTTTACGCTGGAATACACAGGAAAATAGATCTTTAAAAATATTTTTTCATCAACAGCAAAGCCATAATTAGTCATATTTATTTAGAAGCATCCTCCAGTAGTATAGATTCAAGTTTGTTCAGATTATGAACATTTGGAAAGGGGGGGGGGGGGGAGGTTGGGTTAGGATTGCACTCAGAGATGGGGTCAATTACTTTAAAAAGTAATTAATTTAATTACAATTGTTTTGACTTTATTTTCAATTTAATTACAGTTAAATTACAGACCTTATAAGACATGTAATTAATTAATTTACAATAACTTTGCAAAAGTAATTAATTAAATTACAAATTTTATTTTTAATTTTTTTTGAACATTTTAGAAATCCTTGTGAATGATTATATACAGAACATCATTCATATGTACATAAGCTCAGTCTCTTTGCAAACAGTGCAAGAAAAATATTACTAAAGGCTTTGTGTATATTTGTGGTTTTATAACTTTTATTTACAAAACCTTAAAGAACTAGTAGACTAATTGTTCTCAAACAATTAGAGGTCTTTCCACCTTCTTTAAATTTCTTAAATTTTCTATATTTTACTGTCTAATTAAAAGTTAATTCTTATGCAAAAGGAATTCAGATATGGCTTGAAAGATAGAAAAAATGAAAATTCTAATAATTTTGAAATGACCTTAACCTTTGACCTTCATTAAATTTTCAAGGTCAAAGGTCAAGGGTCACATTGCAATTGACCCCATGCCTCTATGACTTATACATTTAAAGTTATAAGGGTTAATAGTAAGCGCAAAGACGTTAAAGGGCAATAACTCATATAAGGGGTCATCAGATCCTTTTGCACTGAAAAGACTGAACTTGTGTCTAAAGACCCTGAAGACATTACTGAAGGTTACATGTTTCTATGGTTTACGGTTTCAGAGGAGTAGCGATAACAAGGTTTTTCGCACAAGTGGCAATATTTTTTGAAGGTGTTAAGCTTAGGGGATAAGATTGAAATCTTTGAAATAGTTTAAAGAGTACATCTTAAAGATGCAAAGATATAAACTATATGTTGAAAGACAAAAGAGCTATAAAAAGAGCTTAATTTCTCATATTTGGAATGACCTTGACCTCTGACCTTGACATAAACTTTAATGTCTGAGGTCAAGGAATCTAATGCAGTTGGTTTCATGTCTCTACAACTTATCCTTTTGAAAATTTTTCATTATTCGTAAACTTCAAAAACTTTTAGGGGCAATAACTACTTAAAGGGATTGATGAATCCCTCTGCGCTCAAAAGGTCAGAGTGTCTACTGACTTAGTCGAAGATATTGGTGATTGATTAGTATCTCTATGGTTTACGGTTCCTGAGGAGTAGCAATAACAAGCTTATATTGCGAAAGGGGTAATAATTCTTGGAGGGGTCAAAGTTCATATACGCAGGGTCAACTGCAAAAATCTTTTAAGGAGTACATTCTCATGGACTATAAATGTTTTTGATAAATCTTGAAACTCAAAAACACACTTGGTGGAAAAATAATAATAACTAGTAGACTAATTGTTCTCAAACAATTAGAGGTCTTTCCACCTTCTTTAAATTTCTTAAATTTTCTATATTTTACTCTCTAAAGATAAATTTTATGCAAAAAGAATTCAGAAATGGCTTGAAAGATAGAAAAAAATGAAAATTCAATAATTTTGAAATGACCTTAACCTTTGACTTTCATTGAATTTTCAAGGTCAAGGGTCACATTGCAATTGACCCCATGCCTCTATGACTTATACATTTAAAGTTATAAGGGTTAATAGCAAGCGCAAAGATGTTAAAGGGTGATAACTCATATAAGGGGTCATCAGATCCTTTTGCACTGAAAAGATTGAAGTTGTGTCCAAAGACCCAGAAGAAATTAGTGTAGGTTTCGTGTCTCTACGGTTTACTGTTTCTGAGGAGTTGCGATAACAAGGTTTTTCGCACAAGGGGCAATAACTTTTTTCAAAGACATTGATGAAGGTTTCGTACCTCTGCGGTTTACGGTTTCGGAGGAGTAGCGATAACAAGGTTTTTAGCAAAAGGGGCAATAACTGTGAAAGGGGTCACAGGACACACGCGTTGGGTCATTTTTCAAAATAACTTTAGATGTCGAGTATTATGAAATATAAAGTTTGTCGATAAGTCTTTCAGTGTCAAAAGTCCTAGCGGAAAAAAAATAATAATAAACATAAACATTTCAAGAGGTCTTTCCACAGAAAGGTGGAAAGACCTAACTAGTAGACTAATTGTTCACAGAACAATTAGAGGTGTTTCCACCTTTCTAAATGTTTCCATGTAATTTGGGTTGTAAAAAAAGAAGAAAAATGCTATAGTCAGCGCTACACGAACACAGAAACAAACTAGTAGACTAATTGTTCACAGAACAATTAGAGGTCTTTCCACCTTCTTTAGGTTTCTTTAATTTATATATTTTTCTCTCTAAAGTTAATTTTTATCCAAAAAGAATCCATAAAGGCTTGAAAGATTAAAAAAATGAAAATTTTAAAAATTTTGAAATGACCTTGACCTTTAACCTTTTCCGCATATTGAAGGTCAAAGGTCATGAATCACATTGCAATTGGTCTCATGCTTCCACGACTTTTAGTTTTAAAGTTACAAGGTTTAATAGTAAGCGCAAAGACGTTAAAGGGTGATAACTCATATAAGGGGTCATCGGATCCTTTTGCACTGAATAGATTGAAGTTGTGTCTAAAGACCCTGAAGACATTAGTGAAGGTTTGATGTCTCTACAATCTACGGTTTCAGAGGAGTAGCGATAACAATGTTTTTCGCACAAGGGGCAATAACTTTCAAAGGGGTTAAGCTTAGGGGACAAGAATGATATCTTTGAAATAGATTTAAGAGTACATATTAATGATGCAAAGATATTTAGGATATGTTGAAAGACAAAAGATCTATAAAAAGAGCTTAATTTCTCATATTTTGAATGACCTTGACCTTTGACCTTTGCATATATTTGAAGGTCAAAGGTCATTGAATCCTATGCAGTTGGTCCCATCTCTCTACAACTTATCGTTTTGAAAATTTTTAATTATTCGTAAGTTTCATAAACTTTCAGGGGCAATAACTCATAAAAGGGGTTGACGAATACTTTCGCAATGAAAAGACTGAAGAGTCCCCTCAATTAGTCGAAGACATTGGTGAAGGTTCCGTTCCTCTACGGTTTATGGTTTCGAAGGAGTAGCGATAACAAGCTATTCTTGCGAAAGGGGCAATAACTTCGTAGGAGGTCATAGGTCAAACACGGGGGGTCGTTTTTCGGAATAACTTTTGATATCCAGTATCATGACCTATAAAGTTTTTCGATAAGTCTTGCAGTTTCAAAAGTCCGGGAAGAAAAATAATAATAACTAGATACTTATTGCCTAGGCAATAACAGGTCTTCAGTTTTCTTGACTTCTTTGAAAACCAAACACAATTTTCTCAATAAGATTACTCTAAATAATTAACAAAAGTTATCTCAAGGCTCTCAAAGATATGTAGATACAGATAAAAACAAACGGAATTACTTTTCTGTTTTCTTTATGTACTTCGTCATGAACGAAAGTGTTCCAAACGAATAAAATATTCATTCTACACCTAAATTATTCACAACTGATCATCCCTAAATGTTTCCATGAAAAACTACTCATGTTTGAGACAACTTCAGGTTTTTTTGTTGGCACTTCCGATGTAAATAATTTGCATGGTCATGGTCTATCTAACATCTGCATTAGTCAAACTTTTCTGTAAAAAGAAAAAAACTTTAAAAATTCACTTTTTTGCATCGCTTCCTGTCACGACCGGAAGTGACGGCAACGTACGTTTTTTACATAATGTAAGTAAACTGGTGACTGGCTATCAGTTCTGAAAGTTTTAGACTTCATTCATGTACCGTTTTGAGCAATAAGGTGAACAAAATCTCAATTTGAGGACAGAAAAACACGCGACCGGAAGTGCATTTTCCTAAGATGGTTGACTTCACACTAGACAATTGCAGTCTCAAATAACATTTTGTGAAAATCATTTCAAAAACTTTATCAATAAGTGATATTTTTGTGACAGTTAAAAATCCCAATTACATAGTTTCTCTCTTATAACCGGAAGTTGTCGTTTTTTGTTTCCAGTGAGACCAACACATATAGAAACTGTGAAAGAGATTCAATTATATGATGCAAGTTTTATTTTAAAAGAGAAAAGTTTAAACTTTTGATTTCTTTGATCACTTCCTGTAACGACCGGAAGTGACGGCTGACGCTATTAACCCAACGGTTTTTGCCTACTCATTTTGCTCTATTACTCGTATCAGTTTGGTGTCTTAATCTCTTACCGTTTCTGAGATCTCACTTTGACAAGTTCTCATTTTGCGGACAGTAAAACACGCGACCGGAAGTGAATTTTACCAAGATATTTGACGTTACTCTAGACATTTGCAGTCTAAATAACATATCTAAAAATCATTTCAAATACTTTATCCATAAGCGATATTTATGGGAAAGTAAAATACTCAAATTATGTAGTTTTTCGCTTGTAACCGGAAGTTGGCGTTTCTGTTTCCGGTGGGACCAACATATTTCGAAACTGCAAAACAGACGCAATAATGTGATGCAAGATTTGATTAAAATAAGAAAAGTTGAAATTTTCGATTTCTTTTATCACTTCCTGTGACGACCGGAAGTGACGGCTGACGGATTTGAACATGTTCCACAAATGTACTTGTCATGATCTATAATCCCTGAAAGTTTGAGGTCTTAATCTTTTACTGTTTCTGAGATATCGTCCGGACATGATATCTTTTGAAAAAACGGAAATTGGACATATCTGACGACTGAAAGTGAATTTTGCAAAATCCTTAAAAATGTTTTTAGTTTATTTTATTTGTCATAATCCCTGAATGTTTCAAGAAAATCCATTGAGCCATCTCTGAGAAATCGCTTGGACAAAAAACGGGAAAAAAATAATAATAATAATAAACAGTAGAATCACTATAAGGTCTTCCGTCTGAAACGGAAGACCTTAATAATAATAACTAGTAAACTAATTGTTCAGAGAACAATTAGAGGCCTTTCCACCTTTTTAAGTGTTTCCGTGTCATTTGGGCTGAAAAAAAAAAGAAAAAAAATGCAACCCCCCCCCCCAAAAAAAATTGCTCCTCCAGCTGGGCTCGAACTCAAAACCCTTGGATTGAAAGGCAGGTGCACTAACCATTAGGCCACGCATTGCGATAACATCAGTAAGTTAAAATGTTTAGGAGTATAGAATAAATGCAAGCGTATTTTTAGAATCGGTAGGGGAAGAAAGAAGTTCCGTTAAAGGAAATAGTTCCTGAACTTGCAAGCAGTATATAAAATAACAAGGGACGGGCTGCGTGAGAAAACGTTAACACTGTTCCCTAATGAAAATGTATTAATGGACTGTAGCCCGATTCATCGATATTGTGAGCATGCTGAATTTTTTGTAAATAGCTTTGTTGTAAGCTTAAAAGATCGGGTTCGGATTTTAACATTTCTGACTGAATATCCTGAAATAAGTAGGAAACATTTAAATAAGCATTTCTTTGGGTTAAATTAAATATGTGTAGCACAAATTAAACTCCCAGCATGCATTTTTAGAAGGGAAACACGACAATGAAAGCGAAAATTGTTTTTTTTATATATCGAAAATCGCTATTTCTGGAAACTGATTAATTCTAAATAAAAATCAAATAAATTCCAAATGTAAAAGAAAGAGAGAATGCTTGGTATTAAAATGTCGTATCATATCAGGAGAATTGAATGCTACTATCGACATCTGAAGAAATAGCCGATAAAAGGTTTAGATCATTTCTTCGTTCAAATGCACTTAAATTTCAAACACAACAGAACTTGTAGTTTTTGCCGTGAAACTTCATGACTTCTATAAACTTATAAGACTCACCGTAAAACTCTCCAGAAAGTTTCTCTGAGGTCTATACTACATTTTTACCGAATTTGGTGTCGATCCGAGGTCTGGTTTGAATTCTAGAGTAATATTCTACGTTGTTGTTGATGTGATTTTTTTTTTTTTTTTTTTTTTTTTTTTTAAGAAGGGGGGATGAATTATTTATTTTATCCTCTTTTAAACTAAGAATTGTAACTACTTCCACATCCTTAAGCCTCATTGTGACCTTTGGGTCATGGTCAAAGGTCAAGGTCAAAGGTCATTACAAAAAAAAAAAAAAAAAAAAAAAAAAAACCACCAAGAAATCTTTACTTTCTATGTTTTTACCTGATACTGGAGCTGGATGCATGTCCTTACTTTTCCATTTGACCCAAGGTCAAGGTCAAAGGTCAAGGTTCAAGGTCATTTGGTGAATTGCTATATTTCACACATATATAAGGAATTTCTTATGTTTTTAAATGACCTTGACCTTTGACCTTGACCTATATTTCAAGGTCAAACGTCAAACATGTCCATGCAGTTGATCCCCTGTCTCTAGGACAGACCCTTTGAAAAAAAGATCATTAAATGTAAGCAGCGAAAACTTTCAGGGACATTAACTCATACAAGGGGCCGAAGAATCCTTTCGCACTGCATAGGTTGAAGAGTGTACTAAATAAGTCGAGGACACTGATTTTCTCAAAAGCTAATTTTCTCATATTTTGAATGACCTTGACCTTTGACCTCTAAATTTCCGGGGACTAGTATGAAATCTTTGAAATAGTTTTAAGAGGACATATTAATGATGCAAAGATATTTAATATATATTGAAAGACAAAAGAGATATAAAAAGAGCCTAATTTCTCATATTTTCAATGACCTTGACCTTTGACCTTTGCATATATTTTAAGGTCAAAGGTCAATGAATCTTATGCAGTTGGTCCCATGTCTCTACGACTTATCGTTTTGAAAATTTTTAATTATTCGTAAACATCAAAAACTTTCAGGGGCAATAACTCATAAAAGGGGTGGACGAATACTTTCGCAATGAAAGGATTGAAGAGTCCCCTCAATAAGTCGAAGACATTGATGAAGGTTTCGTACCTCTACGGTTTACGGTTTCGAAGGAGTAGCAATAACAAGGTTTTTCGTACAAGGGGCAAGAACTCTGAAAGGGGTCATAGGTCATACTCGTTGGGTAGTTTTTCGAAATAACTTTTGATGTCGAGTATCATGAACTATAAAATTTTTTGATAAGTCTTTCGGTTCAAAAGGCGGTAGCGGAAAAATAATAATAATAATAATAACTAGTAGACTAATTGTTCACAGAACAATTAGAGGTCTTTCCACCTTTTTAAGTGTTTCTATGTAATTTGGGCTGTAAAAAAAGAAGAAAACTGAAAAAAAAAAAAAAAAAAAAAAAAAAAAATTGTTCTTCCAGCAGGGATCGAACTCGAAACCCTTAGCTTGAAAGGCAGGCGCGCTAACCACTACGCCACCAATTCCGATGAAGATGTATGCAGTAAACTACCTATTTAAGAATAAAAAATTGTTGTACAATGTAGTTATCGGAATTGAATAGTTTTGAGAAACATGTTTCCATATCATTTGGCTTTCAAAAGAACAGAAGAAAGAAAGAAAGAAGAAGAAAAAGAAGAAAAAAGCAAGAAAATAAATAAAAAATCAAAATTTGTATTTTGCTGTACATTTATTGTCGGGCTCGTTTCTCTGTAGAGTTCAAAAGGTCTTTGCGCATCTCCAAAAAAAGATGTTTTTTTTTTTTTTTTTTTTTTTTTTTTTTTTTTTTTTTTTTTTTTTTTTTTTTTTTGCGATTTAGGGGCCAATTTTTCTCTCTTTCCCCTTCTCTCTTCCTTTTTCTTCTCTCTTCCTTTCTCTCTCTCTCTCTCTCTCTCTCCTTTTTTCTTTTTGCTTCCGTGTTGATGGCATTTGTTTACATAGTTACCATGGAAGTACAATGCATGCATGAAATGTGTTTTACTGTGCATATCGTAATTCTATTTTTGTGCACTGTGCATTCGAAGGTTTAATTTGAGGTGTTAAATGTTCTGATTTAGTTAAACTACTTAGTAAAGTGCCGATGAAATAAATCGGACTCGAGGCTAATGGTATGTAGGTCGTCATATAGGAAAACATGGACTGGACTCAAAGCGACCTGACTGCGGATCCTAAGATTGTTGCAGGCTCAGTAAGAAGATTCCTGAATGAAACAAGCTTCCATGTGGGTTATATTAAATGCAGCTATGATAAATAAAATGATCTACATGCATTTTAAGAAGAAAACAAGATAATTAAAGCGTGGAATAGTTTATTTCATACATTTATATTGGTTTAACCCCCCCCCCTTTCATATATTCTGTATTTCTCGTATTTTTGATGACCTTGACCTTTGACCTTGACCTAAATTTCAAGGTCAAAGTCTCTAAAGTAGTCGAAGACTTCGGTGAAGGTTTCAATCTTGGTATACGCAATACCAAGATTGAAAAGTCTTCTCAAGTAGTCGAAGACTTCGGTGAAGGTTTCGTAACTCTAGGGTTTACGGTTTCGGAGGAGTAGCGATAACAAGGATTTATTGCGAAAGGGGTTATAACTCCTCGAGGGTTCAAAGTTCATATACGCAGGGTCAACTGCAAAAATCTTTCACCAAGTACATTCTTATGGACCATGAATCTTTTCGATAAATCTTGAAACTCAAAAACACGCGGCGGAAAAATAATAATAATAACTAGTAGACTAATTGTTCTCGAACAATTAGAGGTCTTTCCACCTTTAAATTTCATATATTCTTCATCTTTAACTCTCTACTCTTTATTTTTATACAAAAGAAACCAGAAATGGCTTGAGAAATGGAAAAAATGAAAATTTAAAAATTTTGAAATGACCTTGACCTTTGACCTTGAACAAATATTCAAGGTCAAAGGCCAAGGGTCACATTACAATTAACCCCATGCTTCTACCACTTTTAGCTTTAAAGTTATAAGGTTTACTAGTAAGCGCAAAGAAGTTAAAGGGCGATAACTCATATAAGGGGTCATCGGATACTTTCGCACTGAATAGATTGAAGTTGTGTCTAAAGACACTGAATACATTAGTGAAGGTTTCGTGTCTCTGCGGTTTACGGTTTCAGAGGAGTAGCGATAACAAGGTTTTTCGCACAAGGGGCAATAACTTTTAAAAGGGTTAAGCTAAGGGGACAAGATTGAAATCTTTGAAATAGTTTTAAAAGTACATATTAATGATGCAAAGATATACTGTATATGTTGAAAGATAAAAGAGCTATAAAAAGAGCTTTATTTCTTTTATTTGGAATGACCTTGACCTTTGACCTTGACATAAACTTCAAGGTCTAGGGTTAAGGAATCTAATGCAGTTAGTTTCATGTCTCTACGACTTATCGTTTTGAAAATGTTTCATTATTTGTAAACTTCAAAAACTTTCAGGGGCAACAACTCATAAAAGGGCTCAACAAATCCTTTCGTAATGAATAGATTGAAGAGTCTCCTCAATTAGTCGAAGACATTGGTGAAGGTTTCGTACCTCTATGGTTTACGGTTTCAGAGGAGTAGCGATAACAAGGTTTCTAGCGAAAGGGGCAATAACTGTGAAAGAGGTCATAAGTTATACGCTTTGGGTCAAATTTGTTCCTAACTTTTTATGACCTTTACGATCAACGAATAATCTTTTCGATAAACATCGAAACAAAAAATCAGCGGAAGAAGAAGAATAATAATAATAACTAGTAGACTAATTGTTCTCGAACAATTAGAGGTCTTTCCACCTTCTTTAAATTTCATACATTCTTCACATTTAACTCTCTACTGTTTATTTTTATACAAAAGAAACCAGAAATGGATTGAGAGATGGAAAAAATGAAAATTTTAAAAATTTTGAAATGACCTTGACCTTTGACCTTGAACAAATATTCAAGGTCAAAGGTCAAGGGTCACATTGCAATTAACCCCATGCTTCTACGACTTTTAGTTTTAAAGTTATAATGCTTACTAGTAAGCACAAAGACATTAAAGGGCAATAACTCATATAAGGGGTCACCGGATACTTTCGCACTGAATAGATTGAAGTTTTGTCTAAAGACCCTGAGTACATTAGTGAAGGTTTCGTGTCTCTGCAGTTTACGGTTTTGGAGGAGTAGCGATAACAAGGTTTTTCGCACAAGGGGCAATAACTTTTAAAAGGGTTAAGCTTAGGGGACAAAATTGAAATCTTTGAAATAGTTTTAAAAGTACATATAAAAGATGCAAAGATATACTGTATATGTTGAAAGACAAAAGAGATATTAAAAGAGCTTTATTTCTCATATTTGGAATGACCTTGACCTTTGACCTTGACATAATCTTCAAGGTCTAGGGTTAAAGAATCTAATGCAGTTAGTTTCATGTCTCTACGGCTTATCGTTTTGAAATTTTTTCATTATTTGTAAACTTCAAAAACTTTCAGGGGCAATAACTCATAAAAGGGCTCAACAAATCCTTTCATAATGAATAGATTGAAGAGTCTTCTCAATTAGTCGAAGATATTGGTGAAGGTTTCGTAACTCTACGGTTTACGGTTTCGGAGGAGTAGCGATAACAAGGTTTCTAGTGAAAGGGGCAGTAACTGCGAAAGGGGTCATAGGTTATATGCGTTGGGTCAAATTTGCTCATAAATTTTTATGACCGTTATCATGAACAAAAAATCTTTTCGATAAATGTCGAAACAAAAAATCAGCGGAAGAAAAATAATAATAAGAAGAAGAAGAATAATAACTAGTAGACTAATTGTTCACAGAACAATCAGAGGTCTTTCCACCTTCTTTAGGTTTCTTTAATTTATATATTTTTCTCTCTAAAGTTAATTTTTATCCAAAAAGAATCCATAAAGGCTTGAAAGATAAAAAAATGAAAATTTTAAAAATTTTGAAATGACCTTGACCTTTAACCTTTTCCGCATATTGAAGGTCAAAGGTCATGAATCACATTGCAATTGGTCTCATGCTTCCACGACTTTTAGTTTTAAAGTTACAAGGTTTAATAGTAAGCGCAAAGACGTTAAAGGGTGATAACTCATATAAGGGGTCATCGGATCCTTTTGCACTGAATAGATTGAAGTTGTGTCTAAAGACCCTGAAGACATTAGTGAAGGTTTGATGTCTCTACAATCTACGGTTTCAGAGGAGTAGCGATAACAATGTTTTTCGCACAAGGGGCAATAACTTTCAAAGGGGTTAAGCTTAGGGGACAAGAATGATATCTTTGAAATAGATTTAAGAGTACATATTAATGATGCAAAGATATTTAGGATATGTTGAAAGACAAAAGATCTATAAAAAGAGCTTAATTTCTCATATTTTGAATGACCTTGACCTTTGACCTTTGCATATATTTGAAGGTCAAAGGTCAATGAATCTTATGCAGTTGGTCCCATCTCTCTACAACTTATTGTTTTGAAAATTTTTAATTATTCGTAAGTTTCATAAACTTTCAGGGGCAATAACTCATAAAAGGGGTTGACGAATACTTTCGCAATGAAAAGACTGAAGAGTCCCCTCAATTAGTCGAAGACATTGGTGAAGGTTCCGTTCCTCTACGGTTTATGGTTTCGAAGGAGTAGCGATAACAAGCTATTCTTGCGAAAGGGGCAATAACTTCGTAGGAGGTCATAGGTCAAACACGGGGGGTCGTTTTTCGGAATAACTTTTGATATCCAGTATCATGACCTATAAAGTTTTTCGATAAGTCTTGCAGTTTCAAAAGTCCGGGAAGAAAAATAATAATAACTAGTAGACTAATTGTTCTCGAACAATTAGAGGTCTTTCCACCTTCTTTAAATTTCATATATTCTTCACATTTAACTCTCTACTGCTTATTTTTATACAAAAGAAACCAGAAATGGCTTGAGAGATGGAAAAAATGAAAATTTTAAAATTTTTTGAAATGACCTTGACCTTTGACCTTGAACAAATATTCAAAGTCAAAGGTCAAGGGTCACATTGCACTTGACCCCATACTTCTACGACTTTCAGTTTCAAAGTTATAAGATTTAATAGTAAGTGCAAAGACGTTAAAGGGCAATAACTCATATAAGGGGTCATCGGATACTTTCGCACTAAATAGATTGAAGTTGTGTCTAAAGACCCTGAAGACATTAGTGAAGGTTTTGTGTCTCTACAGTTTACGGTTTCGGAGGAGTAGCGATAACAAGTTTTTCAGTAAAAGGGGCAATAACTTTTAAAGGGGTAAATTTCCGGGGACTAGTATGAAATCTTTGAAATAGTTTTAAGAGGACATATTAATGATGCAAAGATATTTAATATATATTGAAAGACAAAAGAGATATAAAAAGAGCCTAATTTCTCATATTTTCAATGACCTTGACCTTTGACCTTTGCATATATTTTAAGGTCAAAGGTCAATGAATCTTATGCAGTTGGTCCCATGTCTCTACGACTTATCGTTTTGAAAATTTTTAATTATTCGTAAACATCAAAAACTTTCAGGGGCAATAACTCATAAAAGGGGTTGACGAATACTTTCGCAATGAAAAGACTGAAGAGTCCCCTCAATTAGTCGAAGACATTGGTGAAGGTTCCGTTCCTCTACGGTTTATGGTTTCGAAGGAGTAGCGATAACAAGCTATTCTTGCGAAAAGGGCAATAACTTCGTAGGAGGTCATAGGTCAAACACGGGGGGTCGTTTTTCGGAATAACTTTTGATATCCAGTATCATGACCTATAAAGTTTTTCGATAAGTCTTGCAGTTTCAAAAGTCCGGGAAGAAAAATAATAATAATAATAATAATAATAATAACTAGTAGACTAATTGTTCTCGAACAATTAGAGGTCTTTCCACCTTCTTTGAATTTCATATATTTTTCATATTTTACTCTCTAAAGTTAATTTTTATAAAAAAAAAAAAAAAAAAAAAATCCATAAATGGCTTGAAAGATGAAAAAAATGAAAATTTAAAAAATTTTGAAATGACCTTGAACTTTGACCTTGAAAAAATATTCAAGGTCAAAGGTCACAGGTCACATTGCACTTAACCCCATGCTTCTACGACTTTTAGTTTTAAAGGTATAAGGTTTAATAGTAAGCGCAAAGACATTAAAGGGCAATAACTCATATAAGGGGTCATCGGATACTTTTGCGCTGAATAGATTGAAGTTGTGTCTAAAGACCCTGAAGACATTAGTGAAGGTTTGAAGTCTCTATGGTTTATGGTTTCGGAGGAGTAGCGATAACAAGGTTTTCAGTAAAAGGGGCAATAACTTTTAAAGGGGTAAATCTTAGGGGACAAGTATGAAATCTTTGAAATAGTTTTAAAAGTACATATTAATTATGTAACAATAGATAATAAATCTTTAAGGACAAAAGAGCTATAGAAGGAAATATATTTTTCATATATGGAATGACCTTGACCTTTGACCTTAATATAAATTTCAAGGTCAAAGGTCAAAGAATCTAATGCAGTTGGTTTTATGTCTCTACGACTTATCGTTTTGAAATTGTTTGATTATTTGTAAACTTCAAAAACTTAAAGGGGCAATAACTCATTGAAGGGGTCAACGAATAGTTTCGCAGTGTAAAGATTGAAGAGTCCCATCAATTAGTAGAAGACATTGGTGAAGGTTCTGTACCTCTACGGTTTAAGGTTTCAAAGGAGTAGCAATAACAAGCTTTATGGTGAAAGGGGCAATAACTGCGTAGGAGGTCAAAGTTCAAACTTTGGGGGTCGTTTTTCGGAATAACTTTTAATATCCAGTATCATGAACTATAAATTCTTTTGATAAGTTTTGCGGTTTCAAAAGTCCTGGTGAGAAATAAAATAATAAACAAAAGCATTTCAAGAGGTCTTTCCACAGAAAGGTGGAAAGACCTAACTAGTAGACTAATTGTTCTCGAACAATTAGAGGTCTTTCAACCTTCTTTAAATTTCACATATTTTTCATATTTCACTCTCTAAACTTAATTTTTATACAAAAAGAATCCATAAATGGCTTGAAAGATAGAAAAAATGAAAATTTGAAAAAAAAATGAAATGACCTTGACTTTTGACCTTGAAAAATATTCAAGGTCAAAGGTCAAGGGTCACATTGCACTTGACCCCATGCTTCTACGACTTTTAGTTTTCAAGTTATAAGGTTTAATATTAAGCGCAAAGACGTTAAAGGGCTATAACTCATATAAGGGGTCATCGGATACTTTCGCACTTAATAGATTGAAGTTGTGTCTAAAGACCCTGAAGACATTATTGAAGGTTTGATGTCTCTACGGTCTACGGTTTCAGAGGAGTAGCGATAACAAGATTTTTTGCACAAGGGGCAATAACTTTCAAAAGGGTTAAACTTAGGGGACAAGAATGAAATATTGTAAATAGCTTAAAGAGTACATATTAATTATGTAGCAATAGATAATAAATCTTTAAGAACAAAAGAGCTATAGAAGGAAATATATTTTTTATATATGGAATGACCTTGACCTTTGACCTTCATATAAATTTCGAGGTCAAAGGTCAAAGAATCTAATGCAGTTGGTTCCATGTCTCTAGGACTTATTGTTTTGAAATTTTTTGATTATTTGTAAACTTCAAAAACTTTCAGGGGCAATAACTCATTGAAGGGGTCAACTAATAGTTTCGCAATGAAAAGATTGAAGAGTCCCCTCAATTAGTCGAATACATTGGTGAAGGTTCCGTACTTCTACGGTTTAAGGTTTCAAAGGAGTAGCGATAACAAGCTTTACGGTGAAAGGGGCAATAACTGCATAAGAGGTCAAAGTTCAAACATGGGGGGTCGTTTTTCGGAATAACTTTTTATATCCAGTATCATGAACTATAAATTCTTTTGATAAGTTTTGCGGTTTCAAAAGTCCTGGTGAGAAATAAAATAATAATAAACATAAGCATTTCAAGAGGTCTTTCCACAGAAAGGTGGAAAGACCTAATAATAAACATAAGCATTTCAAGAGGTCTTTCCACAGAAAGGTGGAAAGACCTAATAATAATAATAATAATAATAAACATAAGCATTTCAAGAGGTCTTTCCACAGAAAGGTGGAAAGACCTAATAATAATAAACAGAAGAAAATCAATAGGTCTTTCCACAGAAAGGTGGAAAGACCTAATAAACAGAACAATTTCAATAGGACTTTCCACAGAAAGGTGGAAAGCCCTAATAAGATGAAAGAGACATCAAAAGCACTGACTTTTTCATGTTTTGAATGACCTTGACCTTTGACCTTGACCTAAATTTCAAGGTCAAAGTCCCTAAAGTAGTCGAAGACACTGTCGAAGTTTCCGCATCTCTACGGTCAATGGTTTCGGAGGAGTAGCCATAACAAGGTTTTTCGCACAAGGGGCAAGAACTTTTTAATGCGTCAGGCTTAGGGGTTGAAAAGTGAAATCTGAAAATAGTTTTAAAAGGACATATGATGTATTTAATGTTATGATATATATGTTGTAAGACAAAAGAGATATAAAAGGAGCTATATTTCTCATATTTAGAGTGACCTTGACCTTTGACCTTGAACAGATTTTGAAGGTCAGATGAAGGAGAATCCAATGCAGTTGGTTTCGTGTCTCTACGATTAATCGTTTAAATTTTTTTCATTATTCGTGAGGAACAAAAACTTTCAGGGGGCAATAACTCTTCAAAGTGCTCGATCTATCATTTCGCAATACCAAGATTGAAAAGTCTTCTCAAGTAGTCGAAGACATCGGTGAAGGTTTCGTAACTCTAGGGTTTACGGTTTCGGAGGAGTAGCGATAAGAAGCAATTCTTGCGAAAGGGGCAATAACTACGAAAGGGGTCATAGGTTATATGCGTTGGGTCAAATTTGTTTATAACTTTTTATGACCTTTACGATGAAGAAGAAATCTTTTCGATGAACCTCGAAACAAAAAATCAGCGGAAGAAAAATAATAATAATAAACAGAAGAAAATCAATAGGTCTTTCCACAGAAAGGTGGAAAGACCTAATAAAACACTAGTAGACTAATTGTTCACAGAACAATTAGAGGTCTTTCCACCTTTTTAAGTGTTTCTATGTAATTTGGGCTGTAAAAAAAGAAGAAAACTGAAAAAAAAAAAAAAAAAAAAAAAAAAAATTGTTCTTCCAGCAGGGATCGAACTCGAAACCCTTAGCTTGAAAGGCAGGCGCGCTAACCACTACGCCACCAATTCCGATGAAGATGTATGCAGTAAACTACCTATTTAAGAATAAAAAATTGTTGTACAATGTAGTTATCGGAATTGAATAGTTTTGAGAAACATGTTTCCATATCATTTGGCTTTCAAAAGAACAGAAGAAAGAAAGAAAGAAGAAGAAAAAGAAGAAAAAAGCAAGAAAATAAATAAAAAATCAAAATTTGTATTTTGCTGTACATTTATTGTCGGGCTCGTTTCTCTGTAGAGTTCAAAAGGTCTTTGCGCATCTCCAAAAAAAGATGGTTTTTTTTTTTTTTTTTTTTTTTTTTTTTTTTTGCGATTTAGGGGCCAATTTTTCTCTCTTTCCCCTTCTCTCTTCCTTTTTCTTCTCTCTTCCTTTCTCTCTCTCTCTCTCCTTTTTTCTTTTTGCTTCCGTGTTGATGGCATTTGTTTACATAGTTACCATGGAAGTACAATGCATGCATGAAATGTGTTTTACTGTGCATATCGTAATTCTATTTTTGTGCACTGTGCATTCGAAGGTTTAATTTGAGGTGTTAAATGTTCTGATTTAGTTAAACTACTTAGTAAAGTGCCGATGAAATAAATCGGACTCGAGGCTAATGGTATGTAGGTCGTCATATAGGAAAACATGGACTGGACTCAAAGCGACCTGACTGCGGATCCTAAGATTGTTGCAGGCTCAGTAAGAAGATTCCTGAATGAAACAAGCTTCCATGTGGGTTATATTAAATGCAGCTATGATAAATAAAATGATCTACATGCATTTTAAGAAGAAAACAAGATAATTAAAGCGTGGAATAGTTTATTTCATACATTTATATTGGTTTAACCCCCCCCCCCCTTTCATATATTCTGTATTTCTCGTATTTTTGATGACCTTGACCTTTGACCTTGACCTAAATTTCAAGGTCAAAGTCTCTAAAGTAGTCGAAGACACTGTCGAAGGTTTCGCATCTCTACGGTCAATGGTTTCGGAGGAGTAGCGATAACAAGGTTTTTCACACAAGGGGCAAGAACTTTTTAATGCGTCAGGCTTAGGGGTTGAAAAGTGAAATCTGAAAATAGTTTTAAAAGGACATATGATGTATTTAATGTTATGTAATATATGTTGTAAGACAAAAGAGATAGAAAAAGAGCTATATTTCTCATATTTAGAGTGACCTTGACCTTTGACCTTGAACAGATTTTGAAGGTCAGATGATGAAGAATCCAATGCAGTTGGTTTCGTGTCTCTACGATTAATCGTTTAAATTTTTTTCATTATTCGTGAGGAACAAAAACTTTCAGGGGGCAATAACTCTTCAAAGTGCTCGATCTATCATTTCGCAATACCAAGATTGAAAAGTCTTCTCAAGTAGTCGAAGACTTCGGTGAAGGTTTCGTAACTCTAGGGTTTACGGTTTCGGAGGAGTAGCGATAACAAGGATTTATTGCGAAAGGGGTTATAACTCCTCGAGGGTTCAAAGTTCATATACGCAGGGTCAACTGCAAAAATCTTTCACCAAGTACATTCTTATGGACCATGAATCTTTTCGATAAATCTTGAAACTCAAAAACACGCGGCGGAAAAATAATAATAATAACTAGTAGACTAATTGTTCTCGAACAATTAGAGGTCTTTCCACCTTTAAATTTCATATATTCTTCATCTTTAACTCTCTACTCTTTATTTTTATACAAAAGAAACCAGAAATGGCTTGAGAAATGGAAAAAATGAAAATTTAAAAATTTTGAAATGACCTTGACCTTTGACCTTGAACAAATATTCAAGGTCAAAGGCCAAGGGTCACATTACAATTAACCCCATGCTTCTACCACTTTTAGCTTTAAAGTTATAAGGTTTACTAGTAAGCGCAAAGAAGTTAAAGGGCGATAACTCATATAAGGGGTCATCGGATACTTTCGCACTGAATAGATTGAAGTTGTGTCTAAAGACACTGAATACATTAGTGAAGGTTTCGTGTCTCTGCGGTTTACGGTTTCAGAGGAGTAGCGATAACAAGGTTTTTCGCACAAGGGGCAATAACTTTTAAAAGGGTTAAGCTAAGGGGACAAGATTGAAATCTTTGAAATAGTTTTAAAAGTACATATTAATGATGCAAAGATATACTGTATATGTTGAAAGATAAAAGAGCTATAAAAAGAGCTTTATTTCTTTTATTTGGAATGACCTTGACCTTTGACCTTGACATAAACTTCAAGGTCTAGGGTTAAGGAATCTAATGCAGTTAGTTTCATGTCTCTACGACTTATCGTTTTGAAAATGTTTCATTATTTGTAAACTTCAAAAACTTTCAGGGGCAACAACTCATAAAAGGGCTCAACAAATCCTTTCGTAATGAATAGATTGAAGAGTCTCCTCAATTAGTCGAAGACATTGGTGAAGGTTTCGTACCTCTATGGTTTACGGTTTCAGAGGAGTAGCGATAACAAGGTTTCTAGCGAAAGGGGCAATAACTGTGAAAGAGGTCATAAGTTATACGCTTTGGGTCAAATTTGTTCCTAACTTTTTATGACCTTTACGATCAACGAATAATCTTTTCGATAAACATCGAAACAAAAAATCAGCGGAAGAAGAAGAATAATAATAATAACTAGTAGACTAATTGTTCTCGAACAATTAGAGGTCTTTCCACCTTCTTTAAATTTCATACATTCTTCACATTTAACTCTCTACTGTTTATTTTTATACAAAAGAAACCAGAAATGGATTGAGAGATGGAAAAAATGAAAATTTTAAAAATTTTGAAATGACCTTGACCTTTGACCTTGAACAAATATTCAAGGTCAAAGGTCAAGGGTCACATTGCAATTAACCCCATGCTTCTACGACTTTTAGTTTTAAAGTTATAATGCTTACTAGTAAGCACAAAGACATTAAAGGGCAATAACTCATATAAGGGGTCACCGGATACTTTCGCACTGAATAGATTGAAGTTTTGTCTAAAGACCCTGAGTACATTAGTGAAGGTTTCGTGTCTCTGCAGTTTACGGTTTTGGAGGAGTAGCGATAACAAGGTTTTTCGCACAAGGGGCAATAACTTTTAAAAGGGTTAAGCTTAGGGGACAAAATTGAAATCTTTGAAATAGTTTTAAAAGTACATATAAAAGATGCAAAGATATACTGTATATGTTGAAAGACAAAAGAGATATTAAAAGAGCTTTATTTCTCATATTTGGAATGACCTTGACCTTTGACCTTGACATAATCTTCAAGGTCTAGGGTTAAAGAATCTAATGCAGTTAGTTTCATGTCTCTACGGCTTATCGTTTTGAAATTTTTTCATTATTTGTAAACTTCAAAAACTTTCAGGGGCAATAACTCATAAAAGGGCTCAACAAATCCTTTCATAATGAATAGATTGAAGAGTCTTCTCAATTAGTCGAAGATATTGGTGAAGGTTTCGTAACTCTACGGTTTACGGTTTCGGAGGAGTAGCGATAACAAGGTTTCTAGTGAAAGGGGCAGTAACTGCGAAAGGGGTCATAGGTTATATGCGTTGGGTCAAATTTGCTCATAAATTTTTATGACCGTTATCATGAACAAAAAATCTTTTCGATAAATGTCGAAACAAAAAATCAGCGGAAGAAAAATAATAATAAGAAGAAGAAGAATAATAACTAGTAGACTAATTGTTCACAGAACAATCAGAGGTCTTTCCACCTTCTTTAGGTTTCTTTAATTTATATATTTTTCTCTCTAAAGTTAATTTTTATCCAAAAAGAATCCATAAAGGCTTGAAAGATAAAAAAATGAAAATTTTAAAAATTTTGAAATGACCTTGACCTTTAACCTTTTCCGCATATTGAAGGTCAAAGGTCATGAATCACATTGCAATTGGTCTCATGCTTCCACGACTTTTAGTTTTAAAGTTACAAGGTTTAATAGTAAGCGCAAAGACGTTAAAGGGTGATAACTCATATAAGGGGTCATCGGATCCTTTTGCACTGAATAGATTGAAGTTGTGTCTAAAGACCCTGAAGACATTAGTGAAGGTTTGATGTCTCTACAATCTACGGTTTCAGAGGAGTAGCGATAACAATGTTTTTCGCACAAGGGGCAATAACTTTCAAAGGGTTAAGCTTAGGGGACAAGAATGATATCTTTGAAATAGATTTAAGAGTACATATTAATGATGCAAAGATATTTAGGATATGTTGAAAGACAAAAGATCTATAAAAAGAGCTTAATTTCTCATATTTTGAATGACCTTGACCTTTGACCTTTGCATATATTTGAAGGTCAAAGGTCAATGAATCTTATGCAGTTGGTCCCATCTCTCTACAACTTATTGTTTTGAAAATTTTTAATTATTCGTAAGTTTCATAAACTTTCAGGGGCAATAACTCATAAAAGGGGTTGACGAATACTTTCGCAATGAAAAGACTGAAGAGTCCCCTCAATTAGTCGAAGACATTGGTGAAGGTTCCGTTCCTCTACGGTTTATGGTTTCGAAGGAGTAGCGATAACAAGCTATTCTTGCGAAAGGGGCAATAACTTCGTAGGAGGTCATAGGTCAAACACGGGGGGTCGTTTTTCGGAATAACTTTTGATATCCAGTATCATGACCTATAAAGTTTTTCGATAAGTCTTGCAGTTTCAAAAGTCCGGGAAGAAAAATAATAATAACTAGTAGACTAATTGTTCTCGAACAATTAGAGGTCTTTCCACCTTCTTTAGATTTCTTTAATTTTTATATTTTACTCTGTAAAGTTAATTTTTATACAAAAAGAATCCAGAAATGGCTTGAAAATAGAAAAAAATGAAAATTTTGAAATGACCTTGACCTTTGACCTTTACCACACATTAAAGGTCAAAGGTCAAGAATCACATTGCAATTAGTTTCATGCTTCTAGGACTTATACTTTTAAAGTTATAAGGCCTACTATTAAGCGCAAAGCCGTTAAAGGGCGATAACTCATATAAAGGGTCATCAGATCCTTTCGCACTGAATAGATTGAAGTTGTGTCTAAAGACCCTGAAGACATTAGTGAAGGTTTGATGTCTCTACGGTCTACGGTTTCAGAGGAGTAGCGATAACAAGGTTTTTTGCACAAGGGGCAATAACTTTCAAAGGGGTTAAGCTTAGGGGACAAGAATGAAATCTTTGAAATAGTTTTAGAAGGACATATTAAAGATGCAAAGGCATATAGTATATGTTGAAAGACAAGAGAGTTATTAATATCTCATAGTTTGAATGACCTTGACCTTTGACCTTGACATAAATTTCAAGGTCAAATGTCAAAGAATTCAATGCAGTTGGTTTCATGTCTCTACGACTTATGGTTTTGAAAATTTTTAATTTTTCATGAATATCAAAAACTTTCAGGGGCAATAACTCATTGAAGTGGTCAACGAATTCTTTCGCAATGAATAGATTGAAGAATCCCCTCAATTAGTCAAAGACATTGGTGAAGGTTTCGTACCTCTACGGTTTACGGTTTCGAAGGAGTAGCGATAACAAGCTATTCTTGCGAAAGGGGCAATAACTTCGTAAGAGGTCAAAGTTCAAACATGGGGGGTCGTTTTTCGGAATAACTTTTAATATCCAGTATCATGAACTATAAAGTTTTTCGATAAGTCTTGCGGTTTCAAAAGTCCGGGAAGAAAAATAATAATAATAATAATAAACATAAGCATTTCAAGAGGTCTTTCCACAGAAAGGTGGAAAGACCTAAAAAAAAAAAAAAAAAATTTGCTCCTCCAGCAGGGTTCGAACCCAAAACCCTTGGATTGAAAGGCAGGTGCGCTAACCATTCGGCCACGCATTCTGATATCATTCGTAAGTTAATTGTTTAAGACTATAGAAGAAATGCAAGCGTATTTTTAGAATCGGTAGGGGAAGAAAGAAGTTCCGTAAAAGGAAATAGTTCCTGAATTTGCAAGCAGTATATAAAATAATAAGGAACGGGCTGCGTGAGAAAACGTTAACACTGTTCCCTAATGAATATGTATTACTGGACTGTAGCCCGATTCATCGATATTGTGAGCATGCTGAATTTTTTGTAAATAGCTTTGTTGTAAGCTTAAAAGATCGGGTTCGGATTGTTACATTTCTGTCTGAATATCCTGAAATAAATATGAAACATTTAAATAAGCATTTCTTTGAGTTAAATTAAATATGTGTAGCACAAATTAAACTCCCAACATGCATTTTTAGAAGGGAAACACGACAATGAAAGCGAGAATTGTTTTTTTATATACCGAAAATCGCTATTTCTGGAAACTGATTAATTCTAAATAAAAATCAAATAAATTCCAAATGTAAAAGAAAGAGAGAATGCTTGGTATTAAAATGTCGTATCATATCAGGAGAATTAAATGCTACTAACGACATCTGAAGAAATAGCCGATAAAAGGTTTAGATCATTTCTTCGTTCACCTGCACTTAAATTTCCAACACAACAGAACTTGTAGTTTTTGCCGTGAAACTTCATGACTTCTACAAACTTATAAGACTCACCGTAAAACTCTCCTGAAAGTTTTTCTGAAGTCTATACTACATTTGTACCAAATTTGGTGTCGATCCGAGGTCTGGTTTGAATTCTAGAGTAATATTCTACATTGTTGTTGATGTGATTTTTTTTTTTTAAGAAAGGGGGGGGGGGTTTGAATTACTTATTTTATTCCTCTTTTAAACAGAGAATTGTAACTACTTCCACATCCTTAAGCCTTATTGTGACCTTTGAGTCAAGGTCAAAGGTCAAGGTCAAAGGTCAAGGTCCTAACAAAAAAAAAAAAAAAAAAAAAAAAAAAAAAAATCTTTACTTTCTGTGTTTTTACCTGATACTGGAGCTGGATGCATGTCCTAACTTTTCCGTTTAAAGCAATGTCAAGGTCAAAGGTCAAGGTCAAAGTTCAAGGTCATTTAGTGAATTGCTATATTTTACACATATATAAGGGATTTCTTATGTTTTTAAATGACCTTGACCTTTGACCTTGACCTATATTTCAAGGTCAAAGGTCAAATATGCCGATGTAGTTAGTCCCATGTCTCTAGGATACACCGTTTTAAAAAAAAGTTCAGTAAATGTAAGCAGCAAAAACTTTCAGGGACAGTAACTCATAGAAGGGGCCGAAGAACCCTTTCGCACTGTATAGATTGAAGAGTGTACTAAATGAGTCGAAGACACTGATGAAGGTTTGGAATGTCTACGGTTTACGGTTTCGGAGGAGTAGCGATAACAAGGTTTTATTGCGAAAGGGATGACAACTTTTGAATGGGTCAAGCTTGGGGGACAAGAATGAAATTTTTATAATACTTTTAGAAGGACATATTAAATATGCAAAGATATATAGTATATGTTGAAAGACAAAAGAGCTATAAAAAGAGCTAATTTTCTTATATTTTGAATGACCTTGACCTTTGACCTTGACCTTAAGTTCAAGGTCTAAGGTCAAAGAATCTTATGCAGTTGGTCCCATGTCTTTACGACTTGTCGTTTAGAAAAGTTTTTCATTATTCGTAAACATGAGAAACGTCCAGGGGCAATAACTCATAAAAGGGGTCGACGAATTCTTTCGCAGTGAAACCTTGAAGCGAGTACTCAGTTAGTCGAAGACATTGGTTAAGGTTTCGTACCTCTGCGGTTTATGATTTCGAAGGAGTAGCGATAACAAGGTTATTCGTTTAAAGGGCAAGAACTCCGAAAGGGGTCATAGGTCATACTCGTTGGGTAGTTTTTCGAAATAACTTTTGATGTCGAGTATCATGAACTATAAAGTTCTTCGAAAAGTCTTTCGGTTCAAAAGGCGGTAACGGAAAAATAATAATAATAATAATAAACATAAGCATTTCAATAGGTCTTTCCACAGAAAGGTGGAAAGACCTAATAAAACACTAGGAGACTAATTGTTCAGAGAACAATTA
This sequence comes from Saccostrea echinata, assembly GCF_033153115.1. Lineage (NCBI taxonomy): Eukaryota > Metazoa > Mollusca > Bivalvia > Ostreida > Ostreidae > Saccostrea > Saccostrea echinata. The sequence goes on from NW_026889774.1 coordinate 17,257,459, forward strand.
GAGGCCTTTCCACCTTTTTAAGTGTTTCCGTGTCATTTGGGTTGAGAAAAAGTAGAAAAATGCAAAAAATGAAAAAAAATGAAAAAAAAAAAAAAAAAAAAAAAAAAAAAATTTGCTCCTCCAGCAGGGTTCGAACCCAAAACCCTTGGATTGAAAGGCAGGTGCGCTAACCATTCGGCCACGCATTCTGATATCATTCGTAAGTTAATTGTTTAAGACTATAGAAGAAATGCAAGCGTATTTTTAGAATCGGTAGGGGAAGAAAGAAGTTCCGTAAAAGGAAATAGTTCCTGAATTTGCAAGCAGTATATAAAATAATAAGGAACGGGCTGCGTGAGAAAACGTTAACACTGTTCCCTAATGAATATGTATTACTGGACTGTAGCCCGATTCATCGATATTGTGAGCATGCTGAATTTTTTGTAAATAGCTTTGTTGTAAGCTTAAAAGATCGGGTTCGGATTGTTACATTTCTGTCTGAATATCCTGAAATAAATATGAAACATTTAAATAAGCATTTCTTTGAGTTAAATTAAATATGTGTAGCACAAATTAAACTCCCAACATGCATTTTTAGAAGGGAAACACGACAATGAAAGCGAGAATTGTTTTTTTATATACCGAAAATCGCTATTTCTGGAAACTGATTAATTCTAAATAAAAATCAAATAAATTCCAAATGTAAAAGAAAGAGAGAATGCTTGGTATTAAAATGTCGTATCATATCAGGAGAATTAAATGCTACTAACGACATCTGAAGAAATAGCCGATAAAAGGTTTAGATCATTTCTTCGTTCACCTGCACTTAAATTTCCAACACAACAGAACTTGTAGTTTTTGCCGTGAAACTTCATGACTTCTACAAACTTATAAGACTCACCGTAAAACTCTCCTGAAAGTTTTTCTGAAGTCTATACTACATTTGTACCAAATTTGGTGTCGATCCGAGGTCTGGTTTGAATTCTAGAGTAATATTCTACATTGTTGTTGATGTGATTTTTTTTTTTTAAGAAAGGGGGGGGGGTTTGAATTACTTATTTTATTCCTCTTTTAAACAGAGAATTGTAACTACTTCCACATCCTTAAGCCTTATTGTGACCTTTGAGTCAAGGTCAAAGGTCAAGGTCAAAGGTCAAGGTCCTAACAAAAAAAAAAAAAAAAAAAAAAAAAAAAAAAAATCTTTACTTTCTGTGTTTTTACCTGATACTGGAGCTGGATGCATGTCCTAACTTTTCCGTTTAAAGCAATGTCAAGGTCAAAGGTCAAGGTCAAAGTTCAAGGTCATTTAGTGAATTGCTATATTTTACACATATATAAGGGATTTCTTATGTTTTTAAATGACCTTGACCTTTGACCTTGACCTATATTTCAAGGTCAAAGGTCAAATATGCCGATGTAGTTAGTCCCATGTCTCTAGGATACACCGTTTTAAAAAAAAGTTCAGTAAATGTAAGCAGCAAAAACTTTCAGGGACAGTAACTCATAGAAGGGGCCGAAGAACCCTTTCGCACTGTATAGATTGAAGAGTGTACTAAATGAGTCGAAGACACTGATGAAGGTTTGGAATGTCTACGGTTTACGGTTTCGGAGGAGTAGCGATAACAAGGTTTTATTGCGAAAGGGATGACAACTTTTGAATGGGTCAAGCTTGGGGGACAAGAATGAAATTTTTATAATACTTTTAGAAGGACATATTAAATATGCAAAGATATATAGTATATGTTGAAAGACAAAAGAGCTATAAAAAGAGCTAATTTTCTTATATTTTGAATGACCTTGACCTTTGACCTTGACCTTAAGTTCAAGGTCTAAGGTCAAAGAATCTTATGCAGTTGGTCCCATGTCTTTACGACTTGTCGTTTAGAAAAGTTTTTCATTATTCGTAAACATGAGAAACGTCCAGGGGCAATAACTCATAAAAGGGGTCGACGAATTCTTTCGCAGTGAAACCTTGAAGCGAGTACTCAGTTAGTCGAAGACATTGGTTAAGGTTTCGTACCTCTGCGGTTTATGATTTCGAAGGAGTAGCGATAACAAGGTTATTCGTTTAAAGGGCAAGAACTCCGAAAGGGGTCATAGGTCATACTCGTTGGGTAGTTTTTCGAAATAACTTTTGATGTCGAGTATCATGAACTATAAAGTTCTTCGAAAAGTCTTTCGGTTCAAAAGGCGGTAACGGAAAAATAATAATAATAATAATAAACATAAGCATTTCAATAGGTCTTTCCACAGAAAGGTGGAAAGACCTAACTAGTAGACTAATTGTTCTCGAACAATTAGAGGTCTTTCCACCTTCTTTAAATTTCATATATTCTTCACATTTAACTCTCTACTGCTTATTTTTATACAAAAGAAACCAGAAATGGCTTGAGAGATGGAAAAAATGAAAATTTTAAAATTTTTTGAAATGACCTTGACCTTTGACCTTGAACAAATATTCAAAGTCAAAGGTCAAGGGTCACATTGCACTTGACCCCATACTTCTACGACTTTCAGTTTCAAAGTTATAAGATTTAATAGTAAGTGCAAAGACGTTAAAGGGCAATAACTCATATAAGGGGTCATCGGATACTTTCGCACTAAATAGATTGAAGTTGTGTCTAAAGACCCTGAAGACATTAGTGAAGGTTTTGTGTCTCTACAGTTTACGGTTTCGGAGGAGTAGCGATAACAAGTTTTTCAGTAAAAGGGGCAATAACTTTTAAAGGGGTAAATTTCTGGGGACTAGTATGAAATCTTTGAAATAGTTTTAAGAGGACATATTAATGATGCAAAGATATTTAATATATATTGAAAGACAAAAGAGATATAAAAAGAGCCTAATTTCTCATATTTTCAATGACCTTGACCTTTGACCTTTGCATATATTTTAAGGTCAAAGGTCAATGAATCTTATGCAGTTGGTCCCATGTCTCTACGACTTATCGTTTTGAAAATTTTTAATTATTCGTAAACATCAAAAACTTTCAGGGGCAATAACTCATAAAAGGGGTTGACGAATACTTTCGCAATGAAAAGACTGAAGAGTCCCCTCAATTAGTCGAAGACATTGGTGAAGGTTCCGTTCCTCTACGGTTTATGGTTTCGAAGGAGTAGCGATAACAAGCTATTCTTGCGAAAAGGGCAATAACTTCGTAGGAGGTCATAGGTCAAACACGGGGGGTCGTTTTTCGGAATAACTTTTGATATCCAGTATCATGACCTATAAAGTTTTTCGATAAGTCTTGCAGTTTCAAAAGTCCGGGAAGAAAAATAATAATAATAATAATAATAATAATAATAAACATAAGCATTTCAAGAGGTCTTTCCACAGAAAGGTGGAAAGACCTAATAATAATAATAATAATAATAAACATAAGCATTTCAAGAGGTCTTTCCACAGAAAGGTGGAAAGACCTAATAATAATAAACAGAAGAAAATCAATAGGTCTTTCCACAGAAAGGTGGAAAGACCTAATAAACAGAACAATTTCAATAGGACTTTCCACAGAAAGGTGGAAAGCCCTAATAAGATGAAAGAGACATCAAAAGCACTGACTTTTTCATGTTTTGAATGACCTTGACCTTTGACCTTGACCTAAATTTCAAGGTCAAAGTCCCTAAAGTAGTCGAAGACACTGTCGAAGTTTCCGCATCTCTACGGTCAATGGTTTCGGAGGAGTAGCCATAACAAGGTTTTTCGCACAAGGGGCAAGAACTTTTTAATGCGTCAGGCTTAGGGGTTGAAAAGTGAAATCTGAAAATAGTTTTAAAAGGACATATGATGTATTTAATGTTATGATATATATGTTGTAAGACAAAAGAGATATAAAAGGAGCTATATTTCTCATATTTAGAGTGACCTTGACCTTTGACCTTGAACAGATTTTGAAGGTCAGATGAAGGAGAATCCAATGCAGTTGGTTTCGTGTCTCTACGATTAATCGTTTAAATTTTTTTCATTATTCGTGAGGAACAAAAACTTTCAGGGGGCAATAACTCTTCAAAGTGCTCGATCTATCATTTCGCAATACCAAGATTGAAAAGTCTTCTCAAGTAGTCGAAGACATCGGTGAAGGTTTCGTAACTCTAGGGTTTACGGTTTCGGAGGAGTAGCGATAAGAAGCAATTCTTGCGAAAGGGGCAATAACTACGAAAGGGGTCATAGGTTATATGCGTTGGGTCAAATTTGTTTATAACTTTTTATGACCTTTACGATGAAGAAGAAATCTTTTCGATGAACCTCGAAACAAAAAATCAGCGGAAGAAAAATAATAATAATAAACAGAAGAAAATCAATAGGTCTTTCCACAGAAAGGTGGAAAGACCTAATAAAACACTAGTAGACTAATTGTTCACAGAACAATTAGAGGTCTTTCCACCTTTTTAAGTGTTTCTATGTAATTTGGGCTGTAAAAAAAGAAGAAAACTGAAAAAAAAAAAAAAAAAAAAAAAAAAAAATTGTTCTTCCAGCAGGGATCGAACTCGAAACCCTTAGCTTGAAAGGCAGGCGCGCTAACCACTACGCCACCAATTCCGATGAAGATGTATGCAGTAAACTACCTATTTAAGAATAAAAAATTGTTGTACAATGTAGTTATCGGAATTGAATAGTTTTGAGAAACATGTTTCCATATCATTTGGCTTTCAAAAGAACAGAAGAAAGAAAGAAAGAAGAAGAAAAAGAAGAAAAAAGCAAGAAAATAAATAAAAAATCAAAATTTGTATTTTGCTGTACATTTATTGTCGGGCTCGTTTCTCTGTAGAGTTCAAAAGGTCTTTGCGCATCTCCAAAAAAAGATGGTTTTTTTTTTTTTTTTTTTTTTTTTTTTTTTTTTGCGATTTAGGGGCCAATTTTTCTCTCTTTCCCCTTCTCTCTTCCTTTTTCTTCTCTCTTCCTTTCTCTCTCTCTCTCTCCTTTTTTCTTTTTGCTTCCGTGTTGATGGCATTTGTTTACATAGTTACCATGGAAGTACAATGCATGCATGAAATGTGTTTTACTGTGCATATCGTAATTCTATTTTTGTGCACTGTGCATTCGAAGGTTTAATTTGAGGTGTTAAATGTTCTGATTTAGTTAAACTACTTAGTAAAGTGCCGATGAAATAAATCGGACTCGAGGCTAATGGTATGTAGGTCGTCATATAGGAAAACATGGACTGGACTCAAAGCGACCTGACTGCGGATCCTAAGATTGTTGCAGGCTCAGTAAGAAGATTCCTGAATGAAACAAGCTTCCATGTGGGTTATATTAAATGCAGCTATGATAAATAAAATGATCTACATGCATTTTAAGAAGAAAACAAGATAATTAAAGCGTGGAATAGTTTATTTCATACATTTATATTGGTTTAACCCCCCCCCCTTTCATATATTCTGTATTTCTCGTATTTTTGATGACCTTGACCTTTGACCTTGACCTAAATTTCAAGGTCAAAGTCTCTAAAGTAGTCGAAGACACTGTCGAAGGTTTCGCATCTCTACGGTCAATGGTTTCGGAGGAGTAGCGATAACAAGGTTTTTCACACAAGGGGCAAGAACTTTTTAATGCGTCAGGCTTAGGGGTTGAAAAGTGAAATCTGAAAATAGTTTTAAAAGGACATATGATGTATTTAATGTTATGTAATATATGTTGTAAGACAAAAGAGATAGAAAAAGAGCTATATTTCTCATATTTAGAGTGACCTTGACCTTTGACCTTGAACAGATTTTGAAGGTCAGATGATGAAGAATCCAATGCAGTTGGTTTTGTGTCTCTACGATTAATCGTTTAAATTTTTTTCATTATTCGTGAGGAACAAAAACTTTCAGGGGGCAATAACTCTTCAAAGTGCTCGATCTATCATTTCGCAATACCAAGATTGAAAAGTCTTCTCAAGTAGTCGAAGACTTCGGTGAAGGTTTCGTAACTCTGGGGTTTACGGTTTCGGAGGAGTAGCGATAACAAGGATTTATTGCGAAAGGGGTTATAACTCCTCGAGGGTTCAAAGTTCATATACGCAGGGTCAACTGCAAAAATCTTTCACCAAGTACATTCTTATGGACCATGAATCTTTTCGATAAATCTTGAAACTCAAAAACACGCGGCGGAAAAAAAATAATAATAATAAACAGAACAATTTCAATAGGACTTTCCACAGAAAGGTGGAAAGCCCTAATAATAATAATAAACAGAAGCATTTCAAGAGGTCTTTCCACAGAAAGGTGGAAAGACCTAATAATAATAATAATAAACAGAAGCATTTCAAGAGGTCTTTCCACAGAAAGGTGGAAAGACCTAATAAACATAAGCATTTCAATAGGTCTTTCCACAGAAAGGTGGAAAGACCAATAAAGCACTAGGAGACTAATTGTTCAGAGAACAATTAGAGGCCTTTCCACCTTTTTAAGTGTTTCCGTGTCATTTGGGTTGAAAAAAAGAAGAAAAATGAAAAAAAAAAAAAAAAAAAAAAAATTGCTCCTCCAGCAGGGATCGAACCCAAAACCCTTGGATTGAAAGGCAGGTGCGCTAACCATTAGGCCATGCATTCCGATGAAGATGGAGGTAGTAAATATATTGTTTAGGAATAAATAGGAATCTAAAAGCACTTGGCGATTTGTTTGTTATGGAATGTAGTAATCAGTATTAGATAGTTTTGAGAAACACGATTGGTGTATAATACGAATGCAGATTTTCGGTTTAAAAAAATTATTTGAGTTGGTGTATAATTTGAATGCATTGAGTTAATCATTTAGAGCCTATGATGCATTAGTACTGCAGTGCCGTGACTTTGTTTACAAATATATGAAAATATCGGATCGGGTTCGGATATGACTGAATATCCTGAAATACTAGGTAAGATTGAAATAAGCATCTCTGTGTGGACTGAATTAAATGTAAGTAGCATAAATTAAAATCTCAGATATGCATTTTAGATAGAAAAAGGTGTCAATGAGAGCGTGAAAATTTATTTGCTCTGAAAAATCGCTGTTTTCGACATTCATTCGATTAATATTAATTCTAAATAAAATTGAAATAAATTCCACATACTAAATAAATCAAGAATGCTTGGTATTAAAATATCATATCATATCAAGAGAATCGACTGCTATTCATAACAACTGAAGAAATAACCGATAAAAGCTTCAATTCATTTTTATGTTCATCGGCACCTAAATTTCAGATACGAGAAAAAATGTAGTGTTTGCCGTTAACATTCATAATTTCTATATACTTCAGAGATTCAGCGTAAAACTTTCAGGAAAGTTTCTTTCAGGTCTGTTCTGCAGTTCCCCCGAAATTTTATGTCGATCCAAGGTGTTGTACGAGTTTTTGAGAAATATTCTACGTTGCTATTGGTTTGATTTTTTTTTTTTTTTTTTTTTTTTTTTTTTTTGAGAAGAGGAGTAATTTAATTACTGATTCTGACCTTTTGGTCAAAGGCCAAGGTCATCAAAGTTCAAGGTCAAAGGTCAAAGTTCAAGGTCAAGGTCATTTAGTTGATTGTTACATTTTTACATACATATAAGGAATTTCTTATGGTTTTAAATGACCTTGACCTTTGACCTTGACCTTCATTTCAAGGTCAAAGGTCAAACATGCCCATGCAGTTGGTCCCATGTCTCTAGGATAGACCCTTTGAAAAAAAGCTCATTAAATGTAAGCAGCGAAAACTTTCAGGGACATTAACTCATACAAGGGGCCGAAGTATCCTTTCGCACTTCATAGATTGAAGAGTGTACTAAATGAGTCGAAGACACTGATGAAGGTTTGGAATCTCTACGGTTTACGGTTTCGGAGGAGTAGCGATAACAAGGTTTTATTGCGAAAGGGGTGACAACTTTTGAATGGGTCAAGCTTGGGGGACAAGAATGAAATCCTTAAAATAGTTTTAGAAGGACATATTATAGATGCAAAGGTATTCAGTATATGTCGAAAGACAAAAGAGATATTTAAAAAGCTAATTTTCTCATATTTTGAATGACCTTGACCTTTGACCTCTATATAAATTTCAAGGTCAAATGTCAAAGAATTTAATGCAGTTGGTCCCATGTCTTTACGACTTGTCGTTTTGAAAAATATTTCATTATTCGTAAACATCGAAAACTCTCAGGGGCGATAACTTAATAAAGGGCTCCACAAATCATTTCACAATGAAAGATTGAAAAGTCCTCTCAAGTAGTCGAAAACATTGGTAACGATTTCGTACCTCTGGGGTTTATGGTTTCGAAGGAGTAGCGATAACAAGGTTTTTCGTTCAAAGGGCAAGAACTCCGAAAGGGGTCGTAGGTCATGCTCGTTGGGTAGTTTTTCGAAATAACTTTTGATGTCGAGTATCATGAACTATAAAGTTCTTCGAAAAGTCTTTCGGTTCAAAAGGCGGTAACGGAAAAATAATAATAATAATAATAAACATAAGCATTTCAATAGGTCTTTCCACAGAAAGGTGGAAAGACCTAATAAGCATTTCAAGAGGTCTTTCCACAGAAAGGTGGAAAGACCTAAAAAGAGAAAAGGAGAGAGAGAAAAAAAGCTCGTTTAACCATGGCACACATAAATTTAACCATGGCGGGCCGCCATGGTAAACCCCTTTGTGGAGAACCCTGGCCAATGTTTACATAGTTACCATGGAAGTACAATACATGACATGTGTTTTAGTGTGCATATCGTAGTTCTATTTTTGTGCATTATGCATTCAAAGGTTTAATTTGAGGTGTTAAATGTTCTGATTTACTAAAACTACTTAGAAAAGTTGCCGATGAAATAAATCGGACTCGAGGCTAATGGTATGTACTATGTAGTTCATCATATGGGAAAACATAGATTGGACTCGAAGCGGCCTGACTGCGGATCCTAAGATTGTTGCAGGTTCAGTAAGAAGATTCCTGAATGAAACAAGCTTCCATGTGGGTTATATTAAATGCAGCTATGATAAATAAAATGTTCTACACACATTTTAAGAAGAAAACAAGATAATGAAAGCTTGGAATAGTTTATTTCATACATTTATATTGGTTTAACCCCCCCCCCTCTTTCATATATTCTGTATTTCTCATATTTTGGATGACCTTGAACTTTGACCTAAATATCAAGAACAAAAATGCAAGAATCCATTTCAGTTAGTCCTATGTCTCTACGTCTATGTGTTAAAATTTTTTTCAAGTCTACGTAAACAGCAAAAAAACTTCAGGGGCAATAACTCGTATAAGGCTTCGATGAATCCTTTCACAATGATAGATTGAAAAGCCCTCTCAATTAGTGGAAAACATTGGTGAAGGTTCTGTATCTCTACTGTTTGTGGTTTCAGAGGAGTAGTGATAACAAGCTTTTCTTGCGAAAGGGGCAATAACTTCATTAAATGTCATCGATCGAAGTCGTTGGGTCAAATCTGAAAATCATTTAAGTAGTCGACTAATATGAAAGATGCGTCTCTTCGATAAGTTGCGAAACAAAAAATCAGCGGAAGAAAAATAATAAGAAGAAGAATAATAATAATAAACAGAAGAAAATCAATAGGACTTTCCACAGAAGGTGGAAAGCCCTAACTAGTAGACTAATTGTTCACAGAACAATTAGAGGTCTTTCCACCTTCTTTTTCTTTTTAAAAAGATTTCTTTAATATTTACCTTTTTATAGTTAAATTTCGAATAAAAAGAAATCTGCAAATGGCTTCAAAGTTTAGAAAAATGAAAATTTTCAAAAATTTAAGCAACCTTGACCTTTGACCTTTAACAAATATTTAAGGTCAAAAGTCAAGGGTAACAGTGCAATTGGTCTCATGCTTCTACGACTTTTAGTTTTTAAGTTACAAGGTTTAGTAGTATGTGCAAAGATGTTAAAGGGCGATAACTCATATAAGGGGTCATCGGATCCTTTCACACTAATAAAATGAAGTTGTGTCTAAGGACCCTGAAGACTTTAGTGAAGGTTTCGTGTCTCTGCAGTTTACGGTTTCGGAGGAGTAGTGATAACAGGGTTTTAAGTGAAAGGGGCAATAACTTTTAAAAGAGTACATCTTAGGGGACAAGTATGAAATCTTTGAAATAGTTTTAAGAGGACATATTAAATATTTAGTATATGTTGAAAGACAAAAGAGATATTAAAAGAGCTTAATATCTCATATTTTGTATGACCTTGTCCTTTGACCTTGACAAAAATTTCAAGGTCTGAGGTCAAAGAATCTTATGCAGTTTGTTTCATCTCCATACGACTTATCGTTTTGAAAATTTTGAATTATTTGTAAAAACCAAAAACTTTCAGGGGCAATAACTCATAAAATGGGTCGACGAATACTTTCGCAATGATACATTGAAGCCAGTACTCAATTAGTCAAAGACGTTGGTGAAAGTTTCGTACCTCTGCGGTTTACGGTTTAGAAGGAACAAGGTTCTTTGTACAAGGGGCAAGAACTCCGAAAGGGGTCATAGGACATACTCTTTGGGTAGTTTTTCGAAATAACTTTTGATGTCGAGTATCATGAACTATAAAGTTTTTTGATACGTCCTTTGGTTCAAACGGCCATAACAGAAAAATAATAATAAACATAAGCATTTCAAGAGGTCTTTCCACGGAAAGTGGAAAGACCTAACTAGTAGACTAATTGTTCTCGAACAATTAGAGGTCTTTCAACCTTCTTTAAATTTCATATATTCTTCATATTTAACTCTCTACTGTTTATTTTTATACAAAAGAAACCAGAAATGGCTTGAGAGATGGAAAAAATGAATATTTTAAAAAAATTTGAAATGACCTTGGCCTTTGACCTTGAACAAATATTCAAGGTCAAAGGTCAAGGGTCACATTGCACTTAACCCCATTCTTCTACGACTCTTAGTTTTAAAGTTATAATGTTTATTAGTAAGCGCAAAGACGTTAAAGGGCGATAACTCATATAAGGGGTCACTGGATACTTTCGCACTGAATAAATTGAAGTTGTGTCTTAAGACCCTGAATACATTAGTGAAGGTTTCGTGTCTCTGTGGTTTACGGTTTCAGAGGAGTAGGGATAACAAGGTTTTTTGCACAAGGGGCAATAACTTTTAAAAGGGTTAAGCTTAGGGGACAAGATTGAAATTTTTGAAATAGTTTTAAAAGTACATATTAAAGATGTACAGTATATGTTGAAAGACAAAAGAGCTTTAAAAAGAGTTTTATTTCTCATATTTTTGAATGACCTTGACCTTTGACCTTGACATGAACTTCATGGTCTAGGGTTAAAAAATCTAATGCAGTTGGTTTCATGTCTTTACGACTTATCGTTTTGAAAATTTTTCATTATTTGTAAACTTCAAAAACTTTCAGAGGCAATAACTCATAAAAGGGCTCAACGAATCCTTTCATAATGAATAGATTGAAGAGTCTTCTCAATTAGTCGAAGACATTGGTGAAGGTTTCATACCTCTATGGTTTATGGTTTCAGAGGAGTAGCGATAACAAGATTTCTAGCGAAAGGGGCAATAACTGCATCTAAGAACCTCATATCAAGCTGACTCAGAAGTAGGTTATGGTGACCTACTTTTTCAATTTTGTGGCCATTCTTTTTCAGAATGATTTAGAGGCATATTTTGAACAATTGATCATCAAACTTTGTCAGTTGATGCATCTTGAGTCTTCCTAGTACATCAACTAAAAAGTAGGTCATCTTGACCTACTTTTTGAATTTAATGGCTAATCTTTTTCAAAACATTTAAAGGTCATTTATTCAAATACTGAGAGGTTTAGAATCATTAAATTTTGTAAGATGATGCATCTTGGGGCCATATAACATATTTATTAAAAAGTAGGTCACAATGACCTACTTTTTGAACTTTCAAAGGGTTTTAGAGGCATATTTTGGACATTTTAAGGCCTATGATCATAAAACTTTGTAAGTTGATGCATTTTGGGTCCTCATAAAACGTCAACTGAAAAGTAGGTCACTGTGACCTACTTTTGAAACTTTATGGCTATTAATATTTTGGGTACTATTTGGCTTAGAATCATCAAACTTTGTCAGTTTTATGCATCTTGGGACCTCGGAGTAAGTTGACTGAAAAGTAGGTCACCATGACCTACTTTTGAAATTTTATTGCTTTAGTGAAATATTTTGAGGTACAAATTGGCTTAGAATCACCAAACTTTGTCAGTTGATATCATCTTGCGTCGGCAGAGTTAGTTGACTAAAAAGTAGGTCACTGTGACCTATTTTTGAAGTTTTATGGCTTTATCTAAATATATCAGGTACAAATTGGCTTAGAATCATCAAACTTTATCAGTTGATGCATCTTTGGTCCTCGGAGTATGTCGACTTAAATGTAGCTAAACTTTGACATCTCAAATACGGATATCTCGAATACCCCGGATATGTCGAAGTAAGGCCGCAGTCCTGACGAAATTTGCTATATAAATGATTAAGATAAACCTCTCTATGTCGAACAAGGTAATGTCTGATGCCCCAGTTATCTCAAAGTAAAATTGTGTACCCATTTATTTAAATCATATGCATCATCTCAAAGTCAGGATAATTTTCTGCTCTGATGATCAAGTCCGTTAGGTAAACTAAATTGATAACAGCCACCTGTCTGTCATGCATGGGTTACCTGTGTTCCTGTGATCAACAGATAATAGAGTGACAATTATATTAGGTGTATGTATGGCTTACCTTGATTTTAATTATGCAAGCCAAAGATTGTGTGTATTAGTCTTATGCATATGCGTGGATGACGTTAATTGTTTTGTGGCTGGGGTACGTTTATCTTTTTTTTTTTTTTTTTTTTTAAATTTGAAAAAAGAGACATATCAAGTAACATGCTGAAATTTTTTCTCACATTCTCTCACACATTCACACTTCCCCTTCTGACTTTAAACAGGAATGAAATAAAAGAAAATTATTATCAATGAGATACAAGTATTCCATTTGAAAAAATAATTATTGTTGGTGCTTTAATAAATGTTTATAACTCAAAAATATTAATCCATGGTGCCCATAAGTTTTCAAAATTGTTCATTTCAAATTTTTGAATTGATATGCATTTTTCTATTTTGTACTTGAGTTAAATAATGTAGCAGCCTATTAATCATAGGTATTTTGTTTTGCTTCAAGCAGGAAAATATACATTGCTTTGTGTAAAGAATAATGAAATTCATTACCCTGTTATGATAAAATAATGGAGTTTCACCAAAAATAATATTACACATGTTAAACCCAACTCTTTTAGAAGTTTTTGTAAAAATGTGCATACTAAGATTACTCCATAATGAAGAGATTTTTGTGCAATTCAAAAATATATGTTGTATTGTTTCTATATCTCCTGTTTACAAAAAGTACAGTGGTCGTCAGATAAAATATTTATTCTCTTCAAATAATATTTCACTGGAAGGATTCTATGAAGGATTTTATATTGTAACCATTGAACAGAAGTATCCATAGTTGTTCTAAAACAAACCTTGAAAACATCCTGAACACAAATATCAGATTCCGAAAACACTGACAGTTCCTGGTTCCATCTAAAAATTGATGAAGGAGTGACAAGGTTACTATTAAAATATTTGTAAATTATTTTTGTGCACTTCTCGTATACAATAATATTTTCAAAATAAAAAGGAATAAAAGGTGTACATTGTCTCTTAACAGATGATTTGTCTATAGACATTGTTTTTAAATACCTGGATATAGCACAGATAATACTGTTGTATTGCATAATGCAAACAATAAACAAAAGAAATCTATTTTCAAAGTCGATGAGAGTTAAAAAATTTCCTTCATTGTTTAAGAAATCACAAACACTTTTGACACCATTTTTATACCAGGTCTTTATAAACATTATTTTATTTCCCATTTTTATATTGGGATTATACCAGACAAGTAAATTCAGATACTTAGTTTTCATATATGAATTGTTATTGAGTGTCTTCATGTAAAATAGCCATGAATTAAACACATCTTTCCAAAAATCATTATTTTTTACAATCAAACAAGATACAAACTCTTCACCAAAATCAAAAAGTTTAGTCAATATGTCTTTATCATTATTGCCATGATTGCTTTTTGTTAATCTTTTAATTCAGGAGCACTTAAGAGAGATAATAAAGTTATTTATATCCAACATTTTTAATCCTCCTTGTAAAAAATCTTGAGTAATAATTTTTCTTTTTACTTAATCACATTTTGATTTCCATATAAACTCAAATATTTCTCTGTTCAATTATGACAAGGTTTCTTTACTTGGATTTGGTAAGGATATAAAAAGATGGTTAAGTTTTGGTAAAGTCAATGTTTTTAGCACCTTGACTCTTCCAATAGGAGTAAGAATTCTTCTTCTCCATTGTTGAATTAATGCTTATATTTTTGGTATTTGAACATTATAGTTAATATCAATAATTTTATCTAGTTCTACTGAAAAATTAATTCCAAGTAAATTGAAAGTTGTGCAATCACATTCAAGTTTCCAACAAGAATGGTGAAAAACTTGATTAGAGAATTTTTTTGAACCTATCCAAACAATTTTTGTTTTTGAGCTGTTAATTTTAAGTCCTGTGAACTTTGAGAAAAAATCAATTGTATCTAATGCTGCAAAAAGTGATCCAGGTGAACCATCAAGGGCAAGCCAGGTATCATCTGCATATTGAGATATTTTATGTTCTGTCTTGTTAATTACAATTCCTCTAATGCTTTGATTTTGTTTAATCATAATTGCAAGAATTTCCACACAAAGAAGAAACAGATATGGTGCTACAGGATCTCCCTGACGACATCCTTTTTGGATATTAAACTGTTCAGATAAAAATCCACATTGAAGAACAAATGCACAAAATTCTGTATTTAAAATTTTTACCCATTCAATAATGTTTTTACTGAATCCAAAAAATTCTAATACTTTATACACAAAGGTCCAGGATATTGAATCAAAAGCTTTTTCAAAATCTATTAGTACAAGCAACCCCGGTATATTTCTAGATTCAGTGTAAGCCATAAGATCATAAAGAAATCTGGTATTTTCACCTATGTATCTTCCTTTTAAAAATCCAAGCTGAGTATTTGATATAATATTGTCCAGGGTGGATCTTATTCTATAACTAATACAACCTGATATAAGTTTATATAACACATTTAAAAGTGTAATAGGCCACCAATTTTTCAGAAATTCTCTTGGCTTATCACCTTTTGATAAGCATGTAATTATCCCTAGTCTTTGAGAGATAGGGAGTTCTTTTTTCTGAAATACATCATTTATGACAGGTACTATAAAATGTTTCAAATCTGACCAAAAAAATTTTAAAAATTCAGCAGTGAAACCATCACTTCCCAGTGATTTATTGTTTTTCATATTTTTTAACACCTGTAAGACTTCATTTCCCAAAATATTTCCCTAAAGTGATTTGGCAACATGATTATTAAGTTTTGGAACCTCAGTAACTGTAATAATTTCTGCCAGATCTATATCGAGAAGTTCTGCATCTGCAGAAGTATACAGTGATTTGTAATACATCCTAATTATGTTCCCCAAACGGAGTTTGGGAACATATTGTTTTTACTCTGTTTCTTGTTATTAAGGTCTTCCGTTTCAGACGGAAGACCTTATAGTGATTCTACTGTTTATAAATTATTTTTTTTTTTTTTCCCGTTTTTTGTCCAAGCGATTTCTCAGAGATGGCTTGATGGATTTTCTTGAAACTTTCAGGGATTATGACAAATAAAATAAACTAAAAACATTTTTAAGGATTTTGCAAAATTCACTTCCGGTCGTCAGATATGTCCAATTTCCGTTTTTTCAAAAGAGATCATGTCCGGACGATATCTCAGAAACGGTAAAAGATTAAGACCTCAAACTTTCAGGGATTATAGATCATGACAAGTACGTTTGCAGAATATGTTTAAAACTGTCAGCCGTCACTTCCGGTCATCACAGGAGGAGCTCAAAGAAATCGAAAATTTCAACTTTTCTTATTTTAATTAAATCTTGCATCGCATTATTGCATCTGTGTAACAGTTTCGAAATATGTTAGTCCCACCAGAAACAGAAACGTCAACTTCCGGTTATAAGAGAAAAACTACATAATTTGAGTATTTTACTTTCCAATAAATATCGCTTATAGATGAAGTATTTGAAATGATTTTTAGATATGTTATTTAGACTGCAAATGTCTAGAGTAACGTCAAATATCTTGGTAAAATTCACTTCCGGTCGCATGTTTTACTGTCCGCAAAATAAGAACTTGTCAAAGTGAGATCTCAGAAACGGTAAGAGATTAAGACACCAAGCTTATATGAGTAATAGAACTTAATGAGTAGGCAAAACTATTTGGGTTAATAGCGTTAGCCGTCACTTCCGGTCGTTACAGGAAGTGATCAAAGAAATCGAAAATTTAAACTTTTCACTTTTGAAATAAAACTTGCATCATATAATTGAATCTCTTTCACAGTTTCTATATGTGTTGGTCTCACTGGAAACAAAAAACGACACTTTCCGGCTATAAGAGAGAAAATATGTTATTGGGATTTTTAACATTCCCAAAAATATCACTTATTCATAAAGTTTTTGAAATGATTTTTACATATGTTATTGAGACTGCAATTGTCTAGTGTGAAGTCAACCATCTTAGAAAAATGCACTTCCGATCGCGTGTTTTTCTGTCCTCAAGTTGAGATTTTGTTCACCTAAATGCTCAAAAACACTACATGACTGAAGTCAAAAACTTTCAGAACTTATAGTTAGTTACCAGTTTATCTACATCATGTAAAAATCGTACGTTGTCGTCACTTCCGGTCGTGACAGGAAGCGATGCAATAAAGTGAATTTTTAAAGTTTTTTTTTCTTTTTGCAGAAATGTTTGGCTAATGCAGATGTTAGATAGACCATGACCATGCAAATTATTTTATACATTTTATTCGTTTGGAGCCCTTTCGTTCATGAGGATGTTCATAAAGAAAACAGAAAAGTAATTCCGTTTGTTTTTATCTGTATCTACATATCTTTGGAAGTCTTGAGATAACTTTTGTTATTTTTTAGAGTAATCTTATTGA
The DNA here is from genome assembly GCF_033153115.1 of Saccostrea echinata. Taxonomy (NCBI): domain Eukaryota; kingdom Metazoa; phylum Mollusca; class Bivalvia; order Ostreida; family Ostreidae; genus Saccostrea; species Saccostrea echinata. The sequence continues at coordinate 17,274,420 of NW_026889774.1, forward strand.
GATGTTTGTGAGGTTTTTTTTCAAAGAAGTCAAGAAAACGGAAGACCTGTTATTGCCTAGGCAATAAGTATCTAGTTAAGGTCTTCCGTTTCAGACGGAAGACCTTATAGTGATTCTACTGTTTATTAAGGTCTTCCGTCTTCAGCAGAAGACCTTCTTGTTATTCTTCGGTTTCTTTTCCACTGTTTTTCTTATTATTTTTTTTCTTACCGATTTTGTGCACGCGATTTCTCGAAAACGGTTCGTTCGATTTTCATGAAACTTTCAGGTCTGATAGAACATTAAAAAATCTTGATACATATTTTTTTATTTTGATGACGTCACTTCCGGTCCGAAGATTTTTGCGATTTAGTGATTTTTGGAGGGTCAGTTTGTCCGCAGGTTTTCTGAGAAAGCACTCATCACAGGAACGTGAAACTTTTAGCGAAGACAGAGCAACATACAGGTGACTCTCGATGGCTCGAACTCCGATCTCTCGAAGTGAACCTCCGGTCCCGTTTTTTTCCTCTATATAACTAAGCAAATTTACTCCCGATCTCTCGAACTCCCCATCTCTCAAAGTTCTCTATCTCTCGAACCAAGATCTGGGTCCCGTTACACATATTTGTTTTTTACTCTCTATCTCTCGAAGTTTTGATTGCGCATGTATACGAGCATGTCAATCAAGCGTAAAATTAATGCAGCTTGGACTTACCTGGATAACAGTGAATGCCTGGGGCTGGGATGGACGTGTTAATTGGGTGTTTACATAGATGACGCTACACCTGTGAATCGTCCGAGAGTTGATAGAATTAATTGGTTAACTGTTGAATTATAAACAAATCGTGTCACAACTTATTTTGACTGGACGGGACGATAATTTTGAGGAAATAATTTAGAGACGTGTCAGTAATTTTTCCATAGATTATGAACTTTAATATTATTAGAGTCTACACAATCCCAGTTTGGCAAACATTGCACAAGAAATCCTATCTCAAGAACTGAATACCGATTACAAACAATCTTGTGAAGGACCGATCAAGCCCGGGGGAGAGCCAATTAGACAATTGCTATTCAGGTTTCATGTAATCATGAAATGAGAACAAATAAATATTGAAACTTAAATTAATCATTTTATTTATTCAAAATACGATCATTGTTTTTGAAATTAAGTGAATTACCTGTAAAATATGAAAGAAAACGTGTAATGACATTATCAACATATACTTCCGGTATGTACAATAGTAGAGCAATGATGATCGGAACTGAAAATTCCGGATTTTATTCACTTTCTATCTCTCGAACCCCGCGATCTCTCGAACTTTTCTTTCGGTCCCTTGAACTTCGAGAGATCAAGAGTCACCTGTATGTAGATCTGTAATACGTAGTTAACTTTCACCGGAAGTGCCACACGTCGACGCTCGCTATGGCCTGAAAAAAGTCATATCGAGAGTTTCCAATTTTCGAACACTTTCTGTACGATATCCTTTTACTTGGAAATATTTTGTTAAAACATATATAACAAAATTTGTGCAGAATTACAAGATCTTTTAAATGCTATCTCGAAAAAAGGGCTGGCCCCTAAAATAAAGAATCTAAAGGGGCCAAAATATTTTTCCTGATATCTCAAAAAGTATTGAGAATTTGTAATACTTCAAAAAGCAAAGTTGTTCAACATGACAAGTAGCAGCTTGCGAGATCATCAAAATGCGTCGAATGACGTCACTTCCGGCCAAACAGGAAGTAGTAGAAAATTGCTTATTTTCACAGATATTGGTACAGTGCTGCTATCCCACAAGTTGACATGGGATGGGATTGGATATGATTCAGGATTGAGGATTCACGATAGAAACATATAGTAGTTAATCCAATCCTATCCTATCCTGTATCCTACAGCCAATCAGATTCGAGTAAAGGTTAATTCATATGTCAGAATAAATTACAGAAACGCAAAAGGATATAGAACGTTTACAAAAGAATTATTTATAAAATCACAAAAGAAAGTAGACGTTTTTTTCTTAACACACATTTATTCTATTACCTTCGAGTAATATGGCGTACGATCTAACCATGAACGATCACCGGAAGAAGTTTCGCATATAAACAAAGAAGAGATCGGACATCAAAAGATCGTATTTCTTCAGCATGTTTGAATGATTAACTCAATTCCTACTTGTGTTACAGTTCAATAACATGTTTCTCTGTTAAATGTGCTCTGTTTGTCTGGATAATTCCACTTGAACCGTCAGCGGTGGACTATAACAGATCATAATCGCAGTTGTTTGGTGCAAGACCATGTAAGTATACTAAACACTGTAAATGTGTGCATGTTTATACATATCTCTCCCTTTAAGCAATGTTTTAATGACTTGAACTATTAAAAATTTACTCTATTGTAATATATACAGAAATCGGATGTGGAAAAAAGAGGTTGTGTAGAAAGGGGAGGGGTAGGGGGTTAAATATTTACAAATACTTTGTCACATGATCAGATGTATTATACCTTTTTCAGTTTGTTATTGCTATATACTCTTTTCCCTACTGTGGTTAAAAAATATTTTTTCTTATCTGATTGCAATTTAAAATAATTAAATGCAGAATCATCATGATCATTTCTTATGCTACTTTGTATAATAAGCCCACTCAGCACTTGCATGTACATTGTATGTATGACCTATTGTGAGTTAAACATAAAATGTGTAACATAAATTAATCATTTATTATCTTCTTCATTTCAGAGAATGGTACCCAATTTTGCCTGCCCTCATTAGTCATCACAATATAAAAGATTTTACATTTAGAAGTATGTATGATTAGATTATTTATTTTGTGTTTATGCATGTTTCATTAAAATACATCAAAATCATTATCTAAGTTGGGATGAAGTGTCTGCAGATTTTATGAATAAGTGATTTTCTTCTTTTTAAAATGTTGAGAGTAAAACTGAAATTAATGTATAATTGTTCTGGTCATCATGGTCATGTTATATGTATTTTCATTTTTTTTAATATTCAAATTTCAAGCAAAAAATGAAAAGAAATTAATTAACAAGATATTAAATAGATTAATACAAGCAGAAAATAGAGAGAGAAAAAAACATCCAAACATATAATCATACTAGTTAGCAAGACGACGAGATGAAATGAATTATAATCTACAAGTAAATTATGTAAATTATGATTGTTTAATTAAGATATGAGTTATGACTATGAAGTTGCAATATAAGATTTGATTTTGCTTGATTTCTTTAAAATTAATGCATTACTCTGGGAGAGAAAAAGGTGAAATTCAGACAATTGTACATGAAATGAGAAAGATAATCACAATCAAATACAGTTTTAATGCATAATGTATATGACAAAATTTACAATCTACATGCACATAATGGTGTGTGTTTTTTGCTTCAGGACAATCCTGCAAATTTGCAACTGTACAAATTGCACTTCATCTCATCTGCTGCTGGAATAAATAATGAAAGATTTTCAAACCAGTGTCCAAGAGCCTCCTAGAGTCTGGAATGATGGTGTTCTTTATTAAGGAGATCAGTGTGTGATGTATTTGTTTTCTGTGCATTGATGACATTTGTGAAACTGTTCAGTTACTTTATGACCATCTCTCTGACAACTACTTTGACATTTGAAATTCAATTTGAGCGACGGACAAGCAGGCCAAATAATATGCATGTAAAACATACAATTGTAATAAGACATTGATAAACTTCAATTTAAACAAACTACATGTACATGTATCTTTGAGCTTGGCATTGAAATACATGTATACTTTACATGGACACTTTTAATGAATTTGTCTCATGATAATGGAACATTCAATTGTTATACATTGTAGATATAAATTGTAGATAATATGCATTTGGTCCAATATATATAATTATATTTATATTCACTGAAAAAAGGAATTACCCTGAATAAATATTGTGAACTTGGTCAATTATTTTTATTCCTCATTTAGACACTGAATAACATTCAAGATCAAATGTCAAGATAAAATACAAGATTTACTTAAATTTGGGTTAAAAATACTGTAACAACTGTGGATTCTTATGCATGTTTTATAAGATCTAAGGAATATGTGTGAGCTGACTACAATAATTATTGCTGTCAACCTGTCTGACTATGAAGATTTAGGAAAATGTTTTCTGTAAACATTAATTGATTAAATTCTCACACAAATATTTTTTTTAATTAAGATACACTAGTACGGCACTGAACTGACCATAAATTGAGAACACTGAAGCGAAATAAGAAATTTTAACATTTTGAATATCTTGATTTTTATTTAGCAAACATGATGAAAATGTTGCATGTTTGTAAAATATTCACATACAAACAAATGATGAACTGAACATTTCAAGCAGGAATAACTTTAATAATAAATATAAAACAAATTTTTATCATACATTTAAAATTGAATATAATAAGACAATTTTAACTTATTTGATGAATGAAAGTCAACATATTCTAGATCTAAATTTTGACTTGTCTGTTCTCGGTTTATGGTCTTGTCATATCTTGAAGTTCTTATTTAGATTTACGCCAAAAGTAAAATCTAATATTAGTGATGGGACATCGGTTAATTTTCATAATCGATCATCGGTTGGAATTGGTTACTGCTTCTGATGCGATTTTAATGATTATAATCGAATTTCATAGTTTTGTATACAAAAAAATTATGTTTGATTGTTTCCTGTAACATTCCCAAAAAATCAAGGGTCGGTAGGTCGGGAATTTTTTTTTTTTTTTTTTTTTTTTTTTTTTTGCTTATGAATAATGGAGTCAAACATCCCGGTGTAGCATAATATTTTGATGCCATGATATAATAAACCCGGGTTCAATATATCGCATAATATTTTGAACCCTGGTTCATTTTTTGCTGCGATATAACGAACCCCCTTATAAAATATTGAACCCGGTGGGTTCAGCATATTATGGTTATAATATATTGAGTCCCCTACTCTTTTAATTTAAGAGGGAGGGGGTTCAAGATATTATGTTCATAAAATATTGAGTTCCCTTTCCCTTAAATTTAAGAGGGAGGGGTTCAAGGTATTATGACCAAAAAATATTGAGTCCCCGTACCCTTAAATCTAAGAGGGAGGGGGTTCAAGATATTATGACCATAAAATATTGAGTCCCCCTATCTTTTTAATCTAAGAGGGAGGGGGTTCAAGATATTATGACCATAAAATATTGAGTCCCCCTATCCTTTTAATCTAAGAGGGAGAGTGTTCAAGATATTATGACCATAAAATATTGAGTCCCCCTACACTTTTAATCTAAGAGGGAGGGGGATCAAGATATTATGACCATAAAATATTGATGGCAATTTCAGACTTCAAAATTTTGATTACATTATTTTACTCTCATTTCTTTAGGTATTGCACAGATTTAAAAAAAAATACAATTTTAAAATAAAGATACCCAACCCTTGAGATCTAACAATTAAATCAAAGTTAGTGTGTGTGAGATGGGTGTTAGATACTTTCACTTTCCAAAGTAGTCTTTAAATGGAGGTTCAATACTTCTCAGCCAAATATTTTCTATCCTTTATAAAATGTTGTAGGGTTGAACATTTCACTGTCATATCTTGAACCCCCTCTTACCATTCAAAAATTATTTTTAGGTCAATAATTTTTAAACAACATCCTAAACACATATATGTCTAGTAGGGGGTACAACATTTTACAGCCATAAATCCTATCTTAAACCTCCACCCCACTCTACCAAAAAAAAAAATTAAATTAGGAAGTACAACATTTCAAGGCCATAATCTTATGAACCTCTATGCTTTAAACAGAGAATGTCTGTAATGGGGTTCAAAATATTATGGCCACAAGGCTATAATATATTGAACCCAGGGTTCAAAATATTATGGCCATAAAACTATAATATATTGAACCCTGGGTTCAAAATATTATGGCCATAATATTTTGAACCCCGGGATCAATATTTTATAGGGGGGTTCAATATTTCGCAGCGATATTTTGAACCTGGGTTCAAAATATCGTGGGGTTCAATATATTATATGACACCGGGACTGAATTATCCAGGTGTTATATTTACAATGGACAATCACCATGGCTGCCTAGCGACAGAAAAGGAACTTCAAAAAGTTGTGGGGGGAATCGATTACTCTTTATATCGAAGGTAAATGTTGACTAAGTTGCATATTTTATATCTCAAATAAAAGATACAATTAATATTTTTTGAGTGAAAAGATTCAGCTGATTGATCAAACCAAAGAGCAAATACAGATTTGGCAGGAAAAAAAATCCACCTGGGGGTAAACTGAATGGGTCGGTCAGGTTACAGTAAACAAACATAATTTTTTTAGACCCTATATATGCACCATTTGGTTCTTAATCACCTCTGCTTTGTGCTAGTTGGCTAGTATCAGATGCAGACGCCATTTTCTTTCATTAAGGAGAAATAAATTTTAAACCAGAAATGGAGAATTCCGGAATGTATTGTATTAGAAGTATGTTTCCGATGATCAATTATGAAAAATTATAATCGATCATCGGAATCGGTAACATTTTTTCGTCGACAATCGATGTTTTCTGATTATCTAATATACAGCTGATATAGGTGCAGTTAGATCTATATGTTATTTTCGTGATGCCTAGTTATGGGGAAAACAAAGTTTTGCATAAATTTTACATGAACAGATGAAACATACACTTGTTAAAACATCAAACATATCCTATTTTTGTCATTATTTAGTATGTGTAGACATGATAGAGAAATTGTTTCTTCAATGAGTACGGTTATAATTCAGTGTACCTATCCCGCATGAAGGATTTGGTATTCGTGGTTTGATTCTTATAAAGAGTTTAAAAATTTTGTTCCTTTTGTCTATTTTATCATAACATTAGAAAAGTATTTGCAATCTTTATTGTTTCCCCATTTTTCTCTCTCTAATTTTAACTCCATTTATTTTTTGTAGAGAACAAATTCGAAAGAAATCACAAATACCTTGACGTCTCCCGATCATTGTTAGTTTTGTTTGTTTGTTTGTATGTTGTTTAATGTCCCTCTCGAGATTTTTTCACTCATATGGAAACGCCACCACTTGCCGGTGGAGATTTGCAAATTTTGTCCTATACTTGGCACATACGGCCATTGAGCAGTGAGGGATCTTTTTCGTGCCAGCACCTACTGCGACATGGGACCTCGGTTTATACGATTTCATCCGAAGGACCGGTCTCCACGTCCCACAGTGGGATTTGAACCCGCGACGTAAGGATCAACTCCTTACTTCGCGACTCTCGAGCAGATGCTCTAACCACTGCGCCACGCGAGCGACGATCATTGTTAGTATGTAAAATTAAACACAAATAAAATTTTACTATATTTTTTTCTTCAATTCTTGCGAAGTTTCAATTTCTTCACATGTTCGCTAGATCAATACTTGCCTACATTTTATTACAATTCTTTTGTTTACATTTTAACTGTTTACTCGCAAATTAATTCATGTGGGGTTTCAGAAATTAATGGAAGTCGATCTCGATTATTTTTTTCTCCATTAAAATTTATTATATCTAAATTAATTACATAACTATAACTGATTTTTATTTGATGGTCATTTTATAATTTTTTTTTTTCGTTTTGTCAAATTAACTCCTAAATATTAAAAAAAAAACTGAGAGCAGCAGGATACAATGTAGGATAGGATAGGATTAGACTGAAATGACAGGATAGGATTGTGGATGCAGGATTCACGATAGGATAGCTAGGATAGGATTGTCAACTTATAGGATAGAGCACTGTATTGAATTGAATTATGCATGTCACAGAGGACGTCTGATTGTATTTCCTGTCGAGTATCGTCTCTTTTGTCACTTCCAGTTGAACCGGAAGTGACTATAAATGACGTATTTCTGCAGATATCAACAAAAATTAAATGATTGAATTCAACCAAGACTTTTGACCCAATTTTTTGTCGATTGGGAGTCACTTCCGGTCAAACCGGAAGTAGTCTTGATTTGCTTTATTTAACGGAAATCAGCATAAAAAACCAAATACAGAAAACATCATTTTTGGTCTGGAAGCCTTCTTTTTAAGTATACTTTACTTCCATTTATCCATCTTACAAGCAGTGCTTCTGAAACTTGGACGGAAGACCTACTCGTTGCTTTGCAACGAGCTTTGCTCTAGTTATTATTATTTTTTTCCCGTTTTTTGTCCAAGCGATTTCTCAGAGATGGCTCGATGGATTTTCTTGAAACTTTCAGGGATTATGACAAATAAAATAAACTAAAAACTTTTTTAAGGATTTTGCAAAATTCACTTCCGGTCGTCAGATATGTCCAATTTCCGTTTTTTCAAAAGAGATCATGTCCGGACGATATCTCAGAAACGGTAAAAGATTAAGACCTCAAACTTTCAGGGATTATAGATCATGACAAGTACGTTTGCAGAATATGTGTAAATCCGCCAGTCGTCACTTCCGGTCGTCACAGGAGGAGATCAAAGAAATCAAAAATTTCAACTTTTCTTATTTTAATTAAATCTTGCATCGCATTATTGCATTTATTTTACAGTTTCGAAATATGTTAGTCCCACCGGAAACAGAAAAGTCAACTTCCGGTTATAAGAGAAAAACTACATAATTTGAGTATTTTACTTTCCAATAAATATCGCTTATAGATGAAGTATTTGAAATGATTTTTAGATATGTTATTTAGACTGCAAATGTCTAGAGTAGCGTCAAATATCTTGGTAAAATTCACATCCGGTCACATGTTTTACTGTCCGCAAAATAAGAACTTGTCAAAGTGAGATCTCAGAAACGGTAAGAGATTAAGACACCAAACTTATATGAGTAATAGAACTTACTGAGTAGGCAAAACTTTTTGGGTTAATAGCGTCAGCCGTCACTTCCGGTCGTTACAGGAAGTGATCAAAGAAATCGAAAATTTAAACTTTTCACTTTTGAAATAAAACTTGCATCATATAATTGAATCTCTTTCACAGTTTCTATATGTGTTGGTCTCACTGGAAACAAAAAAACGACACTTTCCGATTATAAAAGAGAAACTATGTTATTGGGATTTTTAACTTTCCCAAAAATATCACTAATTGATAAAGTTTTTGAAATGATTTTTACATATGTTATCGAGACTGCAATTGTAAAGTGTGAAGTCAACCATCTTAGGAAAATGCACTTCCAATCGCGTGTTTTTCTGTCCTCAAGTTGAGATTTTGTTCACCTAAATGCTCAAAAACACTACATGACTGAAGTCAAAAACTTTCAGAACTTATAGTTAGTTACCAGTTTATCTACATCATGTAAAAATCGAACGTTGTCGTCACTTCCGGTCGTGACAGGAAGCGATGCAAAAAAGTGAATTTTTAAATTTTTTTTTTTGCAGAAATGTTTGTCTAATGCAGATGTTAGATAGACCATGACCATGCAAATTATTTTTATACATTTTATTCGTTTGGAGCACTTTTGTTCATGACGAAGTACATAAAGAAAACAGAAAAGTAATTCCGTTTGTTTTTATCTGTATCTACATATCTTTGGAAGCCTTGAGATATATTTTGTTATTATTTAGAGTAATCTTATTGAGATGATTGTGGGGTTTTTTTTTTCAAAGAAGTCAAGAAAACGGAAGACCTGTTATTGCCTAGGCAATAAGTATCTAGTTATTATTAAGGTCTTCCATCTCCAACGGAAGACCTTACTGTTTTCGTTCGGTTTCTTTTTCCCTATTATTATTCTTTTTTTTTCTTACCGATTTTGTGCACACGAGTTCTCGAAAATGGCTCAGTCGATTTTCACCAAACTTTCAGATCTGATAGATATTCATCTGAACCTTGTCGCAAATTTTCGTCGTCGATGTCGCCACTTCCGGTCGTGAGATATGGATGATTTTCTGATTTTCAGAGGGTCGGCTTGTCCTGGAAACTCCTCCGAAACGACTTAAGATATTGAGTCAAGATTTTCAGTGAAGGTTGAGGAAGGTTTGTAGATGTGCAGAAGGGTGTCCAAATCTTTCTAGCACAAAAGGCGCCGAAGCTCGGTAGGGCTCGAAAAAATGTCTCAGAAACATCTCACAAAATTTGACACGTTTTGTTTCATATCTTCGTACCTTTAAATATTTTGTTAAAACATATAGAAGAAAAGTTGTACAGAAGGATAAGAGCTTTCATTCGATATCATGGAAAAGGGGCTGACTTCCTAAATAAGGGGCTTAGAGGGGCCAAAAGTCTTTCATCCATAACTCTTTAACTGTCAATATTTTGTTATCAATTACTGAAGCAAAAATGTTTATCTTAACAATTTGCAACTATATATAATAAAATTAAGATCATATATTGCGTAATAAGGGGCCAAAAGGGGCCAGAATGCTAAATCTTTGACGCTTTATATCTCGACAAGGGGAAATATTTTGATAAGCAATATTGAACAAAAGATGTTCAGAATCATGTTCTAAACTATATGCATTCTTTCAATTTTTGCAAAACGGCCCCATTAAGGACTTAAAGGGTTGGCCCTTAAATATTTCTATTCTACATATCTCGAAAACGAAAAAAATCTTCTGAAGAATTGTTGAACAAAAATGTTTAAAATTACAAGACCTTTCAATTGATATGAAGAAAAAGGGGCTGACCCCTCAAATTAGGGGCTGAGAGGGGCCAAAATTTTTTCATCTTTAACTCTTTAACGATCAATAATTTGTAATACATTACTGAAGCAAAGATGTTAATCTTAATGATTTACAACAATATATAAGATTCTGATCATATGTTACGTAATAAGGGGTCACAAGGGGCCAGAATGCTAAATCTTTGATGCTTTATATCTCGAAAAGGGAGAATATTTTGTTAAGCAATATTGAACAAAAGATGGTCAGAATAATGTTCTAAACAATATGCACTCTTTCAATTGTTGTCAAACGGCCCCATTAAGGACCTGGAGGGGTGGCCCCTAAATATTTCAATATAGCATATCTCCAGAACGAAAAGAAATCTCTGAATAGTTGTTGAACAAAAAGTCTTTAAAATCACAAGACCTTTCATTTGATATCAAGAAAAAGGGACTGACCCCTCAAATTAGGGGCTCAGAGGGGCCAAAATCTTTTGTCTATAATTCTTTAACGATTTATAATTTGTAATACATTACTGAAGCAAAGATGTTTATCTCAACGATTTACAACAATATATGATCTGATCATATATTACGTAATAAGGGGTCACAAGGGGCCAGAATGCTAAATCTTTGACGCTTTATATCTCGAAAAGGGGGAATGTTTTGATGAGCAATACTGAACAAAAGATGGTCAGAATAATGTTCTAAACAATATGCACCCTTTCAATTTTTGTCAAATGGCCCCATTAAGGACTTGGAGGGGTGGCCCTTAAATATTTCCATTCAGCATATCTCCATAACGAAAGGAAATCTCTGAATATTTCTTGAACAAAACGTTTTCAAAATCACAAGACCTTTCAATTGATATCAAGAAAAAGGGGCTGACCCCTCAAACTAGGGGCTCAGAAGGGTCAAAAGCATGTCATTTATAGCTCTTAGATAATATTATATAAATCAAAAGAATGAAATCTAATTAGGGAACTCTATATCTTATTATCTTTTAACAAAGATCATAGTCAAAATCAAATCTCATCGAAAAATCGGACGGAAGACCTACTCGTTGCTCGCAACGAGATCTCATCTAGTTAAGTCTTCCGTTCACAACGGAAGACTTATAGTGATTGTATTGTTTCTTTTTATTATTAAGTCTTCCGTTCACAACGGAAGACTTATAGTGATTGTATTGTTTCTTTTTATTATTATTATTATTAAGTCTTCCGTTCACAACGGAAGACTTATAGTGATTGTATTGTTTCTTTTTATTATTAAGTCTTCCGTTCACAACGGAAGACTTATAGTGATTGTATTGTTTCTTTTTATTATTATTATTATTATTATTATTATTCCTCCCAAATTTTGTGAGCGCGATTACTCAGAGATGGTTGGATAGATTTTCACAATTTTTCACATGATAGTAGGCTGATATATTAAGTTTATATAAAATTCCGTTTTTTGAAAAATTCACTTCCGGACCGAAGTTACGGCCGAATTTCCAATTTTTAAATGGACTTTTGTCCGGAATTTTTCTCGAAAACGGTTTGAGGTAAAGATGTGAAATTTACAGGGGTATTAGATCATGACATTCTCTTTGTTTCGAAGTTGTTTTCGTGTGTTTCCGGTACTTCCTGTCCGAACCGGAAGTGAACTTGTGTTTGGTCAATTTTCAACTTTTTTGTTTTTTAATATTTTTTCAAGATATTATTATGTATAACAGAGGTTATTCTACAAATACTAAATATATAATTTGTTTTGAAATCAGATTCCACATTTTGCAGATTTTCGGTACCCTCATTTTCCCTATTTACCTAGTGTGTAGAAAATGGGCAAAGAAAGATAACTGTGACTTGTAAGTGAGAATAGAACTTTCGAGATAAAGGCGGAAATAGTATCGATGATGTTAGAGACATATACACTCTCCATATCAAAATATTTAGACGTTCTATATTCACTCTTCAAAATTTAAGAGGACGTTGGTTACCGCTTCCAGTGCATGTAAAGTTTGAAGTTGCCAGTGTAGTGTAAGTCTGTATTGACAGTTAGTTAATTTACACATGAATATATCTAAAAAAAATTAATATATATATATGCTAGGTAGCTAATTCAAGTAAATATATTATAAGCACTGAATATACATTTATAGTGATGGACAGGCATGCAATTTTATCTATTTCGTATATTAAGTTCAGAATACGATAGTTATAAGCCTTCTATAATGCAGACGATTTACTATTCTTTATGATCTGAATGCGAAATTATCCCGATTTCCGAGTTTTACTTTCGATATTAAAAAATATTACATACACTCAAAAAAGGAATTAAGCGATAGAAAATTGTAATACAGTACTGTTTAAAAGCCTTTATAAATAAATTGATATCTGCCACTGAAAAGAAAGAAAATCAATCTATAGATTAGATTTGGTTATTACATATATATTTGATAAAAGGTTAAATTATTTATGACACATGATCTATACTCTATATACCCAAGGAATTATAAAAGATGTGAAAAGGCGATTCTTGGATTCTTGTGAAATACTCAAAGAGTTAAAGAGTGTGTGAAATAATGGTACGCTATATGTTTCTTTTGGAAAAAAAAACATGATAAAAAAAATTGTACAAGTCTGTTGATATGTGGGATAAGTATATCTGAATGAACACAATTTTATGCAATGATATATAATCATGTACATGCAACTGACGTCCGTACTTTTCCTTGTAATTCATAAAATTATCTAATTCCTTTGAAGCCCCCCCCCCCCCCCCCCCCCCCCCCGGTCTTGAATTTGAATTATATATTCATTTTAGATTTAAATCTGGAACATGTGAATAACATTACCATTTACATGTATACAGAATTTCATGTTTTATAATTATGAAATGTTCAATTTACATGTCTGAGAGAGAGAGAGAGAGAGAGAGAGGAGAGATTCCCTCTTAATCCCGATCCAGACCAAAAATTAGTTCTTTATCGGTCACACCCATTCTTTATTAGATGTTTTCTGATTTCATAGTCAGTCATGGTCACATCCTGTATATTTTTCAGCTTAAAAAGTATCACACGAAGTGCACGTGTGTTGACCTGTCAATCAAAATCACTTGACGCTGTATGCACTGCAATTAAGTAGCCTGAGTTCGAAATGATCTTGAAGTATGATCTTTAAGTAAATCTGCTGCAACAAACTTGTGAAAAAAAATAGAATAAAATAAAAAATAAAATATCTCGGTATTATGAACTTCGACTGTGGGACGTGGAGACCGGTCCTTTGGATGAGATCGTATAAATCGAGGTCCCTTGTCGCAGAAGATGCTGGCATAAAAAAGATTCCCCACTGCTCAATTGCGATAAATGCCAAAGTATAGGACAAAAATTTACAGTCTCCACCGGCGAGTGGTGGCGTCTCCATGTGAGTGAAAAATTCTGAAAAATTCTGGAGAGGGACGTTAAACAACATAGTATAATCAATCAATCAATCAATCAATCAATCGATTGCTGAAGAATTACTGTAATTGAATAATTTGTCTTATAGGTATGTTGTCAAATCTTGATATTATAACTTTACAAAACTCAGTGACTTTACGTTTAATGTGATACTAAATTAATTCATTATATTTTTTTATAACACCATCACAATTATGCCAAAACCTACACACAGTGAAGTTTATGATAGTACGGTGTTCGTTCGTCTGTTTGTTTGTCTTAGAAATGATTGCAAACATTTTTTTTTTAAAATTGCTAATGATATACGTATATCTCTTATAGGTTCCAAATGTATTATACAAGATTGATAATGAAAATCAAAGTACCTGAAGTACTGAAAGGACTTTTTTCCAGTTATTTTTTTCTTTCACAGTAAATATGATATGTATGTTTTTACACAGAAAAAAGCAAATTCTTACAGATTTAGAAGAACGGAAGACTTTTTTGTTGCCATGGCAACAAGAGTCTAGTTATTATTATTATTATTCCTCCCAAATTTTGTGAGCGCGATTAATCAGAGATGGTTGGATAGATTTTCACAATTTTTCACATGATAGTAGGCTGATATATGAAGTTTATATAAAATTCCGTTTTTTGAAAAATTCACTTCCGGTACGAAGTTACGGCCGAATTTCCAATTTTTAAATGGACTTTTGTCCGGAATTTTTCTCGGAAACGGTTTGAGGTAAAGATGTAAAATTTACAGGAGTATTAGATCATGACATTCTCTTTGTTTCGAAGTTGTTTTCGTGTGTTTCTGGTACTTCCTGTCCGAACCGGAAGTGAACTTGTGTTTGGTCAATTTTCAACTATTTTGTTTTTTAATATTTTTTCAAGATATTATTATGTATAACAGAGGTTATTCTACAAATACTAAATATATAATTTGTTTTGAAATCAGATTCCACATTTTGCAGATTTTCGGTACCGTCATTTTCCCTATTTACCTAGTGTGTAAACAATGGGCAAAGAAAGATAACTCTGACTTGTAAGTGAGAATAGAACTTTCGAGATAAAGGCGGAAATAGTATCGATGACGTCGGAGACATATACACTCTCCATATCAAAATATTTAGACGTTCCATATTCACTCTTCCAAATGTAAGAGTACGTTGGTTACCACTTCCAGTGCATGTATAGTTTAAAGTTGCCAGTGTAGTGTAAGTCTGTATTGACAGTTAATTGATTTACACATGAATATATCTAAAAAAAATTAATATATATGCTAGGTACCTAATTCAAGTAAATATATTATAAACACTGAATATACATTTATAGTGATGGACAGGCATGCAATTTTATCTATCTCGTATATTAAGTTCAGAATACGATAGTTATAAGCCTTCTATAATGCAGACGATTTATTATTCTCTATGATCTGAATGCGAAATTATCCCGATTTCCGAGTTTTACTTTCGATATTAAAAAATATTACATACATTCAAAAAGGAAGTGAGCGATAGAAAATTGTAATACAGTACTGTTTTAAAGCCTTTATAAATAAATTGATATCTGCCACTGAAAAGAAAGAAAATCAATCTATAGATTAGATTTGGTTATTACATATATATTTGATAAAAGGTTAAATTATTTATGACACATGATCTATACTCTATATACCCAAGGAATTATAAAAGATGTGAAAAGGCGACTCTTGGATTCTTGTGAAATACTCAAAGAGTTAAAGAGTGTGTGAAATAATGGTACGCTATATGTTTCTTTTGGAAAAAAAAACATGATAAAAAAATTGTACAAGTCTGTTGATATGTGGGATAAGTATATCTGAATGAACACAATTTTATGCAATGATATATAATCATACGTGTACATGCAACTGACGTCCGTACTTTTCCTTGTAATTCATAAAACTATCTAATTCCTTTGAAGCCCCCCCCCCCCCCCCCCCCCGACTTGAATTTGAATTATATATTCGTTTTAGATTTAAATCTGGAACATGTGAATAACATTACCATTTACATGTATACAGAATTTCATATTTTATAATTATGAAATGTTCAATTTACATGTCTGAGAGAGAGGAGAGATTCCCTCTTAATCCCGATCCAGACCAAAAATTAGTTCTTTATCGGTCACACCCATTCTTTATTAGATGTTTTCTGATTTCATAGTCAGTCATGGTCACATCCTGTATATTTTTCAGCTTAAAAAGTATCACACGAAGTGCACGTGTGTTGACCTGTCAATCAAAATCACTTGACGCTGTATGCACTGCAATTAAGTAGCCTGAGTTCGAAATGATCTTGAAGTATGATCTTTAAGTAAATCTGCTGCAACAAACTTGTGAAAAAAATAGAATAAAATAAAAAATAAAATATCTCGGTATTATGAACTTCGACTGTGGGACGTAGAGACCGGTCCTTTGGATGAGATCGTATAAATCGAGGTCCCTTGTCGCAGAAGATGCTGGCATAAAAAAGATTCCCCACTGCTCAATTGCGATAAATGCCAAAGTATAGGACAAAAATTTACAGTCTCCACCGGCGAGTGGTGGCGTCTCCATGTGAGTGAAAAATTCTGGAGAGGGACGTTAAACAACATACGTATAATCAATCAATCAATCAATCAATCGATCGATTGCTGAAGAATTACTGTAATTGAATAATCTGTCTTATAGGTATGTTGTCAAATCTTGATATTATAACTTTACAAAACTCAGTGACTTTACGTTTAATGTGATACTAACTTAATTCATTATATTTTTTTATAACACCATCACAATTATGCCAAAACATACACACAGTGAAGTTTATGATAGTACGGTGTTCGTTCGTCTGTTTGTTTGTCTTAGAAATGATTGCAAACATTTTTTTTTTAAATTGCTAATGATATACGTATATCTCTTATAGGTGCCAAATGTATTATACAAGATTGATAATGAAAATCAAAGTACCTTAAGCACTGAAAGGACTTTTTTCCAGTTATTTTTTTCTTTCACAGTAAATATGATATGTATGTTTTTTACACAGAAAAAAGCAAATTCTTACAGATTTAGAAGAACGGAAGATTTTTTTGTTGCCATGGCAACAAGAGTCTAGTTTTTATTCTTTTTTCTTCTTATTTCTTCTCTGGTACTTTTTTGTCTGCGAGTGTTCTCGGAAACTGCTCATCCAATTGAGTTAAAACCTTTTTAGGGTTAATAGGCATGTAATGTAGACTTGCGGAACAAAGGTCATTTTGCGCGCACGTGCATGCAGGTGCGTGCGCGTGCAATGGGTAAAATGACCAATATACTTGATATAGCTGTAACTTTTATATTTTTTGGTGAAATACTTTGATACTCAGAATATAAGGATATATTAAAAGTGTGAACAAGATGACATGGTCAACATGCACATGCATGCGCGTGCACGCATGCGCAAAGCGTAAAATGACCAATTTACTTGATAATGTCGTAATTTTTATACTTTTTGATGAAATGCTTTGATACTCAAAATATTTATATATATAGAAAGAGTAGACAAGATGACATGGTCATCATGCACATGCATGCATATGCATGCACGTGCGCGCGCGTGCAATGTGTTAAATGACTAATATAATTAATATAGCCATAATTTTTATATTTTTTGATGAAAAGCTTTGATATTAAGAATATATAGATATATTAAAAGTGTAGACAAGATGATTTGGCCATCATGCACATGCGCGCGCGTGCAATGTGTTAAATGACTAATATACTAAATATAGCCGTAACTTTTATATGTTTTGATGAAAAGCTTTGATACTATGAATTAACAGACATATTATAAGTGTACACAAAATGGCATGCTCATTATGAACATGCATGCATTTGCGCGTGCGCGCAATGCTAAGATGACCAATATGCTTGATTTAGTCGGAACTTATATATTTTTTGATGAAATGTTTTGATACTGAGAATATAAAGATGCATATATAGTATAGACGGGATGACATGGTCATCCTGCACATGCATGCACGTGCGCGCGCGTGAAATGCAAAAAATGACCAGTATACTTCATTGCCTTATTTAATGAAGCTTACAGGAAATAAGTCACCAAAAGGGAGTTGGGGAGCGTTTGGGGAACATCTGTAATGGTCCCCGTTACAATTATAACTAGTTCTATTTAAAATTTCTGATTGATTGTAAATTACCTCGTTGTCTGTTTTAATCTTTTTGATAATCTTATTTAAATAGTTACGGGATTCTAGTTTACAAAAAATATTGAGATGGTTTTTCTCCATCTTCAACCCATCTGGCTCGAAACCTTATAAACTGACCTTGTAGCTTTTCTTTTCTCAAATTCTCAAGATTTGTTTTTTTCTCTTCTATTAACTGTAGATTCAATATATTCTCTGCCTCTAATTTCTCTATTTGTGCAAATTACAAGGCTTCTTCTTTATTTTTTTTCTTTCTTTCTATATGACAAATATGAGATTGTAATTCCTTTGATCTCCATTAAGAGGACTTCAAGAAATTTACTGTTATCCATATCATCTATAAGCACATTATTCTTTTCATATTGTTTTCTAACAGACTTTATATTCTTTCACCTTGCTAACATATGTTTTGTCTGTAAGTAAAGAGTTGTTAAACTTCCAGAGACTTTTTCCTTTCTTAAAGGTATTAAAATTTTATATCAAGAACCACTGATGAGTGGTCTGATCTGTACCCTGGTTTAATTGCTAAGTTTTCAACCAAATTACACATATTTACAGAAATTAAAATATAATCTAAACATCCTTGTTTCACTGGATTTTTCTTTCGCCAAGTAAACATTGGTAAGTTTGGAAAATTTCAAAATCCTGAAATAGTCAACTATTTGTAAATCATTCATAATTTCTAAAAGTTTTTCTCTCCCCTTTGGATTGTAAATGTTACAATAATTTTCTGTATCTATTAATGGGTCAAGAGCCAGATTAAAATCACCGCATAATTTAAGATAATCATTTTCAAACTCATATAAAGTTTCTCTTACTAACTCATAAAACTCTGGATTATCTGTGTTTGGTCCATAGATATGAATTAAAGTAACTTTATTATCCTCGATTGTCATATCGAGAGCTAATAGATTACAATTAACGTCCTGTTTCTCCCTGTGAATCTGAAATTCAAAATTGTTATTAAACAGAATGAATACGCCTCTTGAGTTTGACTTGTACGAATTGAAAATACATTTATATCCCCATTGTGTTTCAACGTAAGGTTCTATTTCTTTTGTAAAGTGAGTGTCCTGAAAACAAAGAATTGAATAACCCTTTTTCTTATAATAATTTAAAACATCCTGCCTTTTTGTACCTGTTGCCAAACCTTGACAATTCACCGTTGCTATTTTAATTGAGCCACTTATTTAGTTTGTAGCAATTTAGAAAAAAATCAATATAATAGAAATCATAAAAAGTGATAGGCACCATCTTTTCAGATAATCAGAACACATATTGGTAATAGAAAAATAGGGGAAATACAAACACTCACTGACACACTTACACAAACAGTAAACATGATTTAATTTATAGTATAGTGAGCCCGATCTCACAGTCAAATGAGCCCGATCCCACAGTCAAATGGTGTCAAAACAAGGTCCGCTCCGCTGCACATTTGAACAATTATATTCAGTATCCTTTCAGTTTTTCAGACACATTGTCCAAAATATCGAATTTGTGGCGATTTCCTTCTCTGTCCAGAGCAAACACTTTTCCATTATAATACCAAGCACTGTGAATTCTCGGATCATTGTTCAAATCGCGAACTAGTTTAGTGTTCATTTGTGGTCATGCATAGTAAAGATGTCTTTTAAATTTTTCTCAGATCTGTTTTTAATAACATGGACTTCGATGTCATTGTTGCAGAATTTGCAATGACAGGGTGTGGTCCTTTTCTGTTTCCCCCCGGGATATGATGAATGGCCAGGATAACGGCGGGGTCAAGGTCAACATCCACCACTTCTTTTAGCGTTGTGCATAGTTTTTGTCTAAAATTTTCATTTTTCTCCTCTGCCCAGTTTGTAAATTTAATATTACTTTTCTGTGAATATTGTTGAGTTTGATTTGCGAGGGTGATAGCTGACCCTGCTATAGATTCACATTTTCTTAGTCATTCCTTTAAAGATCTAATTTCACTCGCTTGGACACTGAGTTTTTCTCGAAGGGTGTTGAAATCGAGGTTAAACCCATCAGAGATCTCTTTTGTTTGTGTTTCAAATTCTTTGTATGTTTTCTATATTTTTCTTCAAATTCTTCCTTAACTGAGTTTTTAATATTTCTTTCAAAATCCCCCTTCATCTCTGTGATTATTTCTTTTTTTATCTCACCTTTCAGTTCATTTTTCAACTCTGACAAAATTTCCGAGACTAAAAGTTTTACATCTGATTTCTTAACCATTGAGTCTCTAATTTCTGAAAGGCTGCCTTGAATTTGTCTAAGATCGCAAGCGATTTCGTCTTGCTGTTCTGATTTACTGTTATCCTGATTAGGGGTGTGATCTCCACTACTTGTTCTAGGTTTTTTCGTCACAGCCTTCTCAGATACAATAGATTTTCTGACGGACATGGGTGCTGCTTTCAAATCTAACTGAACTATTTTTTTGGGGTTTTGTTCTTTGTCTGGTGTCTTTTTTCCAGCTCCCGTTTTATCAGCCATTGTGAGTGAATTATGGGTGACACAACAAAGAAAGTCTTAAATTCAAATAGTTTGGTTGTATACGTATTTAAAAAAATCCAAAACTTATGTAACACTCACCAGATTGAACATCAGATTCCTTTACACAACATTTGACACACTTAAAACCACAAAGAAATAAAGTTTTTAAGATAAGCAGTGATGCTAAAAAAATTTTGGTCAGGCACAGACCATCACGTGACCGGAACCTCTTGATAATCGCTTTTTAATGCTATGTGTAATATGCGCACTTGCATAGTGTATGCATAGGAAAGTGAAAATTATAAACTTCAAAGTGAAACAAAATTCTGTAATTTAATGCAATTAGAATTTATTTTTCCTATGTGAGAATTTACAATCATCAGTACACACCATCATGTGAGCGTGTATCACAGTAAAAACTTGTGCTATAGTGCCCTGTGATTCAGTGTTGTTCTGTAGTTACACAAAAGTGTGTGTTTCTTCATTTACATTTGATTTTATTATGGTAAAATATTTTCTTTCAAATAATTATACTTGTATGAACATGTTTTTCCAATAAAAAAAAATTGTATATTTTGTTTGCGTTATTCTGACAGTGATCGGTTTTAAATTTACAATGCATAGACGTATACCATGTGTACATGGGAAACGATGCTAGCAGTTGACTTGCTGGGTTGGTAGAAGGATTATACTTCGGTGCATATTATACAAAGTTTTCATTTTGTGAATTATAAACAGGATGTAAAAATCCTTTTAATGCTAAACACATGTACATGTATACATGTATTAAAGAAATCATATACAGAATTTCAAACACTAAGTTTATTTGAAGTTCATAAGAATTATAGCTCGAGATATGTCGAACCCCTGGATGTCTCAAAGTTCATCAACGGTCCCGTCAACTTCGAGATAATGAAGTTTAACTGTATTTAAATATTTTCGGTACTTATTTGCTTAGAGTCATGAAACTTTGTTGGTTGATGCATCTTGGGTGCTTGGAGTACATCAACTGAAAAGTAGGTCACTGTGACCTGATTAAATATTTTTTTCAGGTACTGATTGGCTTAGAATCATCAAACTTTGTCATTTGATGCACCTTGGGTCTTCAAAGTATGTCAACTGAAAAGTTCATCACTGTGACCTACTTTTGAAATTTTATGGTTATAATTAAATATTTTAGGTATTAATTGGCTTAGAATCATCAAACTTTGTTAGTTGTTGCATCTTGGGTCCTCCAAGTACAACAACTGAAAAGTAGGTCAACATGACCTACTTTTGAAATTTTATGGCTTTATATACGTAAAATCATCAATCTTAGTTGATGTATCTTGGACCCTCAGAGAATGACAAGTGGTAAGTAGGTCACCATGACATACTCTCAGGTACTAATTGGCTTAGAATCATCTTGGGTTCTCAGAGTGTTTTATCTAAAATATAGGTCATGATGACCTACCTTTGGAATTTCAAGACTTTATCTAAATATACAGGATTCTTAGAGGCTTCAAATAGAAAAGATAGGTTGTACAGTTTATCAGAAAAGCAATTCAAGGCTCCTCTTGTATAACTTGGCACATGGTTTTTGATTTCATGAATGATGTTGCCATGGTTACTAAAAATAGAAATTTCTGTGAAATACTTTCAAAACGCTACTCCTCAAATGAAAACCTACAGTTTTCGTTTGATTTCAATATAACTTGGCGCACAAGTAGACTACATTAAGATACATAATTTTATTTATTGCTGCTTGTTGCAAAGTTTCAAATCCAAGTGCAACTTTTCTTTTGTTATACATACAGACCAGTAGAGCTACAGTCTCATCAGAGACTTCTGGTTTCTGCAATATTTTCAAAGTTTGTTTTAAAAAAATTAAATGGTAGTACTTTTGTGTCTCTAGCACATTTATCTCTTCTTGCATGCATACAATATTACATATGATGAAGGAAGAACGAGTTACATTGCAATGAACTCTTCTAGTTTGACATTACCTGTCTCTCTAGATATATTTTAAGAAATAAGGATTTTTTAATACAGTTTGAGTAGTATCACAAACACCCCCTTTTGAATCCTATAAATATCACTTACTCAGATATTTTATGAGATACTGCATGGGTATGAAAAAAGAACATATAGGAACCAACCAATATGCTATCAAATGAGGAATACATTTGACTCCTCAACCCAAAAGATTATTAGCTCACCTGAGCCAAAGGCTCAAATGAGCTTTTCTTATCAAATTTTGTTTAATATCATCCATCTCTCATCTATTTACTTTTTAGCCCACCTGAGCTGAAAGTCCAAGATAGCTTGTCTGATCACCTGTTGTCTTTTTGTCCATCTCTCTGTCCATTTGTCTGTCTGTCTATTATGATGAAATGTTTATAGTGCATCTGACTGCACCAACATTTAAAACAAAACAGTTCAATTAAAAGATCAAATAACTGACAAGAAATGAAAGAACAGAGGGTTAATAAAAAATTAATTTTTAAAAGTAAATAATGATTTTGTTGATTAAAGAGTGATACAAATCTGTCATTTTATTTTTCACTTTTAAGGGGGCTAGTAAAGGTGATTGTGGCTAGCTTTTGCCATTGCTAGCCCAACTGGGCTAATGTGCTAAAAATTTGTTTGATGTACACTGTATTTGATGTCATTAAATGCTTTACATGAGATTTCATATTTACTTTAGATCTTAAGGGTCCATTCACAGAAATCCAAGGCATGAATGCAGGTCATTTACCACCTGTAAATATACCAGAAAAGAAACTTTCGGAAGAAAATGAGGAAGGACAGAATATATCATCATTTGATGTTAAAGTGTCCAAAAGGTATAATCATTAATTTCCTCTTGTATGCAAAAAGGTCACCAGTTTGGACAAAACCATGATTTATGTAATGCTACAAAATTGAAAGTGTAGTTATCATACAAACAAACATGCATACATACATACGAGGGGTGATCAAAAAGTTCGCGAACTAGTTGAATTACTTCCTTAAAAGAAATAAAATGAGGTTTCAGTGTTCATTATTTTTTAAAGTAGTCCTCTCTGATTTTAATGCACATCTGCCATTGTTCTGCCCATGCGCGAATCACGTGATCCAGGCGGTCACGTGACATGCTTTGTAGCGGTCTGTTCACAGAATCTAAGAGATTTAACATCGTGACCATCACAACCCTAGTTCTCGGTCTCGGGAGCATCATTTATCCAATGTGGAAAAAGTATAGGCGCCTTCTTTTTATCATATCTCATATGTTTAAAGTCTAGAGTAAATGATATTTAGGGATTTAATATTTGTATTATTGCTCAGATATTCAAGTATTTTTCTTACTGTAGCTTGGCGATCTTTCAAAACAAATTGCTCAACTAAGGACACATCTTTTTACCAGCTTGCTTTCGCAGGGCACACAACAAACATCATTTTAAACCATCTCCCTGCCTTCACAAAAACATTAAATCCAATTAATGATTGAACTTCTGGTAAGTTTTTCGTCTTCACAAACCTTGTACAAATTATCATATTCCACTGCAAAGGAATTTCCGAGATATAAGTTAAACTTTACAGTCGCTCGTTGCTCGAATACGACTGAGTTAAAACCATTTTTTGTCACAAGTGACCTACATACTGGCGTCATTTTCTAATTGTGACGTCACAAACACAGAGCAAAACATTATTTAAGATCTGCTATTTATAGAACATGTGTATGACTATATGTGTGCCAAATTTCATTCTGATCTGAATTGTGGTTTTTTAAATATAGAGATAGTTCGCGAACTTTTTGATCACCCCTCGTACATACGAACAATCATGGTTATCCTTCGTCCTATTATGTACATTCATAGCTAAATGCAGGGAAATTTTCACCTCCATGAATGAGCATCACTTTTGAGATAGGATAGATACCATGGGACACAATGAAACATTGTGCAGTTAAAATTTTGTTTGTCTTGCCCTTGCACTTTTTGGTTAAATTTGACATTTCATATTTTGACTTAAAATTGGAGCCTACGTGACTGTAGAGGGTCACATGATGACAATAAATACCAATGTGAAAAGCGATAGACATACTCTTCAAAAGGCCATAAAGATATTTCATGTAGAGTTTCATGCTAAAAAATAAGATGTTTGAACATTAAGAAAATGTTGCCTTTAACAGTACTGTGTAGTTGGGTAGCAAGCAAAATTATGTCAAATCTTGAGGTGAGGTGTATAAAAATTTTCTGTCTAGTGATTAGTTTCTTTGGCCTCCTCTCTAGTGGATGATCCTGACCCAGTTTCCCCAAAGAACTAACCAGCTGTATACAGTTGTTTCGTGGACATTCACATGATGTCAGAGCAAATCAGAAAATTTCTTGCCAGATTTTATGATTTCCAAGAAGTGTTTGGCAGGCATTTTTTGGAAGGACTTTTTTAACCCACTTTGATTCAAGTGCAATAGATTATAAAAATTAATTATATAGGAAAGTATGTTTTCCCAAAGAATTCATTTTTGCACACTCTTCTTACTTGCAGTATTAAATCATATAACTGAAAATATAACTTTCGTATTTTTAAACAAAGATCAATATTTGTGTTCAATATTCATTAAATTATTTTACTGTCAAAAATAATTAGGTTGCTAAACTTTTTTGTTTTAGTATTGTAACAGTAGATCTATAATCTCATTAGAGACCACTTAGCTGCAATAATGCAGCCCTCAAAGATTTTTTTATCTGATATTTGAGGAGAGAGCTACAATTCCACAGGATCTCTGTAATGGTACATTTATATCCCCCCCCTCCAAAAAAAGAAATCAGATTGGGCTACATTATTGCAGGTAGAAACCATGTTTCCAGTCTAACTGATACAATATTTCTTTTAGTTGGAATGATGACCATGTAGATCCTGATGTTTATGTGATGGGTAATGACAGTGAAGATGATTGGTCGGACTGGGATAATAATTTGGTGGACACCTCTCCATCTCAACTAGCTCCAGTTATATCAATTGAGTCTGAAAAGAAGTTAGACAAGGAATATTGGAACTTCTCTAAGGAATCTTCTAAACAGGATTATGTTTTACACAAAGAAACAAGTCATAGAAACCAGCAATCACAACCTATTGGAAGAGATGGATCTAACAAAAATCATACCAGTTTAGATAAGCTGGCAAAAAATGCTTTAAAATTACAATCTTCAAAAAAAAAGCTGCCAGAGAAAGAAAACACACCACTTGGTGCTGAATTTGAAATTAAACAGTTGGGTCCCTCTGTACAAGTTGCTCTAGAAACAGACTATTTTGCAGATATGGGTCTGATTCCAGTGATTAAGCAGGGAGTGTCTTCGGAGGAAATAATGAAGAAACATAAAAATAACAGTTCAACATCATCAGCTGCTAAAATCTCTACAAACCCTCTGTCATACAACATGGATGAAAACTGTCAGCTGGTATAAATTTATCACCCTGAATTACGTAATTGTTACAGATTTTCCCCAAGGGGCAACAAGCATCATAAGTAGATCTACATGTGTTATAAAAAAAATTAATCTTTTTCAAAGAGGTAGGGGCTCCATGGGCCAAAATCAGCCCCAGAAATATGGAATTTTTAAAGTTAGTCCAAAAACTGGACTCCTCTTATTTTTGACTGTTTACAATTATTGTATTCCATAAATAGACAAACTTCCGGAAAAGGAGTATTCATAACATCATATTTATGACGTAAACTAGATGTAGTTTGGCAAAAATCGCCAACATCTCATAATTTTTGCAATAAATTAATCAAATAAAATACCTCTGCATGCATGCATCAAAATGAAATTTCTTTAAAATGTTCATTATTAAAGTATCTCTCAACATTTGAGGTATCGTACTGGTGCAAGCCTGCGGAGCATGAAAAATCCGCCAATGAATACAAAGCTTTCATGTCATTCCAAGTTATCAATAATCATTTATAAAATCAATAGAATCAACATTAGATATGATTTTGTGCTGTTATATCATCGTACAGGTTTAAAAAAGCATGCTTTCATATACTTATCGACAAATGAAATAAATTGATATCAATTTACGACATGGTAGTTGAAATATAGGACATTTAGGGTATTCCAAATCACCCCTCATTTTGCTACTCTAGGTAATTTACCTTATTGTTTTACCTTGCATGACACATGCACACGTGTGACAGCCAAACAATGATTAACAGCATGGTTTATACTTCGTACATACAAAAAATAAAGAGGTAAACAAAGTGCATTAATTAAAAACTTTAAAAATTTTATTCATTAACTTGCTTTCCTCTCTGAAAAAAAGGTTGCATTGTATTTCTCATCAATATTGTGGCATTATTGCCTTGTTGGTGGATAAAACATGGTATTATAATAGGTATTGGTAGAACAGCAATTTTATAAGCTTCCATGAGCATTAATTGTTTGAAATATATCCCCCACCCCCTTGGCCTAGGAGTTTAACCTACTTTTGAAAAACTTTAACCTTGGCCATAACTTTTGAACAGTTGTTGCTAAGGCTTTCATACTTCACATGTGTAATCCTTGTGATAAGACCTTCCTTTGGATACCAACAACTTTGACCTTGACCTTGGAGTTTGACCTTCTTTTGGAAAACTTTAACTTTGGCCATAACAGACCTTTCCTTGGGCACCATTAATTTTGACCTTGATGTTTGACATACGTTTGAAAAAAAACTTTAACCCTTTGCCATATCTATTCAATGGTTGCTGCTAGTGCTTTCATATTTCACAGGTATATTCCTTGAGACAAGACTTAACTTTGGGTACCAACATATTTGTTTTGCATTTTAGAAAGTTTAACCTTTGCTATAAGTTGCCATACGGGGGCATCAGTGTTTCACAAACACATCTTGTTTTTGTTACTAATGCAGTCAGAGACATATTTCTGAACAAAGGTCATTTCTATGACAACCATTAGATTATCATGGTAATACTGTAACAAAGGAATTTTTAGCAACCTTTAAAAATAAACACTAATAATGTTTTTATTTATATTAAAGAGTATGATTAACTCAATGACCAGTAAGGAAGTAACTGTGTGCATATATTATGTAATAAAGCTATTTTTAACGTTATTGACTAAGTAACACCTTTAGTTTATGCTTCAATTTTCTCCTTAAATTGACTTTCTCGAACAATTTGATGTTATTTTTGAAAAATTGACTTCTACAGCATATAACCAGAAAGCATAATTTATTTCTGAGATGGGGCCAATTTTGACCCTTGGAGCCCCTACCTCATAGATGAAATATTAACAATTTTTAAACTGATATTCTTAGTTGGTCAGTTGCCCTGGTGTCAGTATGAGTGTGGCATTATGTTTAAAGTTTTTGGAGCAAGTTCATTCCCAAGTAACTCTAAGCCCTTGCAGGCAAAGTGCATCTTCTGATACATACTATAAGACTTGATAAATTTGCTGGATCTGGCCTATAGGCCATAAAACTTAGATAAGTTCATTTTTTATCTCATTACCCAAGTATCTATAAGCCCTATGGTCATCAAACAAGCACGGATGATGCATATGAGGATACAATATAATACTACCAGATCTTGCACAGATGCTGGAATTGACCTATATTTGCCATATGAGAGACCTGGTTAAAGCAATTGGAGCAGATTCATTTGCAAGTGATTTTGAGCCTTAAGGTGTCAAATTTTGTTTGAAATGTGCGTCTAAGGAGGCATACTGTAGACATGCTTCAGATGCTGGATTTAACCTAAAAAATGTCTAAAAATTGAGAGACCAGTTTAAAGTTTTTGGGGTAGGTTATTTTCCAAGTAACTACAGTCAAACCTCGATGTTGTCTGAAACTCAATGGCACTGAGATAAAACTTTGAGATATCTGAGGATTTGAGATATCCAGGATAAAACACTTAAAGGATAAGGGATTGGGACTCCAAAATAACTTCGGCATAACCATGGTATTCAAGATATCGATGTTCAAGATACCAAAGTTCAACTATATAAGAACTAAAGTTACCAAACATGCATGGATGGTGCAACTCAAGATGCACACTACCAGCCTTGATTTGGATGCTTGATCTGACCTACATTTTTCAGATTCAGTTAACCACATTCACAAAAATATTTTGGAGCAGGTCCATTCACTAGTAACTAAAAGCCCTATGGTGGCAAAACTTGCAATGAAGATGAATCTAGAAATGCAGCCCATGAGAATTACTCCAGATACTGGATCTATCATACATTATCAGGAAGACTGAACAGGTTAAAGCTTTTGGAGCAGGTCTATTCCTAAGTATCTTTAAGCAATTTGGTGACCAAACTTGAATGGATGATGCATCAAAGGGTGCTCAGTACCAAGTTGGATTTGACCTTCATTTCCAAATGAGTGACCAGATTAAAGATTTTTGAGCAGGTCCATTGCTAAGTAGATATAAGCTTTAAGGTGACCAAACTTGCAATAAAGATGCATCTGAGGGTGCATCCTACCAGAATTGCCTCAGATTGTGGATCTGACATACATTATCAGGATGATTAAACAGGTTAAAGCCAGTCACAAGTAAATTTATTGTAGCACTTTGGTGATAAAATTTACATGGATGATGCATTAAAAGATTCCCAATACCAGGGTACATATAACCTACATTTCCAGATGATTGACTAAATTAAAATTTTTAGCAGATTCATTTCTAAATAACTATAAAGCCTATAATTTGGACCATATATTTATTTATACTATAATCGTGTAAGGTCACGCTCATATGACTCAAAAGTTAAATAATCGTTGGACTATGACATTTTAATGCTTGGACTGAGATTTGTAATTATCTTGTAGTCCAACAAAAAGATTGCTCACAACCAGAGGT
Source organism: Saccostrea echinata (assembly GCF_033153115.1). Lineage (NCBI taxonomy): Eukaryota > Metazoa > Mollusca > Bivalvia > Ostreida > Ostreidae > Saccostrea > Saccostrea echinata. The sequence goes on from NW_026889774.1 coordinate 17,303,939, forward strand.
ATTATCACCTTCAAATAATTACAATTCAACAAGATTCAGGCCACAGTAATTTTCAGCATAATTCTTTTCTTTAGTTGTCCTGTAAAAACAGACATAGTTTTATATAATTTTACAACTTGAAAATATCGATATGTATTTTCTCTTTCAAATGTTATAGTTGAAGTCCATTATTTTACTTACTTTCAGGACATGGAGGGCTGGGAAGATGACTTGAATTGGACAGAGGAAGACTAGATTACATGTAGACTCTTTTAACTTGCAATATATTTACCATTATGATATGATTTTTTTTTTTTTGGTTTCATTTAGTTGTACTTGATTTTTATGTACCAATATCATTTTTGTGTCACCTACAGAGCAGAGCAATAGTGTTTGTCTGTCTATCATATCTTATATCTTGAGAACTGCAAAAGGTGTTGATTTCATATTTTGGCCATATGTTGATTGGCACTATGACTTTTGTAAAACTGTGGTTACCAACCTGGTGACCTTTCAACTTGACCTTTGACCTTCTTTTCAAAAAAAGTTTTTAATGCTGATATACTGCATATTTTGGACATTTGAGAGGTAGGGGTTCTTTTTAAAATAGCATGTGTACTTTCATAAGAAATACCAGCATTATACATAGTCCACTTCATCTTGTCATTTGGCATACTTTTCAAAAATACTCTGAATTGTTATTTTATCTATTGTCTTCTAAATTTTGAGATGCAGGGCCTTCATAACCAGCATATATCAGCATATATATATATATATATATATATATATATATATATATATATATATATATTTAACCGACTTCGAGCTGTTAGCGGCATATCGTTACTGTTGACACTTGCTGGTTACATCGCCTTTTTCTATTAAGTTATGTAAAAGTTCAAGCTTTTATCAGGTAGTATGATTAGATATTTTTATTTCGAAGAATTAGAAAGCATTTGTGAGATAAATAAGTAAAGCAATTAAAAATTATTCATCATATACATTGTTTGTTTGCCACTAAGTGCCATGGGGTGTTTTTAAACTTGATGCCTCTAAATTTTTGCAGCACTTACTGGCATGGAGAAATTAGAAAGGGACGAAACTTCTCCAATCTTCTTTGAAACTCACTAAATATTCATTGAATTTAGAGTTATCTGATTATACAATGTTAATTAACAATTAGTTTGTGTTGTCATAGCTTAAACCTTTACTCATAAAAGTGTTAAAGAAAAGAAAAAAAACACTATATCTCAACTCTAATAAATTACACTGAATTTTTTTTTACATCTTTAAAATTGATATTCTTCCCGTGGGAAGATAAAAATAAATAAAGAGGTTGTTTAAATTCAATAATATAATAGTAATATAATAGTAAGGCCAGCAATCTTTGATTCTTTTGATCGATTACGAATGCAGCGTTCTTTTACCAACATTATTTTTTAAAAGCGTATAGCTTTATGTTTATACAGATATATTTTCTAAAAATAATTAATTTAATGACATAGAACTACCTCTCCATTAATATTCTGATAAGAAATGTTGGAACAATTATCTATAAATACATGTACGCAGTTATAGTGACACATTGTATGAAGAAAAGTATTTTTCTTTGCTGGTAAACTTCTTGTTTACATGGCTCTCCTATTCTAAAAATAAACCAAAACAAACCTGAGTTACGGCCTGTTAAGGATTAAGAAAAGGAGCGGATTTAACTAGGTGTATATGCAAAGTAAAAGTAATTGTACTCGGTAACATCTAAACCGCTGATATAAACCTAGCAGAATATAAAGGAATGTATAAAATGAAGGATGAATAATAGAGGACATTATTGAGGCCTCTGGAACATTAAGGTGCATATTCTATTTCATATTTTCATAGAAAATGAAAATAATAATAATAATATAAATATAAGATTAGTTTAAACTTTTATATTTATAGTGTTTAAACAGATTTATGCCATGTAATATTTTTTATCGAAATATATTTATATTTATTATTATCTTATTTATTTAATTTTTTGGGAAAGCAATTTTTTATGTGTTCTTATAGGAATTCATTTTGTAATCAGATAACTACGAGAATTTAGATTTGAATATAGATATGTAATGCAAAGCCAGTACCTAGCGGTATATCGCCTCTTCATTCACTTATCTATTTGCCGCATTTTTCCTGTTAATGTTTTGGAAAAAGCCATGTAAAAATTACATATCTGAGATTAAAAAAATGTCATTATTTTTATTTTAAAGGAAAAGGAATAAATATTTATTTCTGCAGAAATTAACAAAAGAAGACTTAATGTTCAAAAGCAATTCTAATATTAAGGAAAAGCCATTATAAAAATAATATACCTGTGATGCAAATGCGCATTTTAATTTTTAGAGTATGTCTGTAGTCTTGTAGTACTCGGTAGACCATATCAATAGCCTAGGGTACTGATCTCCTACCTGTCCTGTAGAACTCGGTAGACCGTATCAATAGCCTAGGGTACTGATCTCTTACCTGTCCTGTAGTACATTGTAGACCGTATCAATAGCCTAGGGTATTTGACTCTTACCTGTCCTGTAGTACTCGGTAGACCATATCAATTGCCTAGGGAACTGATCTCTTACCTGTCCTGTAGTACTCGGTAGACCGTATCAATAGCCTAGGGTATTGGACTCTGACCTGTAATGTAGTACTCAGTAGACTGTATCAATAGCCTAGGGTTCTGGTCGCTTACCTGTCCTGTAGTACTCGGTAGACCGTATCAATAGCCTAGGGTATTGGACTCTGACCTGTAATGTAGTACTCAGTAGACTGTATCAATAGCCTAGGGTTCTGGTCGCTTACCTGTCATGTAGTACTCGGTAGACCGTATCAATAGCCTAGGGTACTGGACTCTTACCTGTCCTGTAGTACTCGGTAGACCGTATCAAAAGGCTAGGGTATTGGACTCCTACCTGTGTTGTAGTACTCGGTAGACCGTATCAATAGCCTAGGGTACTGATCTACAACCTGTCTTGTAGTACTCGGTAGACCGTATCAATAGCCTAGGGTACTGGACTCTGACCTGTAATGTAGTACTCAGTAGACTGTATCAATAGCCTAGGGTTCTGGTCGCTTACCTGTCCTGTAGTACTCGGTAGACCGTATCAATAGCCTAGGGTATTGGACTCTGACCTGTAATGTAGTACTCAGTAGACTGTATCAATAGCCTAGGGTTCTGGTCGCTTACCTGTCATGTAGTACTCGGTAGACCGTATCAATAGCCTAGGGTACTGGACTCTTACCTGTCCTGTAGTACTCAGTAGACCGTATCAAAAGGCTAGGGTATTGGACTCCTACCTGTGTTGTAGTACTCGGTAGACCGTATCAATAGCCTAGGGTACTGATCTACAACCTGTCCTGTAGTACTCGGTAGACCGTATCAATAGCCTAGGGTACTGGACTCTTACCTGTCTTGTAGTACTTGGTAGACCGTATCAATAGCCTAGGGTATTGGACTCTTACCTGTCTTGTAGTACTCGGTAGACCGCATCAATAGCCTAGGGTGCTGGACTCTTACCTGTCCTGTAGTACTCGATAGACCATATCAATAGCCTAGGGTATTGGACTCTGACCTGTAATATAGTACTCAGTAGACCGTATCAATAGCCTAGGGTACTGGTCACTTACCTGTCCTGTAGTACTCGGTAGACCGTATCAATAGACTAGGGTACTGGTGACTTAACTGTCCTGTAGTACTTGGTAGACCGTATAAATAGCCTAGGGAACTGATATCTTACCTGTCCTGTAGTACTCGGTAGACCGTATCAATAGACTAGGGTACTGGACTCCTACCTGTCCTGTAGTACTCGGTAGACCATATCAATAGCCTAGGGTACTGGTCACTTACATGTCCTGTAGTACTCAGTAGACTGTATCAATAGCCTAGGGTTCTGGTCACTTACCTGTCTTGTAGTACTCGGTAGGAAGTATCAAAATAGCCTAGGGTACTGATCTCCAACCTGTCCTGTAGTACTCGGTAGACCGTATCAATAGCCTAGGGTACTGGACTCTTACCTGTCCTGTAGTACTCGGTAGACCATATCAATAGCCTGGGGTATTGGACTCTTACCTGTCTTGTAGTACTCGGTAGACCGCATCAATAGCCTAGGGTACAGATCTCCTACCTGTCCTGTAGTACTCGGTAGACCGTATCAATAGCCTAGGGTATTGGATTCTTACCTGTCTTGTAGTACTCAGTAGACCATTTCAATAGCCTAGGGTACTGATCGCCTACCTGTCCTGTAGTATTCAGTAGACCGTATCAATATCCTAGGGTTCTGGTCACTTACCTGTCCTGTAGTACTCGGTAGACCATATCAATAGCCTAGGGTTCTGCTGACTTACCTGTCATGTAGTACTCAGTAGACCATATCAAAAGCCTAGGGTACTGGACTCTTACCTGTTATGTAGTACTCAGTAGACGGTATCACTAGCCTAGGGTATTAGACTCTTACCTGTCTTGTAGTACTCAGTAGACTGTATCAATCGCCTAGGGTACTGGACTCTTACCTGTCCTGTAGTACTCGGTAGACCTTATCAATAGCCTAGGGTATTGGACTCTTACCTGTCTTGTAGTACTCGGTAGACTATATCAATAGCCTTGGGAACTGATCTCTTACCTGTCCTGTTGTACTCGGTAGACCGTATCAATAGCCTAGGGTATTGGACTCTGACCTGTAATGTAGTACTAAGTAGACCGTATCAATAGCCTAGGGTTCTGGTCACTTACCTGTCCTGTAGTACTCGGTAGACCGTATCAATAGCCTAGGGTATTGGACTCTTACCTGTCTTGTAGTACTCGGTAGACCATATCAATAGCCTAGGGTACTGATCTCCTACCTGTCCTGTTGTACTCGGTAGACCATATCAACAATAGCGTAGGGTTCTGGTCACTTACCTGTCCTGTAGTACTCGGTAGACCATATCAATAGCCTAGGGTACTGATCTCCTACCTATCATGTAGTATCGGTATACCGTATCAATAGCCTAGGGTATTGGACTCTTACCTGTCCTGTAGAACTCGGTAGACTGTATCAATAGCCTAGGGTATTGGACTATTACCTGTAATATAGTAATCAGTTGACTGTATCAATAGCCTAGCGTACTGGTCACTTACCTGTCCTGTAGTACTCAGTAGACTGTATCAATAGCCTAGGGTTCTGGTCACTTACCTGTCCTGTAGTACTCGGTAGACCGTATCAATAGCCTAGGGTACTGGACTCTTACCTTTCCTGTAGTACTCAGTATATGGTATCATTAGCCTAGGGTATTGGACTCTTAGCTGTCTTGTTGTACTCGGTAGACCGTATCAATAGCTTAGGGTACTGATCTCCTACCTGTCCTGTAGTACTCGGTAGACCGTATCAATAGCCTAGGGTACTGATCTCTTAACTCTCCTGTAGTACTCAGTAGACCGTATCAATAGCCTAGGGTATTGGACTCTTACCTGTCTTGTAGTACTCGGAAGACCGTATCAAACGCCTAGGGTACTGGATTCTTACCTGTCCTGTATTACTCGGTAGACCGTATCAATAGCCTAGGGTATTGGACTCTTACCTGTCTTGTAGAACTCGGTAGATTATATCAATAGGCTAGGGTACTGATCTCCTACCTGTCCTGTAGTACTGGGTAGACCGTATCAATAGCCTAGGGTACTGGACTCTTACCTGTGTTGTAGTACTTGGTAGACCGTATAAATAGCCAAGGGTATTGGAATCTTAGCTGTCTTGTAGTACTTGGTAGACCGTATCAATAGCCTAGGGTACTAATCTCCTACCTGTCCTGTAGTACTTGGTAGACCATATCAATAGCCTAGGGTACTGGACTCTTACCTGTCCTGTAGTACTCGGAAGACCGTATCAATAGCTTAGGGTATTGGACTCTTACCTGTCTTGTAGTACTCGGTAGACCGTATAAATAGCCTAGGCTATTGGACTCTTACCTGTCTTGTAGTACTCGGAAGATCCTATCAATAGCCTAGGGTACTGGACTCTTACCTGTCCTGTAGTACTCGGTAGGCTGTATCAATAACCTAGCGAACTGATCTCTTACCTGTCTTGTAGTACTCGGTAGACCGTATCAATAGCCTAGGGTATTGGACTCTGACCTGTCCTGTAGTACTCGGAAGACCGTATCAATAGCCTAGGGTATAGCATAGTATGAGGTAGGTGTAAAATAATTAACATTTGAGTTAATTAGATAAAGTTAGAGGGGCCCAAAAAAGGGTTCACGGCACTATGCTTATAAGTGGAAATATTCTTTAATATTCTTATTGCTTCAAATATTATTATTGGAAAATCTTCTTTTTTAATCTCTCACGCGGAATGCAAGCACTTACAGCGAATTACGAAATAGCGGTTAAAGTAATATACGCTATCCCTTACCAAAAATATTGCCTTCCTGCAAACATTTGCTGCAAGTCTGCAGCAAACATTGCTGCAAACTTGCTGCAGACATTGCTGCAAGCTTGCTGCAATGAAGCTAAGTAAACCATGGCAGCCTATACAAAGCCGTTGGGTTTGCAGCAAGTTTGCGGCAAGTATGCAGCAAGCTTGCAGCAAACATTTTACCATGCAAATGAGGTTTGCTGCAAGTCTGCAGCAAACACTGGATTTTCCAAATATGGCAACCTTGCTGCAAGCTTGCGGCAATCATTGCTGCAAGCTTGCGGCAAACATTGCTGCAAGCTTGCGGCAAACATTGCTGCAAGCTTGCAGCAAACATTGCTGCTAACTTGCGGCAAGGAATATAATTATTGTATTTGGCACATTCCTGGGTACAAGCAGCAAGTTCGCAGAAAGCCTTTGTCCTGACCTTAATCTGTTGAAGTTAACTATAAAGAAAATCCACCACATGTGTATGAAATGATGCAAGCTAGTTTCTGAAGTGTTGATAGTCTCTCTTTATGTTCCTTGACAATGTTCACATTCTATTCTTAATAAAAAATATAATTTTTTTGACAAGTACAGAAAATTAAAAACTTCGCACATTCCTTTAACAATAAAATTTTACGGTTAATACTAATTTATTTGAAAACATATAAACATTTATAATAGTTGATTTGGAACCTTTAATACATTTAAAGAAACATACAATTGTGATATTAAAATAAAGATTAAAATTCATAAATAGATTAAGATTTGACCTAGCAAGTACATGTTACTTGAACATGCTTTAAAGAGATAATTGTTTCATTATCAAAATAAAACAAAATCAGATCTTACCAATTAGATGTTTTGTATGCCAATATACACCTACATTCAGAATTTTGCTTTTGTAATCATTCAACATGTTCAAAATGGGAAGTATTCCTAACAAAATACTGAAACATCTACACTTCAATTCAAACATTTCAAAATGGCGAATTCTGTGTTGACCCCCGTACAATCTGCATTTCATTGGCTGATTTGACTTGTTTACTGTTCTTGCGAACTTCCTGCAAACATTCAATTTGTTAAATGTTTCCTGCGAACTTGCTGCGAACAACAGATTGGCGTGTATGTTTCTTGCAATGTTCCTGCAAACATGTTGAGTTCCTGCGAATTTGCTGCAAGCTTACAGCAATTGCTGCAATGTTTGCCGCAAGATCGCAGCTAGCGGCAATCATCTGCGAACAAGAAAAGTTTCTTCCTGCGAACAATTTTGTTTGCTGCAAACTTGCAGCAGACTTGCTGCAGGTCTGCAGCAAACATAACAGTTTGGTAAGGGATAACGTGCGCCATTTTAAAATACGGCTGGAAATTTATATATTTTGTTTACCAATAAAAGTTACGAAAATGCTGTAAATTACACCATTTAAATAAAATTTGTTATAAAGTTATCAAATTATAATTATTTATTATCCTGCAAGGAGAATAATGTCTATTTTTAAGTAAATCCACCACGTGACGCCGTCGCTACTTTTAGATTGATAAACAAACACGGCGTCAAGAAAACGAGGTAAGCCCTTTGAGATACAACTCACTTTTGACATGGATGGCGTGTTTCTATTAATATAACTTATCTTTAAATGTAATCAGTATCAAAAATCTATACTCTGTTATGACGCATATTAACCTTTTATTAATAATCGTTGTCAAAATGCAACGTGCCTCGTTGTCTATAATTTCCCGTGGACATACGTGTCTATATTTAGACCTACTGTTTACGCACTTCCTTTATCAATATTCATGAAAAGACTGAATTCTTGATTGCAGATATTGCTTTATTGTTCTGTTATTACAACGAGTTTTATAGTTAAATTTTGTGGAAATATTATTTTTTCATTACACTTTATGTGTTTCAAATCATTTAATCATTTTGTTTCACATACAAATCGGCATCCATACGGCGTATATTACTTTAAGTTTTCAATAGCTTGCTGGATAGCTCAATAGGGTATTTAATTTGGTCTAACAAGTATCACATTAGGTTTGAATCTAGGTCACAAGGTTACTCAGGTGTATTATTAGATTTTACAGGTAAATGTGAGTTGATTTCAATGTTTATGAAGTCACATGTATGTGCCAAAGTGTTATGCAGTAAATACATGCAATAATTTTATTTAATTGCAAATAATTTTTGCAGAGTTAGTGAATGACAGTCTCCCTTTTCCATTCTTATAAAAGGTATTCTTTAATAAAGTCAAGAAGTTAGCTCCCCACTCCAATTTTCCCACTTTATGGATTATAGATAAACAGGCACATGAACAGATCATATTATAAATACTTGGAATGATATAAATAACACATATAACATGTATTAAATTAATTATGAGGAACATTTCTACGCCCATCAAATGTCTCTCTTCATATCTGTTACTCTGAAAAATCTGAAATTTGAATTGATAAAGAGCTTGTTTTAAAAAAGAACTAAGACTAAGACTTGGTACTCTTGCTATTTATTCTATTCTTTACATGGATTCAATTCTTAATTACTTTATTCTTTCAATTTTCAAAAAATAACATCGAGGGAATATTATAAAAGCAAATTAAATTATTCAGCGATGAGAGTTAAGAACTTTTAGTTTTAATTTTATATGTAAAAATTATTTTTAAACCTTAATAAATCTAGCAAAATTATAAATCAAAAAACCTGGATGATGAGATTTTGATGTACAACAAATAGTGTACTCAAAAACCAATGTATTTGAATGCTGGATTAAGCAATGTTAAGCAGTTTAATCTAAAACATAGGTGCTGGTGCTACTTTTTTTTACTACCATTTGTCCAAAAGTGAAATTTTACCCTCTAATATGAAATTACTTGTACGTAATAAAAAAAAAAGATTACAATGGGGTTTTATTGTGGAAGTGACAGTACTTGGAAGCAATTAGAAAGAATAATATGCATATTGAAGCACTAGAATACACTTTTACTGAAAAAAAAATTTCAATTAAAGAAAAATATTGCATTGTATTGTATTTACATCATAACACTTTAGCACATACATGTGACTTCATAAACATTGAAATCAACTCACATTTATCTGTAAAATCTAATGATACACCTGAGTAACCTTGTGACCTAGATTCAAACCTAATGTGATACTTGTTAGACCAAATTAAATACCCTATTGAGCTATCCAGCAAGCGATTGAAAACTTAACCGCTATTTCGTAATTCGCTGTAACGGCATATCGTCCGTGTGGGCACTTTGAGGCATAATGGGTCTTTAATAATAATATCTAATATCAAAAAACAATTCTAACTTGTGAATAAGCCATGTTGTAAATATGTATCTAAGATACACAGTTGAATTATTGTAATAAAGCACAACTTATAAATAATTTTTCTACAAAACCTTAAAACGAAAATTTCATTAGATTATATATCAGTAACCCGTTAAGCCTGAAAAGAAATAATATGGATACGAAAATATATTTATCAAATTCAAAAAAATGTCCACGATTCAAATATTGTAATTCAAAAATCTTCTCTTTTGCTCTCTCTTTACAGAAAAATATCAAGATATCAAGATGTTTTTTTAAACCGTCTCTACACTGCACACTAAAGACTTACGATTCTCTGGGAGGGGGGGGGGGGTCAGTTTCGAGTGGCCTGCCGTTAGATCGAAATTCTAAAAAAAAAATAGAAATTCATAGAATATTACACAATATGTTATCAATTCAAATATTCTTTACATTTTTAAAGGCCACAATACTAGTAAATTCACATATACTTTCTCCACAGAAGAAAACAACAGTGATTTCTATTCAGTGACACCGTGTTGCGTTCATTATTTTTCGTTTGGAGGGTAAATACCACGTACCATACAGTCAAAATCAGTAGACTTAATGAGAAATGATTGATTTTATTTTATTTTGAAATGGGTAAAAGTTAAAGTTAACACAACAATAACGAATGATGAAATCTTATTGTACTCAAAACTGCAAGAATTGAAATTTATATAGTTATGTCATGGAATGCAAGCACTTAGCGGCGTATCGTCTGTGTGGACATTTTGAGGCATAATGGGTCTTCTAAATTAAATAGATAATTTTTTTTATTATTCAAATAAAATTCTATGGATTGGAAAAGCATGTAAACAATTAAATATCTGCGATGAAAATTAGCATCATTGTTTTAAGGTAAAAGTAATAAATTATTTGTCTATAGAATTCAACAACAACAATCATTAGACGAGTTTTTGTTAGATAATATATCATTAACTCTCTAAGCCCCAAAAGAAATACTGTTCATACGAATGCAGAAAATTGATTACCTAAAAATATATTCAATATTCTGAGCTTTGTTTGAAATATATTTTAATTCTAAACACTTTTTCTATTGCCGTTTCTCTACAGAGAAACTTTCAAGATGTTTTAAAGAAAATATTCATGTCGTTAAAAACGGTCAAATTGATTGACAATTGATTTTCTCAAATTTTAAAATGAGTAAATGTTAAAAGTACAACACCAAAAACGAATAATTAATTTATGTTTAAAAAAAATCGAGCGTTTAAATGTACATATAGTTATATCATAAAAAGCAAGCACTTAGCGGCATATCGTCCATGTGGACACTTTGTGGCATACAGGGTCTTGTTAAATTAAATCAATAACCAAGGATATGACTTTTTTTTTTTTAAAAAAAATTATTTTGTGATAAGCCATGTTTAAAATATGTATCTGCGTAAACAATCGCATTATTGTAATATTGGAGAAGTATTAAATAATTTTTTCTACAAAATTTAAGAACAAAAAAAGAGGGTAAAGTTATATAGCTGTTGTTGTTATATTCACTACGAAAAAATGCATATTGCCTGAAACCGTGAGATATACTTAGGTAGGTAAATAATTAAAATTACTCAAATATACATAGTGCATACGTGATATGTTTCTGCTAGGCATAAGGGAAACTGCCCAATTACGTATGCACATTATGCCCCCCCCCTTTCCCACTAAAATGCTATGCAATTTGATATTTGTTAAACAGACATCCTCCACCCCCGACAATTAAAAACAAAAAATAAATAGTGCTGAAAACAATATATTTTATTAAACTTTACTACCCCAAATTAGGCATCAATTTTATGCCCCCCCCCCCCCCCTCAGCCAAGACGCTATGCACTTTGCATTATGTAAAAAAAAAAAAAAATTACCACATACAATTTTGTCACCTCGGGCAACTAGTTGCGGAGGGGATATAGCATCGCCAATGTGCGTATGTGTGTGTGTTAGTGTGTTTGTGTGTTAGTGTGTTCGCTACACCTTGTGGGCAAGATTGACAGAAAACCTTTGCATTAACAATTCTCAGCGTTTACATACTTGTGTGGCAGTATAAAAGGACGAAGCCTATTCATTTTCAAGTTCATTGTAGAAATATTTCTTCAGATATCGCGTTTTTAATGCCTCGAAACCCTGAAACTTTACGTACGAGTTGACAATAATCATTTGTGGGCAAGATTGACAGAGGACTTCTGCATTTACCGCCCTCAGCGTTTACATACTTGTGTAGTAGTATAAGATGATGAATCTGTCTATGTAAAAAAAAAAATGACCACATACAATTTTGTCAAAAGTAAGGAATTTGATCCTAATGTTGTGGGTTTGAATCTCTAGTTTTGCAGGACGTGGAGATTGGTCCTTTGAATGAGATCGTTTAAACCATGGACCCATGTCTCTATATATTATGCTGGCACAGAAAGATACCTCACTGCTCAATGATCGTCAGTTCCTATTATAGGAAAGAATGTGCAGCTCTCCGCTGAAAAGCCTTCATTTGAGCAAAAAATTCCTGATAGGGACATTAAACAAAATACATTGTACTATCAATCTTTAACATGTTTAACGTCCCTCGAGAGAATTTATCTCTTACGAGATATTGCCATTTCCAGTGAAGTTGCTGTCGCGAGGGAATGCTCCGCTTGGCGGTGCCCTTGTTCTTAATAGAAATAATGTGGATACATTTATTGAATTTAAGAGTCAAAATCAGCAAGCATTGAGCATTCAGTTAAAAAATGTGGAAAGTGGCATAGAAACAGATTTGGTTAAAACTCGTATATAAATTCTAATAGAAATAATGTGGATACATTTATTGAATTTAAGAGTCAAAATCAGCAAGCATTGAGCATTCAGTTAAAAAATGTGGAAAGTGGCATAGAAACAGATTTGGTTAAAACTCGTATATAAATTTTCAGAACAAAGGGTATGATAGAAAAAGGAAAGCCAAAAATAATTTTTCGCATTGTTGCTATGGAAACCACGCGCCTTTCATATAGCGTGTTTTGTACTTTATCATGACACTTGAATTTATGATTAAACAAATACTTTATTATTACTAGTCATTAAAAAAACTTTTTAAATTATTATTTTATTCATATAGATATACTCTATTCTAACAACTGTTGATTATTGAAATTCTCTTCACTTTTGATAAATAAAACTATTTTTGGAGGTTTATTTTGCTTTCAAAAACAGCAAATTTGAAGTAATCTAGAAGAAATCTACAACCATATAAAAGCTTATCAACATAAAATATTTATCAAACAGTATTTGTTCTAGAAGAATCAAGAAAAAAATCTGCAGGCAACTAAAGCATTTTTATATAATAACTGATTTAATATAGCTCTCTAACATAGGAGGAATAAACGGCAGTTTTCGAAAACAATGTACAGAAGACTAGCAGAAAATTACAAACTTGGAGCAGTCTGAGCCTCAGTTTTGGCGTTTTCATGAGTCTTAATTAGGGTGAGTGACTGAATTTTTTTTTTACAATTTCCCAATACAACAGTTACCGAAGAATGTATAACATAAATCAACCATGCAATTAAATATGTAACACATGTCAAGTGTTTTTGCACATTTCGATTTAATTCTCATCCAATGCAGTTCACTCTAGAAGGTTATGTGAATTTTTCTATGAATGTTTTGATTTGCGTTCCAAGAATAAAGCACAATTATAATATATATATATACTAATATATAATACAGTATATACAGTATATTTAATGCATTTATTAGTTCATCACTGTCCATGCCATACTGTTTGCTTAATATGTTCAATCTTTAAGTTGTAAAACAATGCATAGTTGACTTCACTGATCCATACACTTGCATGTATGTAATATGTATTTTATCATTTGTCTTTTGTATATGTAACATAGTTGTATGCCAACATGTTTGGTGAATCAATAAAGAAATTGAATTGAATTGATTGATTAATATATATACGTTAGCATTACTTTAGTATTTTATAACTAAACAGAAAAGATTATGCATGGCCTGAGGAACCAGGAGGAGGGGGGTATGCCTCCCCAATGATATTGCCGATATTAAACTATAATGTGATAAAATGACATTAAATTCCCCAACTTAACTTTGCAATAGTTCAGGTCATACTTGAGTGAAAGACTTTTAAGTGAAAGACAATCTTTCTCAAAATGTTCTCAAAATGAAATGGTTCTAAATGCTACAAATACCAAATGCATGTTAGTCGGTACGCATCAAAAGAGATCAAATTCTTCTGAGCATGATACGGTAATTAGCGGTTGCAACAGGGCCCCCGGGGAGGGGGGGGGGCGTGTGCTGAATTCTCCCGGGAATATTCTGACACCCGAATGGTTGTTACTTTTCTTCATCTCACCAACGTCAGCAGGGGAATTGGTATGTGTGTGCATGTCAGGTGTGTGGCTGTTTGTTTGTTTGTTTGTTTTTTCTTTTTTTCTTTTTTTTTTTTTTTTTTTTTTTTTTTTTTGCATTTTTGCGACACGAGGATATTCCTTGAACAGGGATACAACACAGGGGCCGGTAACATACCCCTTACCAAAAATATTGCCTTCCTGCAAACATTTGCTGCAAGTCTGCAGCAAACATTGCTGCAAACTTGCTGCAGACATTGCTGCAAGCTTGCTGCAATGAAGCTAAGTAAACCATGGCAGCCTATACAAAGCCGTTGGGTTTGCAGCAAGTTTGCGGCAAGTATGCAGCAAGCTTGCAGCAAACATTTTACCATGCAAATGAGGTTTGCTGCAAGTCTGCAGCAAACACTGGATTTTCCAAATATGGCAACCTTGCTGCAAGCTTGCGGCAATCATTGCTGCAAGCTTGCGGCAAACATTGCTGCAAGCTTGCGGCAAACATTGCTGCAAGCTTGCAGCAAACATTGCTGCTAACTTGCGGCAAGGAATATAATTATTGTATTTGGCACATTCCTGGGTACAAGCAGCAAGTTCGCAGAAAGCCTTTGTCCTGACCTTAATCTGTTGAAGTTAACTATAAAGAAAATCCACCACATGTGTATGAAATGATGCAAGCTAGTTTCTGAAGTGTTGATAGTCTCTCTTTATGTTCCTTGACAATGTTCACATTCTATTCTTAATAAAAAATATAATTTTTTTGACAAGTACAGAAAATTAAAAACTTCGCACATTCCTTTAACAATAAAATTTTACGGTTAATACTAATTTATTTGAAAACATATAAACATTTATAATAGTTGATTTGGAACCTTTAATACATTTAAAGAAACATACAATTGTGATATTAAAATAAAGATTAAAATTCATAAATAGATTAAGATTTGACCTAGCAAGTACATGTTACTTGAACATGCCTTAAAGAGATAATTGTTTCATTATCAAAATAAAACAAAATCAGATCTTACCAATTAGATGTTTTGTATGCCAATATACACCTACATTCAGAATTTTGCTTTTGTAATCATTCAACATGTTCAAAATGGGAAGTATTCCTAACAAAATACTGAAACATCTACACTTCAATTCAAACATTTCAAAATGGCGAATTCTGTGTTGACCCCCGTACAATCTGCATTTCATTGGCTGATTTGACTTGTTTACTGTTCTTGCGAACTTCCTGCAAACATTCAATTTGTTAAATGTTTCCTGCGAACTTGCTGCGAACAACAGATTGGCGTGTATGTTTCTTGCAATGTTCCTGCAAACATGTTGAGTTCCTGCGAATTTGCTGCAAGCTTACAGCAATTGCTGCAATGTTTGCCGCAAGATCGCAGCTAGCGGCAATCATCTGCGAACAAGAAAAGTTTCTTCCTGCGAACAATTTTGTTTGCTGCAAACTTGCAGCAGACTTGCTGCAGGTCTGCAGCAAACATAACAGTTTGGTAAGGGACTGTATTTTTTTTTTTTTTTTTAATTTCAAAAAGTGACATATCAAGTTACATAATAAGATTTTTAGTCACATTCACACACACATTCATACTTCCCCTCTGATTTTGAACAGGTATGAAATATCAAATAAACAGTATCTTATTCAAGAAATATTCAAAGTTGGTGTTTTAATAAGTGTTTATAACTCAAAAATATTAATCCATGGTGACCATAGACTTTCAGATTTTACGTAATCACTATATGTAAACATATATTTTTGTATACATAGACATATAGTGATTACGTAAAATCAAATGCAGTATGTTACAGGCCCCTGTGGGGTACAGAACTTGGAAAACTTGGATGCTTTGAGATCTCAAGAAGTTGTAAACGACTCCGACAGCGACGTCAACATGATCAATGAAGAATAATGATTCCGGAAACTCTTCATTGTTCATAGATATTTACAAAGTTTCTTCCTATTCAAACACGCAATTTTTTTTTTACAATGCATATATTATGCTTTCAATTTATTATTGTTTAACTGTTTGGGGTAATACATCTCACTCAAATATTGACAGAGTATATGAGCTTCAAAAACGTGCTGCAAGATGTATTTTAGATGCTCCTCCTGATGCGCCCTCACAACCTCTCTTTGAGAAACTAGATTGGCTCACAGTGTATGATGTACCAGCTCGTATAACTGTAAACTCTTTGAGAACTCCTTTCAATACTCCGGTGTTATCTTATGGAATAATTTACCTGTACATATAAAAATGTTTCAAACACTGAATGCTTTCAAACATCAAATCAAAATATTTGTAAAACAATGTCGAAATAGCTGATTGTTTTATGATTATTTATTTGATTTTGTTTTTTCTGTATATATGTAACAGTATGTATATTGAAATTTGTCTAAAGAAGGCCCCAGGGAAGAAAAGTGCGTGCACTAATCGGGCTACCTACTTTAAATAAAATATTATTATTATTATTATTATTATTATTATTATTATTATTATTATAGTGAACTAGATATCAAATTACGTTTAGTACGCAGTTGTGCCGAAGCCGTGTATGCAGTATATTGTTGCTTCTTTTACCAAATTAAAATAAGGCGGAGCTTCTGTTATTTTTTGTTTGATGTATTCAATGTATAATTAAGAGATTTTGAAAGATTTTAAATAATTTTAACTAGTTAAAAACGAATTGCTAGATAAAGATAAAACTGAAATGAACCAAATTCACAAGACTGATAACATGTAAGGAGACAGTCATTTTGCAAGTTTAAAGTTTTTCAAGAGTTATCTGCCCATGATGAAAGGAGAAAACTTTTAATTTCCCAAATTCCTGCGGTAAATAATTTATTTTATTTCATAATTTAATAACGAGGGAGTTTATGCATATTTTCACCAAGAGATTTGTTTGAAATTTAAATGCAATACTCTGATAAAACATGCTCCGCCCACTTTAATGTAATGTAATGTGTTTGACTTAATGTAAAATTCAAGGTGCAATTAATCGGACAATAATCAAAATTTTATCAATTCCTTTGGTGGGGCATTTTTATGCCCCCGTAAAGTAAGTTTCGGGGGTATCTTGTTTTTGTCGTGTCCGTCTGTCTGTCTAGATGTCTGTTTGTCTCTCTGTTTGTCTGTTTGTCCGCAAAAACTTAAACCTTGTCCATAACTTTTGATTTAGTGGAGCCATGACTTTCATATTTCACATGTGCATTCCTTGTGACAAGACCTTTTTTTATGTACCTCCAAATTTTACTTTTTGACCTTGGAGATTTCAGTGCTTATGAAAAATCTTTAAGCCATAACTTTTGAACAATAAAGGATAGGGCTTTCATACTTCTTACATGTAATCCTTGTGAAAAGTCCCTCCATTGGATATTAAGAATTTTTACCCTTTGATCTTGACCTTTGAGTTTGACCTTCTTTAAAAAAGCAAACCTTGACATAACTTTTTATAGAGTAAGGCTAGAGCTTTCATATGTTATATAATAAATTCTTGAGACAAGACCTTTCATTTGATAACAAGAACTTTGACCTTGACCTTGAAGTTTGACCTACTTTTAAAAAAACCTTGGCAATAACCTCCGAACGGCAAGGGCTAGGGCTTACATACTCTACATAAGTACTCTATGTGGCAGGACCTTCCATTGGATACATATTAACTTGACCTCTTGACCTTGACCTTGGAGATTTTTGTACTTATTGAAAAAACTTAAACATTGGCCTACTTTCAAATTTCATAATTGTTTTCCAACGAGAATACCCTACTTTTGGTACCAATTAATTAATTTGGATTTAAGAAAAATTTAATCTTTACTATGTTGCCATACGGGGGCATCAGTGTTTCACAAACACATCTTGTTATTTCATAACATCGTCAAAATGCTATTATAAATAGAAATATCGTACCATTCATTTATTAGGTTAAAAATATGCTCGTTATACATTGAATACCTTAATTTTTGAAATCACCTTTTGAAATGAGACATAGAACTCGAAAGTCTGGTACTTAGCGATAAGGAATTCCACTCATTTATTAAAGTTAGTAGAAATGATGATTTTTAAGTTTTCAATTTACATGCAGGTATGCTATAATTTTGTGAGTTTCACAATTTCAGTTTCATATAACATTATATGAGCTGAACATATTTAGTTTATATTAATGACCCAGAGGAATTTATTGTCATTAATTTAACAAAATGAATATTAAATAATTTTAAATGATACCATAGGCATACACTTTTATTAACAAATGCAGGATAAACTTGATACATGTGCATAAATGTATGAATGTGTCAGATTATGTACTATAAAAAATAATTTAATTTATTAATAAGTTTATATTTTAACAATTATGAAAATTTTTACACTTTTGCCATCATGGGTGCAATTGATACATTCATACATATACACTGTAGGGCAGAAACTCACTTGGCAGAATAAGCATAATATTGTAGAGTTTAGATGCTTGTTTTATTTGTCCAAAATTCAGACATGTAATGTTAATTGATATTTATCTTTTTAAAAAATGCTGGCAGTGCCATGTGGGTCTAGGGGAGAGTTTTGAAATGCTGAACATGATATATCATTAGCGGGTTTAAAGTAGATCTAGAGAAATTCTTATTTCAACTTTGTTTTTGATTTCATTTTTCATTGGTAATAATAAAAAACATAAATACACATTACATTATATTAAATTTACCAGACGTCTAAGTAAATGTTTTCCATTTGTTTAAATACTGAGGCCCACAACAAACAATGATTTGTTTGATGTTCTCCGACCGACCCGTCGAAATTGTCCCTACCCAATCATTTTTTTCCAGCACTTTAAATTTTAATTTTTTCAAGTTTTCGTATAGTAAAATTTCTGCAGGACGCTTTTTGAAATTTTTTAGCAATAAATATTAAATCTGTGAAGTTATCTGGTATGTTATAGATAAACACATCAATAAATTTCTGAGTCTGTGATTTTTTTTGTTAGCTATCATTTTATCCAATACTTTAAAACAAAAAAAAATTGTTTACTTACCTACCCACCTTGAAAAATGTGGGTGGGAGTACATCATGAGAGAATCAGTTAAATACACTTATAAACATTCTTCCCCAGATCTTACACTGGCAAAGTTATCACAAGTACAATTTTAATTGTTACCTGATTATAAGAATAAAATTTGTTTTTAAAGTTTATGTAATGTGTTTTTGTACTCAGTATGTACATTGTCTTAATGAAAAAATATATAAATAAAATCGAAATATGCATGCTATTCTCATTTATTTTCAAGGCAAATTAAATTCGAATGCTGTTTATACAAATATGCGTACATGTAGCTCAATGTGATCACCATTCAAAATCTGAAATATTCACATAGATGGGTCTCACATAAGAAAGTCTGAATCTTTAAAAAAAAAAAAAAAAAAAAAAAAAAAAAAAAAAAAACATATAAATGCAGATCTTTTAAGCCCGATTTTTAGCCTGTTGGCATGTTTAAATAACTTTTGAGCAGCAGGTTCACAGTCTTTCATGTAGATATTTCAAGTTTGGTTTAGTCATAGTCCCTCCTGATTGATGGGGCAATAGGGCCTCCTCTGGACCAACTGGCTAATATATTGCCCTTCTCTAAACTTTTTTATATGCATCCTGGTAAATAGATTTTGAACATTCAAAGCATTAATTTTGAAATTTTCTGGTAAAAAGAATTTTCTTACCAACCTACCGACCAGTTTTTAAGTGTTTTTTTTTTTTTTTTTTTTTTTTTTTTTTTTTACATTCTGAGTCAGGATAGGGCAATATTTTAATGTTGGCCGAAAGGTTTTTTTTATGCTACGTGAGAAAATCTTTAAAAGTTATCTTTTGAACACTTGAAGTACTCAACCTAGTTGTCTTATGTGAGTATTATATATATATATATATATATATATATATATATATATATATATATATATATATATATATATATATATATATATATATATATATATATATATATAGCAAATGGATTATATGTTCATGATGAAATTCATGACAGAAGTTCGAAAATTGCCTGAAATAAAATGCTGGTCTCAAAATGCACTGTATTTGTCTTTCAAGATGCAACTTATAATCTAAAATCTGTCCGAGTAACTTTTGTTAATAAGAAAATAAAATGTGATGGCACATTAAATTGAGTTTATTTAGGGGAGGACCATAAAACAGACTGAGGGACTGGGGATGGGGGCTGTAAGACTTTGGAAATGAATATACATCTCAAAAAAAAAAAAAAAAAAAAAAAAAAAAAAAAGATTTTTTTTTTCAATTTCATTGAACTGGCAAGAAATATTTTATAGTTGCCTGTTGTTATATATGTATAGCCTGACCCTACCCATAAATCACCACAAACCCTGCAAAATTGAATTGTTTTCACTTTATTTAAGAAATATTCATTTTATTATTTTATTCATTTATTTATTAATTATTTATTTTTGCTTGTCTCTTTATTTCCAATAAAACATAATTAACCTGTCCCTGAATATATTAGAAGTCGTTAGATGATTAACCTCCTTCAACCCCCCCCCCCCCTTAGAAATACAGAGTTGATTAAGTTAGGTGTAGGCCCTAAAATTAATCCCCCCAAAATACCCATGATCGTTGATTCAGATAGGTGTAGGCCCTATCACCCCACCCCTAAATCATCATAAATCACCGTTGTTTTCACCTTATTTATTTTTTTCATAATTTATAAATTTATTTATCATTTATTTTGTTTCGTTTCTGGACTTAAAATGACCCCCCCCTCACCCCCCTAAAAAAACAGAGTTGATTCAAATAGGCGTGGATACTATTTAATAGCGAGCGGCGCGAAGCGCCGCTCGTCACTGCGAGCTCTAACGACAACGCCTGGGCGAAGAGAAAATTCGGACTACTGCACATTCATTCAATAGAATTTTTTTCCGCAGTAATTCTGACCCACAATGCATCGCTTCTTGTTCTCGCTGCTAACTTCGTTCACGCGGTGACAACAACTAAAATTTCACAAAAAATAAACTCACCTTAATTAATGGCTATTGCATGCAGATAGTAGATTAATTAAACGTTCTTTGTTAAAATATTTGCACTTTTTAAACTTTGTTTATGGAAATGCAGCTAACATACGACGTCATGTGACGTCACAGTCTAGACGTTCCAAATGTCTCGTGCGGTTTGAAGAGGCGGATCTTAAAATGAAGTGAACAATGCGCTCGCCCCAACGGTCGCACCGTCAACATATTAATAAAATACAAGTGCATTTTTTTTAGTTATTTCGGCATTTATATTTATATAAACATGTTTTATAAATCGGAAGTACTTGAGTTACACACTGGTTTTTAGAATAAATTTCGCGCATGCGCTTCTTGAATGCGGGTGGTTACGTTCCGATGACTTGTTCGACCCGCGTGGTTTCGACACGAATCCATGTTCGACCCGAGTGGTTTCGTTCCAAAGCAATTAATTAACAATTAATTGCTTCGGAACGAAATTAATTAACACTTTCAAAAGTTTTACATTTTATTTTTTTGTCTACATTTTTTTTTATATTGACCACGTTTTTCCATATTTGTGTTAATTATCGTACGTAATCTAATTTGGAGAAACGTACATTGTTTAGACAGTGCATATGTGATCACGGTATTTTTGAAGAAGTATTTGATTAATTTTTATGGAAAACTGTTCAAATATAATTCATTACTAAATCAAATTTATCAACATTCATGCTCCGCGATAGTAGAAAAAAAAATGTTAGGAAACCTGCATGTTGACTACACATACTGTACGGAAACAACTACCTATTGACACGCACATCTCTGAAGCCATATAATATACAACTACCGGATATCCATTTGTTTACCGCACAGTGTATACCCCTGTACTTAGGTATTGACACGTAGGGATATATATTAGGGTAGGTCGAAACCACTTGGGTCGTAACCACGCGGGTCGAACACGGAATCGGAACGTAACCACCCGACACCCGCTTCTTTACTTCCGGAGTGAACGTGTGGCGTGGTTTTGGGGGAACAAAACATGGAGAAGAAAGATGAGACACCATCTCCTCCATTGCGGAATAAAATATGATGAAAAACGATTCTTCAGCAAGCGATTTTTCTCATTCAAGTTCGCAGGGAAGCTCAGACGAAAATGAGTTTCCCACTAGTACGAGTTCATGGCCCATTAGTTTCATCGATAAATTTGGAATTCGAAAAGTGATGAAAAATCCCTTTGAAATTGTGCGTACACTTTGGGGATTATGTATTTTGACAGACTCTGAAGTATTTAGAATTGATGAAATTGTGAAAGTATGCAATTTACAATATATCGATTGCGATTCTTTGGAGGAGATACCATATTATGATTCCACACCTTACGAAGAGTGGGTAAAGGAGAAGTTTCCACAGATGTCAGTCAAAGAGCTTAAATTGTAAGTTGGTAGTATTGAAATGAAAGATAAGGAAAGCAATTTCTCAATAACATTATGATTAACAGGGCACAGGTCCAGTACACTCACTACAGGTACATTCAGCTACGTAGATAGAATGTTCTATCGTTAAAATGATATTGTCCTACGGACCCGGTTTAACGATAGAATTCGTTCCGTGTATTCGTAATGTAGCAAAAGAAATAACTTGCATAGTGCATTTACTAGGAACAATCTAGAGAGTTCCGAATGTAAACATGGCAGGTAATTTGAATCGAGAGAAAAACGTTGAGAAAATTAATTGGATTTTCGTAGTTCTATGGATTATTTTTTGGGATAAAAGGCACAAGCAGACTTGTCAAAATCTGTCGGTCCTGTCGGCAAGGCCGGTAAAAATTTGTCTGGACCGATAACATTTAAAAAAACGTCGGTCCAGATGACCGTTTGAAAAAAATGAGCGTAATGCAAATTTAATAAAGGTCGGGATCGGGATGCGTAGTTCAAGGTCACAAACACAGAAAAGAATGGCCGCATATGCAGCATGTTGACGCTAGCTAAGTAAATTTGTTATAGCAAAGTCATACAACTTGTCAATTATGTCTATGTTAATGACTCTCTATTTCAAGAGAGGAAACTTGTTAGTTTGAAGGCTATTGAAGATAATCAAGGACATTTTGGTGCTGTTATTCATATGATTTTACCACCTTCAAAATAACGTACAAGTATCTGGTCTGACAAAAGTTGGACTGGTCCGACAAAACATACGACTGTGTCAGACCAAATGTCTGACAGCGATTAAGAAATTTCGACAAGTCTGCACAAGCAATCTCAAAAAGGTTTGTTTTAATTATTTTGATAGTTTTTCCCAGTGCAAATCATTTTATATTCTTCAAAATCGTTTCGGAGCGGATCCGCTCCGATTTGCTACATTGCAGGTATATGGGACGTATTCTAACTCAGTGTTTTTTTTCTGTACTTTGGGACTGGGGGCTGGGGCCCTTAGAATTGGGAATTTCAGCGTCAATTTGGCTAAATTGGGAATCTCTAAGAAAACCCAGTCACTTAAAAAACATTGTCAAAAAGCATTGTTTTTGTCTTTGTATGACTTTAACAATTAAGCAATTGTTTTAATAAATCAAGACTATTCTTGGTATGAGTTATCTATAATTACTTGCATCAAGAACAATAGTGGTATGAATTATCTAATTATGAAGAAATCCAACATGGCTGAACAACAAAACCTGCTTGAACTTCACTGAAAAACATGCAATAAACAAACTGAATTTGTTTAAATATTTTGTAAGTTTTTCTTGGGGAAAACTTCCACAACATTTTGGGAAAAAACAGGCATATTTTCAATTGGGACTGGGGACGAATTTCGCCCCAAATTGGCCCTAAAAAAAATCACTGTAACTGTGGTGAGGGCTTGTACCCAGACACAGTTAGATTATTCTAACTATCAGCTATGCAGCTCTTGATGCCAATTAAAGGCGAAACGATTACACGTGTAAACGGCGACATTTCGATTAAGTGCTCTAAACTAGTGTTGAATAATCGGGAAAATTTCATAATCGATAATCGATCGAAATCGGAGAAGCTTAATCGATCAATCATCGACTTAATTAGTAATTCAAATTTCAAATACAAAATTCTATTTCTTTACAGCATTTATCATTATGGAACAAACTAAAAATAAAATTTTATCAAGTTTATTCTAAAGACAATTTTTTTGTTGTATAAGTAACAAAGAAACAGAATTTTTTTTTTACGTATTTGCTCATAAAACTAAAAATGTTTGTCATGACATCAGATTTTGCATTCCCTAGTTAGAAAAACCTAACTGTGTCTCGGTACAAGCCCTCACCACAGAGCGATTACGCTCCGACACAATTTTGAAGAATATAAAAGGATTTGCACTGGAAATAACTTCCAAATAAATCAAAACAATTCTTTTGGAGATTGCTTATGCATTTTATCCAAAAAAATTATCCATATAAAGACGAAAATCAAATGAATGTTCTCAACGTTTTTCTCTCGCTTCAAATTTACCTGCCATGTTTACATTCGGAACTCTCTAGATTGTCCATAGTAAATGCACTGAGTATGATTTATTGCCCATGTTTCTTTTGCTACATTACGAAAACACGGAACGAATTCTATCGTTAAACTGGGTCCGTAGGAAAATATCATTTTAACGATAGAATGTTCTATCTATGCATTCCCTGGATATGGGTAAATTTCTACTTGATTGTTGTTAACTTCGCCTTCGGACGCCATTTTTGTTGACCTCCTTTCGTTTTACGTGTATTGTTAATTTGCACGTGTATTAGTTTCGTTCAAAATCATACAAGTTTATTTGGGCGAGTTTATTTGGGGGACAATCGATTATGAACAACGTAATCGATAATCGGAATCGAACACCCAAAAACGATCGACAATCGATCGTCGGCGACAATCGTTTCATCACTACTCTAAACAATTACAAATTGAGTAAACGTTTACATGAAGGCTAGTATCAATGTCTATAAAAAAACCTGTCATCCAAACAAGTTGTTTTATTTCATATTTACCTGTGCAAAGAAAACACACTCTGTGTCTGTTAACTTTTTTATACACCCATCTATGTTATAGGCTTCGTGTCCGTCTGTCTGTCTGTTAGCTTTTCGTTTCCGGCTCGACATAACTTAAATACTATTAGGCCTAGGATTATCAAACTATGTCATCTGATGCATCTTGGGTAGAAGGTGTGTCGCGCACAAAAAGTAGGTTGCTCTGACCTTTAATTAAGAAGATATAGCCAAATATGGAAAAATCCTTTCCGGCCCATAACTAGAAAACTATAAGACTTGCAATCATCAAACTTGGCCAGTTTATGCATCTTAGGTAGAAGGTGTGTCGCCCCTGTCGTGACCTATTTCAAGATCACTGTGACCTTTGATTTAAATGAAATTTTTTTTTTTTAAAAAAGTGTCTTTTTAGCTCACCTGAGCCGAAGGCTTAAGTGAGCTTTTCTGATCAAAATTTGTCCGTTGTCTGTCGTCGTTGTCGACGTCGGCATTGTAGACTTTTCACATTTTCATCTTCTTCTCAAGAACCAATGGGCCAATTTCAACCAAACTTGGCACAAAGTATCCTTGGGTGAAGGGGATTCAAGTTTGTAAAAATGAAGGGCCACGTCCTCTTCCAAGGGGAGATAATTATGAATAAGTGAAAAATTAGTGGCATTTTTAAAAAATCTTCTTCTCAAGAACCACTGGGTCAGGAAAGATGAAACTCATGTGGAGTCATCCTTAGGTAGTGTAGATACAAGTTTGTTCAAATCATGACCCCTGGGGGTAGGATGGGGCTAAAATGGCCAACCAAAGTTTTACATAGGAATATATAGGAAAAATGTTTAAAAATCTTCTTCTCAAGAACCAATGGGCCAGGAAAGATGAAACTCATGTGGAATCATCCTCAGGTAGTGTAGATTGAAATTTGTTCAAATCATGACCCCCGGGGCTAGGGTGGGGCCAAAATGGCCGACCAAAGTTTTACATAAATAGGAAAAATCTTTGAATATCTTCAACTGAAGAACCACTGGGCCAGGGAAGATGACACTTAAATGAAATCATCCTCAGATAGTGTAGATTTAAGTTTGTTCAAATCATGACTCCCGGGGCTAGGGTGGGGCCAAAATGGCAGACCAAATTTTACATAGGACTATATAGGAAAAATCTTTTAAAATCTTCTCAAGAACCACTATGCCAGGAAAGATGAAACTTATGTGGAATCATCCTCAGTTAGTGTAGATTCAAGATTGTTCAAATCATGACCCCTGGGGCTAGGGTGGGCTCAAAATGACCGACCAAAGTTTTACATAGGGATATATAGGGAGACCTTTTAAAATCTACTTTTCGAATACTTCAAAGCCCTGATTAGTGATATTTGTATGGAAGCATCCTCAGGTAGTGTAGATTCTAGTTTGTTCAAGTCATGACCCCCTGGGGGTTAAAATTCAAGCCCACCCCCCACCTGACCCCAACCTCGGTAAACTTTTTAAGTTCTGATCTGATATATGCTTTTTCTTAGCCAATGTGCTCAGGTGAGCGATGTGGCCCCTGGGCCTCTTGTTACAATTCATTTACACATCCCAAGTAATGTAAGAGTATTGCACTGTCCTTATTAAAAAAGTGTTAAATCAGGGCTCTCACACCCATTTTTGGTACTGGGGCCGGGGCCAATGGATTTGGGAAAAAAGCGATGTTTTCACAAAAATTGGGAATATTTGACCAGACATAATTTTAACACTTAAAACAAGAAAAATCAAATAAACACAGAGTAATAAATTATAGAAACTGAAAAAAATTATCATTATTGTCTTAGTTGAAATCTTTTTTCTATACAGTACTGCATGCAGGGATCGAAATTATCTTTTTAGACCATTAACAAATTTCAGCTAGTGGGTTCATTTTTACTAGCAAATAGTAATATTGAACTTTTTCTGGCATTTTTTTTTCTTCTCATAGAAGTTAACATAAGAATTATTTAAATTATTAAAAAAAATACTTTACCTCGATCTTGTAAGCATTTAGGTCATTATATAAAAGATGAAATCTGAACAGATAAATACACTGGAAATATATTTTTTTGGAAATCACATACTAGTAAAACTTTTCCACTTGTTGAATAAGTGATCATAAATAATTAAATGGGATATCATGTATTTACCATAAACAAAATGTAGGAAATTCGGATTTGGAAAAAACGATCGTTTTTGGAAGTAAGTAAGTCGGGTAGTGCTGCAAAATGGGTAAGGTTGTAGAGATTTATGAACTGTAGGATCATGGTACCTAATATTTTTTCATTGTTTGCAAATTTAGTAGCAAAACAGTGAATAAAAATACCTGTAATGCTTTTCATTGGTAATTGGGTAAGACCTTTTTTTTTAACCTGCAAAAGGTGGCGACCACTGGTCGCGTTTAACGCGCAATTTCTGTTTTTAATTCAGGTTTAGTGAGTATTTTCTGTTTATGTCGAGCCCTGACACGATAGTACTCGATATAATGTGACATGTTGTGAATAAACAAGAGAATTTGTACAGGTTTTAATACCAAACTGGTTCCAGCAAAATACGAACTACCAGTTTACAACACGAAATTTATCTTCATATCTTCACAGTGCTTTTACGACTGTTAAAGCTACACTTTTTATTTTTTTTTTGTAGTAATAAATGTCAAGCAATCATACATTGGGAATTTTTACAATCAAATTTGGGAAAAAAATGTGCCCTTTTCACGTTGGGAACGGGGCCGAATATCGGCCCCAATTTAAGAGAATCGAGAGCCCTGTAAATCAAGAAAATACTTATTTTTTAAGCATTTACTTGACAGCAATCCATAACAAATATTATGCATGTTAGAGAAATCCTACCTCTCCCATGAGTGTAATTATCAAGCACTGGTCAAGACTCAAGAAAAATTTTGATAACAGAAAATTGAATGTCAAATTAAAGAGAAATTAATGAGTTTTGAGTGTGAGGAGTTCGCAGATAGCTAGAGCATAGTGTTATCTATATCCCTTGAGTATTGGGCAAATGGGTGAGCCTGTTGGATTAAAAATAGTTCTTGTTGGCCATCACAGTTGGCTAGCCTAAGTTTTAAAATAAATTTGATGAAAAGTCATTAAAACTAATTTGATATTGCATTGTAGACTAATCTTATATTATATAAAATTGTTTATTTATAAAAACTAATTTTATGGGATGGGGTGGAATAAGCATGTCCATATGAATTTTATATTAAAACCTGTCAGACATTAAATCTCAACCAAAAAAAAAAATCTTTGAGTATTTTATATGATTTAAAAAAAAAATTATGGTAGATAGTGCAGACCCATTCATCTATTGGTATATTAATGAGTAGACAAGCATCCAGTTAAAGATTAATTAATGAGCAGGTCCAGCACAATACCCCGATAAAGGTATATAGCTTGATAAAGCTATATAGCTTTATCAAGGTATTTAAAATTCCTTGATCAAGGTATTTTATGTAATGAAAATTCAAAAAAATTCTTTAAAAATTAATTACTTAAAGTCGAGTTCTGAGTTTTTGTCAGTGTGTCTACTCGTGCTTGAAAAACACTCTGGTATCAAAAAGAAGGCATAAAATAACGTCTCCTCACACGACACGTTTTTCTACTGATTTGTTTGTGTTTGAGTACTTTACATGCATGGGTGAATTTACTGACAAAAACTCGGAACTCAATCACTCTGATCAAGCTGTATGCTGACCTTTGGGAATTAGACAGAGGAACTGTTGGTTAGTTTATAGCATATGTCAGTTTATGGCCAGTCTTTTCTTTTCAAAATTAATTTGGTATAGATTAAGTTGTTAAGACTAATTTGATATTGTTTAATAAGATGGGCATTTGACAAGGTCTAACACAACCAGCATAGAAATCCATCAATGATGTAATATTTCTTATAATTAATGTCTACATCACAGGGGATGGATAAATATTTTTAGGAATGGAAAAATCATGAAAAAATCATTAAAAAAATCATGGACATCTTAGAATCAGGGTTGACGAGATTGCAAGCTAAACTGTTCAAGAAAGTTGTAATTTTTTGACGGGCGTATCATGCTGTGGCGCTGCACTTTATTTTTCTATTGTAATCCATACCGGAAACGTAATATTACACAAAACTATCTAGAAACCAATATTGTCTAATATTTTTAATTTCGATTTCCAAGTAGTGAAAACTATAGCTGCAGATCTGTAGCTCTCCGAAAAATATATTGATAGACCGGAGAGCTACAGTGCCACCCATTGAAAAAACTGTATATTTATTGTGCACAAAAAAGTGCGCTCGGTTTTCGATTTATTTCTCCATGATTTTAAACTGTGATCTCAAAACATTACTAACCGTGTGTTCCTAACATATTCTTTCACTGTTTCCACAACCAAACATTCCTCATAATTGTTGTTAATAGTCATCCTGACCCTGATATTGTAATCATGGAACATTTCGCTTATTTATACTGCCATTTTGGTTTCAAAGATAATTCAGTCCAATATGCTTCTTTCGGATGTCAACTACAAGAGTACTTGATAGAGGAGAAAGGAATGTTTAAAATCTTTCCTTTTTGCAACTGAGGTAAGAATTTGGAAGAATTAATCAAGAACCGAGCGCACTTTTTTGTGCGCAATAAACATACAGTTTCTTCAATGGGTGGCACTGTAGCTCTCCGGTGTTATCAATATATTTTTCGGAGAGCTACAGATCTACAGCTATGAAAAAAGTGATGTATTATTCTGTTTTTCCAAGTTATGTTCTTAAATAAATAACCTTTGTTGTTGCTTTTTAGCTCACCTGAGCCGAAGAGCTTTTCTGATCACATTTTGTCCGTCGTCCGTCCGTCTGTCTGTCTGTCTGTCTAGCTGTCCGTCTGTCTAGCTGTCTGTCCGTCTGTAAACTTTTCACATTTTCGACTTCTTCTCAAGAACCAATGGGTCAATTTCAACTAAACTTGGTACAAAGCATCCTTGGGTGAAGGGGAGTTTAAATTGTAAAAATGAAGGGCCAGGTCCCCTTTCAAGGGGAGATAATCAAGAAAAGACAAAAATAGGGTGGGGTCACTAAAAATATCTTCTTCTTAAGAACCACTGGGCCAGGAAAGCTGAAACTTATGTGGAAGCATCCTCGGGTAGTGTAAATATTAAATTGTTAAAATCATGACCCCCGAGGGTAGGGCGGGGCCACAGGCCCTCCTTAAAAACTTTGTTTGTTTGGAATTGCCACCTGAAGGGTTTCAGACACAGGAGGGAGGGAATTTTTTTTTTAATTGAAGATAAATTTTAATTTTTTGATAAAAATCTCAGTAAACAGTAAATACATTTTCTGACTTTTAAAGTATTAAGTATTTACCATCAACAGAAAAGTCCTAATTTTACATAGATCTGACACTATATTTCTGTGTTTTGTATAGTGCATGTGATACATGTAATGGGCAAAAAAATCTATTAAATTAAAAAAAAAAATCTTCCTACTTTTGGTCAGTAAAATTTTTTCAGGAGGGGCCATTTCAATGAGGCGGGAGGCAATTGCAAACAAACTATAATTTTATTTTGGCCCAATAGGGAATCGTAAGTTTTACATAGAAATATATAGAACAAATCTTTAAAAGTCTTCTTCTCAAGAACCACTGGGCCAGGATAGCTGAAACTTATGTGGAAGCATCCTTGGGTAGTGAAGATATTAAATTGTAAAAATCATGACCCCGGGGGTTAGGGTGGGGCCACAATAGGGAATCCAATTTCTACATAAAAATATATAGAACAAATCTTTAAAAATCTTCTACTCAAGAACCATTGGGCCAGGAAAGCTGAAACTTATGTGGAAGCATCCTTAGGTAGTGTAAATATTAAATTGTTCAAATCATGACCCCCGGGGGTGGGGGGGCACAATAGGGAATCCAATTTTTACATAGAAATATATAGAACAAATCTTTAAAAATCTTCTCCTCAAGAACCACTGGGCAAGGAAAGCTGAAACTTATATGGAAGCATACTGGGGTAGTGTAG